>NC_133584.1:29404670-29776167 GCF_964106895.1 Numenius arquata
CATCCGCAAAATCATGGATGAGTTCAAGGTGAGTGGTGGGGTGATGCAGCACAGGTTGGTCTGGACCTGGGTGGCCAATGGTGTTGCGTGCTCTTGTGCTAAGAGCTTGGTGGCAGCTTGGTGCTAGGGGCTGAATTCAGGAGCATGAAGCTAACATCTTGTGGTCCTTGTGTCTTGTTCCTCTTGAGTGCCTTCAGCTGGAACAGGTGCAAAAGAAAAGCCAGTGCTGTCCTGCTCACCTCCAACTCTGTCACCACAAGCATGTGAGCAGAATCCCTGGGCCAGGACACTCTGGTATGCTCTGGGCAGCTCGGTTGTCTGGGCACCACACCCAGACACCAGCTGAAGCATCCCCACATGACCTCAGCTGTGAGTCATCCTTCTGGGAGCTAGACGGGGAGGAGGCTGAGCTCTTCCTCTCTTGCTGGAACACAGCCAGAAGAGAAACCTGGAAATGCTTCCTTGGTGCTCTGGGTTAGCCCTGCAAACAGCACTGAGCTCTGTCCCTCTGTGCAGCCTGTTTAGTGGGTTTCTTGCAGCCAGGGTCCCGGGTTGTCTTCAAAGGGAGGAGGTGGTTATGTCCACTACGCTGATTTCTGGAAGTGGACAGTGGGGTCTGTTGCTGGGGGACTGTGCCCTGACCCCTTCAGCTTGAACTTAACTCAAGGAAATCTTCTGGATTTCTTTGTCTCTGTAGGGCACTGTTGATTCACTTGACTTTGGGAATCTTGGCGCACTGTCAGGGCTCCAGATCTGGCAAAGTCAGCTGACTTTGGGAAAGGCTTTGCCTTTGCCCCTGAAGGCATGTGACAGTAGCAGCGTGCTTTACTACAGGGGCAGTAGTGAATGTGAATCCAGAGTGAGGAGGCTTTGGAGACAAGTTCCCAACAGAGCAGCCTTTAGTTTTTGGTCCTGTCTTGTGTGGCTTCCCTGCACCCATCTGGAAGGCAAGTTGTGAGAGAGCTCAGTGGCTGTGTGTGGGGTACACTAAGCCAGCTCCATAAAGTGACAGTCAGCCAGGATTACCTATCTGTGGAGGAGACAGAAAGCTTATTGTGCATCGTGCTAATGGCTTGATGGTGAAAATGCTTGCAGCAGTGTGAGGACACTGTCTGGAAATGCAGCCCGCTGCTGCTGCTGCTGCAAGTGCTGCACAGAAAGCAGCGGGCCTCTGGGCAGTGAGAACAGCAGGGGCTGCTGGAAGGTAGGTTGTTACTGTAGACCCTGTTCTGCCTTCCTTCACAGTAAACCAGACAGGCTTCAGGGCCAGATACGTTCCAGTGCACACCCTCCAGTATCAGAACTGTGGAGGTTCTAAACAGACTTGCAGCAGTAAACAGTAAACAACAGGGCTTTTCTCTTCTGTGAATCTAATGACAAGGGTCATGGGGAGTCTGTGGCTTTTCAGATGTGCAGATGTAAGTCCTGTCCTGTTCCTTGTGTTGCAGGTGGATATTCGCTTTCCCCAGAGTGGAGCTCCTGACCCCAACTGTGTGACTGTGACAGGACTCCCTGAGAATGTGGAAGAAGCTATTGATCACATCCTGAACTTGGAGGAGGAATATGTAAGTGTTCAGCTAATCTCCGCAGGGGCTTAGCAAGGATTTTCTCTGCCACAGAGCTGGATGTCTGAAGTATCTCCATGTGGTATTTTCTACCACTGCATCAGAGAACTCGAGCCCTGTGCGTGTGGCAGTCAGCCCCTATGTGCAACTGTCCCTCAGGCCAACTGGGCGCAGAGCTGTGCAAGGACTGGCCCCACTGCGCAGGAGAGGATAGTGAATAAGCATGCTGGACACCACCATGATGTGCATGTGCTTGCCTTGCTGCAGTTAGTTAGGAGTTGTTGCATCAGTTAAGAGTTTGTGGCCCTCAGACTAGTGCAGAAACACTGTGTTCGGTCGTTGTAGAACAGGCTGGTGACCTTGATGGGTTGCAGCATGGTGAGATGGTGGGAGGGAGGTGTGTTACACCAGTTTGAGGAGCTATCAAGATCCCCTCCTAACTGGGCTGTGTCACTGCAGCTTGCAGATGTGGTGGACAACGAGGCAATGCAGGTGTATATGAAGCCTTCTTCACATGAAGAGTCCAAGGCCCCATCCAAGGGCTTTGTGGTGAGAGATGCCCCTTGGGCCACTGTCAACAATGAAAAGGTGAGTGCTGCTTCTGCTGTGGGCCTGAGGGCACAGGGTGTGTGGCACCCTCTGCCAAAGACTTACTCTGAGGTCTGGCCCTCCTTCCTTGGCTGGGGAAACGGAGCGCTCTCCCTCCATTGGTGGCAGAGAAAGCAGTGAAGAGCAGGCCTGGGCTCTGCCTCTCCGGCTTCCAAAGCACTGCTGTCTCTTTCTTCCAAGCATCTTGTCCACACTGACAACTCCACTGTGGAGCTGTTGGGGAATGGGGGACCCTTACGAGAAAGTGTCCTGCCAGGTCCTGTGGTTTTTAGGGTTAGGGATGGGATCCTAGGACTTCTGACTCCTGCTGCAGCGTAGAACCACCTCGATGGTTGCAGCTGTGTTCTGGCTGGGAGCGGTGAGCTGGGACGTGTGACAGCTCTGTCCTCAGCTGCTCCAACGCTGCTGCAGGACTGGCCTGACCCCACTCCAGTGACCACATTACTGAGGCTGGACCCTCGGAGCCCTTTATCCACCTGCCATTTGCTCCTATCTGCACCCTCCTACACGTCATCTCTACATGGCTTGACTGTCCACCCTGGCAGTCCTAAGGACATAATGATCCTTTTCAGCCCTCACCCATTGTCTCTGCTCATGGAACATCAGAAATGCTGCTTAGCTCAGGGGTGCACCATGCAGGCTCGCAGCACGGCAGGAGCTTAACTGGTTCCCTTTTTGTTTGCTCTAGGCCCCTGACATGAGCAGTTCTGAAGACTTCCCCAGCTTTGGGGCTCAAGTGGCCCCCAAGACTCTTCCCTGGGGACCCAAACGATAATGACCTGGAAGCAGAAACTCCTCCAGCCCGCTGACCTGACACTAACCTGCCACAAATATTTCCTGTCTGAAATCTGACCCAGCGGCTGGAGCACAAGTCAATTTCCCCAAGAGGTCTCCTAATGGTGTCTGGAGTGCTAGACCCCATCTTGCTCCCCTCAGCTATCACCATGGCTAAGACCCACCCTCATCTCTTGATGGATATTCTTTTCTCCTTTGGAACAAGACTTCTACTCAGATTCAAACACTAAATGTGTGTGTTTTTGTTAGAAACTTCATAATTGACTCAAAGTGGCTAAGATTTGCAGCTTCCCAAGCGCTAGCAGAGCAATCTGCTCTCTTGAGCATGTCTTACTAGGCATTCTCGCCTTCATTAGGAGACCTCCTTTACTGTGGCTAGGAATCTACTTCCTGTCTCATGACCTCAGGAAATAAATTTCCTTGACTTTCTAAAGCCAAAACGTTTGCCCTCTTTCCTTTGTGTTTATCCCAGGCCTTACCTTACCTTTGTAGAGTGCAATCAACTTTTTTCCTTTTAACTGCCAAAAATTCATTTAATGCTGATAGCTGACTGTGAGGAGAGCTTAAAAATAATCTAAAAGGTCAGAAACTTGCTTTTTAAAGGAACAAAACTTTCAATAGGCGGTAGAGGCAGCAGAGATGGCAGGGACTAGAACAACGTACAGCTGCCCTGGTCAGGTAGACACCTCTGAGTGCAGCGCGTAGCCAGCGCACCCCCGCACCACACCAGGCCCAGCCCCAACCTGCACGCTTGATGAGTCTTCCAGCGTGTGATGACAGACCCCGCTTCTAGTTTCCCGCGTTCCCTCATTCACCCTTCCCAACAGCTGGCATTGTGAGCAGGCAGGCGAGCCAGCACGTGGCAGTATTACCGCATGGGACAGATTTGGGTCAGCCAAGGTTGCTGCGGTGGCCCAGGAGAAGCTGGTGGGAAGCATAGCCTTGAGGAGCTGTAGTCCTCTGCTAGGGCTGCAGCATCTAGGCATGAGCGGTAGGGACACCTATTACTATTGCCTTCTTTCTACCTCAAAAGTCAGTATGATGGTGGCCTCTCAGTGTTAGTGGGTAAGCAGCTGTTCCAGCTCTTGCCCTGGCACCCAGAGCAGAAGCATGGAAAAGCAAGAGGAGCCTTTTGCCTCCAAGTGGCTGTGGGAGCTTCTCCAGAGGGAAGCCGAGCACAGTGACGATGAGGCATGCTGTGAATCAGAGAGAACCATAGGACTGCTGGCTGAGCTAGAACAGGGCTCAGCCCCATGGCCATAGGCGCAGCAATGCCGCAGCCCTCGACTGCAGAGGTTGTGAGCCAGGCTTCTGCTCTGATCAGGGGCTGACAGGGTGGTGCATTGAGCCCTCCCCGAGGCCTCCATTGTATGGGTGGTAGAGGGTGATCCATGCTCTGTACTCTGGGCCACTTGCGCCTAGGCCCTGCCACGGCTTGCTCGAAGGGGGCTGTGTCCGAGCTCATCCTCCAGGCAGTAAGAGGAAAACCACGTCTTTGTGGAGGGAGGCAGGTAGCCTGGAATTTCTGTGTTCCCTCCTTCCCCTGCCTCAGTCCTGCAGAGGTTGTAGTCTGAGCCATTCCTCTATCCCAGCTGCTTCAGCTCTCGGACAAGCAGGAGTCCCTAAGCCTCTCTTCTCTGGCACTGCTGCTTATGGAGCAAAGGCCCAAAACTCCGGCAAGCTGAGCCCAGTGTTTTTGCCTTTCCCTCTGCCCAGCAGACCTGCCATGCCAACACTTCCCCTTTCCAGGCCAGCTCTTCTTGGAAGAGGCTGCTATGCAGAAGTTGACCCAAAACCTCACAGTGCTCTCCTTAAGTTTGAGAAATGACTGAAGCTGACCATGGCCTGTTGCAGGACACCTGGCTGTCCCCGAAGGACAGGGTGGCCTTGCCTCCAGCACAGGGGAGAGGGTGGATCAGACAGAACTAAGGTGACACCCTCCCATCTGCATCTGTCCGAAAATGGTTATTACCCTGTAGCTTAGGTTTGTCCTACATCACCGAGCCTATCGCCCCCCTCTTCCTCTTTATGCCCCCCCATGCCCTCACCAGTTGCACAGCTAGGCTTGAGTTACATTTGGGGCACCACGATCTGGGCTTGTGCCCCATAGCCCGACCCTCCACTCTAAAGAAGGTCATGAAGTGATTGTACCTAGTACTGTCCCCCCACCACCCCCCTGCAGCAGACTGTGGCATGTGTCCATTTCCTCTCTTTGATGTCTTCCATATTATACGTTTCCATAGCAATGATCCCTTGGCCTTAACTTTGGAATTTGGAGACTATATGCAAACATGTAAAAAGGCTCATGAGTATGGATGACACTGGAATTTTATAAATTCTAAAATAAAACCTGAAACAGCTTGGAGTGTCACGGATATTATTTCTGCTGGTGGGCTGAGATCCAAGGCAGCCCTTGCCTAGCTGGGTGTACCCAGTTTAAGGAGTTCCCGCTTGCACCGATGCCCTTGCTGAGGCAGGATTTGTGTCACGGGAGGAGGCGAGAAGACCACCAGGCAGCAGCAGAGGGAGGTGTGGGGACGCTGCTGGTGTAGGGGAGGAAAGCACCAGCCATAGTCCCTCTTGCTTACCTTCTCCATAACCAGAACCTCTCATCTGCCTTCTGCGACAGGCCAAGCTTGGCTCAGGGGCTGCCCTGTTGGAGGGTCACAGCATGCCCAAGTAGGAGCCGGTCGGCAGTCCTTCAGTCCCGGCACCATGCCACAGGCCTTGGGGCATGCTGCCACGCTCAGCTGCTGGCCAACTGCTCGGTTTCCCAGTCCCTGCCTGCAGCTGGGTCCATGACCCTGGCCTTGCTTCTTGTCTCCCGTCTCTCCAGAAACACCTGAACCACAGAAAAAGGGAGATGGTGTTTGCACTAACAGGAGCTGTGCAACTTCTTACATGGCTGCCTTCTTGCTTAGCCTGTATCTCTGTGCAAGTTTAAAGCAGAAAAGGCTCCTTTAAGGAGGAGCTGCCTCAGCCCACCTTGTTCTCAGCCAAGGCCTCCTTGGCCAGGTACCGTTCACGCTTCACCTTGACCTCAACTGACTCAGGAATGTCAGGTACCAGCCACGCAATCACACGTCCGGTGAAGAAAACGCCATGCTGGAAGCGAGCAGGGAGGCACAGGTTGGCCAAGGTGGCAGGTCCTCACCCCCAGCCCTGTGACCTGGGCCACCCTGCAGGGCTCAGCAGCTGGTACCTCGAACACAATGATGAAGCCCAAGCGTACGGCCAGCAGCTGCCAGTGAGTCAAGGTGAAGTTACCGTCCCGGTCCCTAAAGGCTCTGTACCTGTGGGAGCGAAGTGCAGCTGTTACCGCCTCTGTCCCCTCCACGGCAGGTGCCACCACTGGGCGTTGCTGCATGCGCTCTGTGATCTCCCAGCCCAGTGTACTGGGGCACAGCAGAACCAGGACCCAGGCCAGGACCCAGGCAACTGCAGGTAGCCCAGCCCCAGGGGACTTTCTCCTTTGCAAAAGCACCTCCCCCCACAACTGGGGAGCTTTTGCTCCAGCCCCCGGCCGGGCCAGGCCAGGGCAGGCAAGCAGCCCCCTGCATTGCCCCATTGTATGGGCACATTGGCACATGCTTAGCCCTGGGATGAGCAAGGGCCCAGAGGACCTAAGGAAAGTGGGTGGACAACCTGGACCCAGCTAAAGGCCCCTGTGCTGAACAAAACGGTTGCTGGGTGGCAGCAGCAAAAACCACATGCAAACTGAAGTACGCGAGGAGAGGCGCCAGACAAGGTGGGAGGGAGGCTCCCACCTGCACGTGGTGTTGCTCTGCAGGACAAAGTCCCACGGCGCATATGCCAGGGTGAAGTTCACGTAGCCATGCAGGCCGCTGTTGTGGACGTACTCGTAGTACAGGCGGGGCAGAAAATCAGAGGTGAAGGCGATGAGGAAGGCCTGGGAGCAGGGATATGTGCTGCAGCAGGTCCTGCAGCTGGTGTATGCCCCAGCCCCCAGCAGGACTCCTCCATGCCCTGTGCTCATGAGGTAGCTTTCTGCCTCTCTTTGCCCACAGCCTGACAAACCAGACAAGACTGCTGCTTAGTCCTAGACAGCAGCTTGCTGCTCATGGTACTGTGTCCTGCTGTCACCCTGCAGTTAGACCCGAGCAGGGCTGCATGCCCTGGAAGGTGATGGTGTGCTATCGCCCATGGCTGGAGCTGCACCTTCTGCAAAGCTAGACCCACCCCAGGTACTGCAGCTCCCCGTGTCACTCAGCATCCCGCAGTGGCCAAACCATTTTTTCCTCCAAACTCTTGGGCTCCACTTGCAGTCCCCTCCCCACCCACCTGGCTGCCCATCGTGCGTACATTGCTGATGATGGCCAAGTGAGTGATGGCCTCCAGGATGGAGAACCAGATGCCGATGCCCTGTGCCCGCTCAGCCACTGGCCGCCGGTAGTCACAGATGAACTTGTGGGCATCCAGGCGGATCTCCACCCAGTTGTTGAGTAGAGCAAAGAGGGGTGCCAGGGGACAGGCCACCACAAAGATGGTGATAAAGCCAAACTGCAGGACTGAGAGGAAGAGGCGCAGAGAGGGCCAGGTAAGAGACAGCAGCAGTAGCTGCAGCATGTCCCAGCCCTATCCCCCAGGGAGTGGGGTGGCCCTTCTCCCCCCAGCACCTACCAGCTGCTCAGGGAAAAAGCTCCCATGGCTGGTCCCTTCCTCCAGGGAGCTCTTGCAGCTCTTGGCTCTCCTCACCAGCTTCCTCCCAGCACTTCAGCCCTCCCCACCCCAAGGCTGGTCCCTACCCATCTCCAGGTATTCATCAAACAGCCCCTCGAACACCAGCAGCTGGTGGTCCATCACCCAGGGCGCCTGCTCCACTAGGACCAAGTCCCCCTCCTTGCCCGCCTTCTTGCTGGAGAGGAGCTTGTTCTTGTGCCACCAGCACTTCAGCTTCCTGGAGAGATGAGAGAGGCTGTGTCCCCCGCTGCAGCCAGTCAACGCTGCTCAACACCCCCTCGGAAGAGCAGAGCCCCAAAGCCCCCATGCTGCACAGGTTTGGGGGTGCACGATGGCCCTGGCGAGCCAATTTACTCACGGGATGGCCACCTCCTGCACATTGTTGATGATCTGCTTCCCCACCATGATAACCAGCAGCTCCTGTGCCAGCTCAATGAAGCACCCGCCTGGGCTGCACTGCCGTGAGAGAGGGGCCCTCAGCCTGCCGGGTCCAGCGCTCAGGGATGGGAGGACCCCGAGCATGGGAAGGCTTCCCTGCAGCATGCACTGGCCCCAGCTGGGGTGGCAGGCACAGTGTATCTCCCGCCCGGCACTCACCTCTTCATTGCGGACCCCCAGAAAGCTCTGGTAGTTCCCAGGGTAGCCAACGAACCTGCAGGAGCAGAGCCGTGAGCGGGGACCCCGGGCGCTGAACCCAGGGATGCAATCCAGAGGGACACCAGGGAAGGAAGGGCTTTTCCTCCCTCGCCAAGGGGAACAAAAGGGCTGGCAGTGGGTGCCTCTGATGGAGAGGGTCCCCCAGCCCCAGAGTGGGACCGGTTGCACCAGTTAGTCCACAGTGTGCTGGCACTGCCCTCAAGCCCAGGCGCCCCATGGCCCTGTGAGGGCTCCCACTCTCTGGTGGGACCACACCACCTGCTGCAGTGCTCCTTGCCCATGATGGCAGCAGCACCCCCCAGCAGCAAAGCCCAGAGGCTGCAGGGGCTGCAAGACCCCTGCTCCCCACAAAGGCCTTACTTCCCCTTGAAGAAGGCGATGTAAACAGGAGAGGAGTAGAAGGTGACAAACTGGAAAATGAACACTTTGAAGGTGAAGGCGTCCTCATACTTGGTCTGGGTGCGGTGCATCTCTGCCAGGGGGAAGCACAGGGATGTGGCCCTACACTGCTCCAGGATGGTCTTCTTCCACATCATCGCAAAATTCACCCCAAATCGCTCGACTTTAACCAATTCCACACGACCCCCCCCAGCTCGAGGCCCTCAAACCTGCTGCAGTACCCATTGAAGGCACCTGCCGCTTGTCCACAGCCTGGAGATGCTTTTTGCTTTTCACCAAAAAAATAATCTTTCTCCGCTCTGTACTAATAGGCTTTGTGTCTCATTAAATACAACAAAAAAAGCCCATATGCTTTTCTTCTCCAGACCTCAAAAGTCAGCTTGGATACTTCCATTGAAAACCTCCAGCAGTTGAACCTTACAGACTTTTTTCTTTTCTTTTTTCTTTTTTTTTTTCTCTGCTGCCAGAACACTTTTCACTGAAGGTCTTATTTTTCCTGCTCTCCTCTCCTCCATAAAGCCATTGTCCTCCTGAGTGTCCCTGGGTTTGGTGCTCTACCCTTACTGACCACTCCCCTCCTGTCACTATCCAGCTTGCAAAACCCTTGCCAGCTTACCCCACTTGGTGAGGAAATGAGCCAGGGAAATATATATCTTGGAGAGGATGAGGATGAAGATGAGGTTCACCACCGAGCTGGTGATGCTGGCAATGCGGGATGCCTAGAGGGAGAAGCAACACAAAGAGCTTGGAGGGTGGTGAGCAAGCCCAGCAAGTGAAGCAGGTCTGGGGGTGGCTCTGGCCACCTCTTACCGAAGCCACAAACCAGAAGTATCCGGAGCTGGAGAGGAGGACAGCGACCACTGCCCGATAGAGGATAACAGAGACCAGGAACATCACCACCACGGCAATCTGCAAACATAGCGTGAAGGGTATGAGCAGCTTGCGTTGGGAAAGAAAACTTCACCGTTAACCCAGGGCACTACAAGTCCCAGGGGAATTTCAAGGTGGGCAGCTGAGCAGGGGCACAGCAGGGTGCAGGTGGAGCGCCATGGGTTCATCCTCAGCTTAACCCACGCTCTCTTACCCCAAATGGATCCCATCCCACCACATTCCACTCCCAGACAGTGGGCAGGCACTGCTCCAGCCCCCACGATCTTACCATCATTATGATGATCATCGAACCAGCCAAAATCCGGTGGAGGCGGCTGCGCTTGGGGAAATATGGCTCCTCTGCCCCTGTTACAGGGTTTGTTATCGTCATGGGAGCCATGGCCGTGAACTGAGGCCGCGGCCGCTCCTGGAAAAGAGGAGGAAAGGTGTCAGGGATGCCTGGTAGCCTTGGTGTGTGGTTTTGGGAGGCATTGCAGAGGGCCAGACCCACCTCGATGTCCTCAAACTCAGAGCAATCCCAGTGGTGAGCCAGGGATGCGTTGGTCCGCTTCCAGAATTCCAAGAACAGCACTGCCCACAGGGACATGAAGATGCTGAAGAAGATGGTCCCACCATGGTCAAAGAGCCGCCCTGCCTGTGGGCAGAGTGGAGCTGAGGGTAGGTCAGGACAGCAGAGACTGCCCTCTGCACAGCTGCTGTGGTAAGTGCCAGGTCCTCAGTGTCCCTGAGCCATGGGGGAGTTGGGAAGGTGGAAAGGGCCACCCGGGAGCCTTCACTGGGGAGGGAGGGGTGGGAAGATGGGTGGGTGAGGAAGTACCAGGACAGCAGGGGCTGAGGTGGAGAGGTGGACTGGGACAGCACAGGCTAACGTTGGGATGGACATCTTCACCCCAGCCCTGAGCTGCCCTCCAGGACCTCACCATGAACGTGCTGCAGATTTTGGAGAGCTGCCAGTAGGGACAGGTCTGGCAGAGAGGACACATCCAGTACTGCTCTTCGCTGCTGCAGATCTCCTGCCTACAGGTGAGGAAGGAACAGCCAGCAGCCTGTCAGGGCTTGGCCTTTCCCACCACTCCCCACTGGACTGTTCACCGGCAGTTTTGTAATGAGTACTGCGGTCAAGCCCCAACAGCCAACCAATGCAGGCACCCCCTGCCCTCTTCCCCACCACCCCAGGAGGTCAGGACACTTACGAAGGTATATCATTGAACATGAGGAAAATGCCCACCACGAACACCACCATCCCCACCACTGCAGCAGGCAAGAGCCATCCCGTGTAGAAACCTGGAGACAGTGGGGATGGGGAGCGTGAGTCCTGCAGGCCTCCACCACGGTCACCGAGCCAAGAGCAGCTCCAGCCACTGACACCTGCCCAAGCCCAGCATAGCACTAGCCTAAAACCATACAGGGTTCGGACCCAGGGCTGCAAGGTACCCATCAGGCTCTAGCTAGTCTTTTTAGGATATGTGGGGCATAGCTCATGGGGCCGCCTTGAAATGAAGAATATCCTGGGGCAGGTGGGAGCTGCTGCCCACGGCCCCTTGCCCGGCACCGGGAAGCCAAGGGAGCTGTTCCTTGGGAGAGCCAGGAGCTGCTCTGGAGCAGGCAGGGACTCACCCAGCCAGGCGAAGTAGAAAGCAACCTTCTCCCCAAAGTACTTGCGGATGTGATCTAGTGGTTGGTACTTGTTCCACTTCCCCCAGCTGGCCCAGTAGTGGAAGAGGACTTGGCGCTGGCTGAGGCTGGAGGCTCCCAGCTGGCGCTTGTAGGGACCCTGCAAGGAGAGGCAGGGGGTGGGCGAGGGGCTGGTGCAGGGCTGGTGGTGGGGTGGGTCCTCAGGGGACAGTGGGGTCTTGCCTCATGTAGCGGGAAGGCGGCTGTGAAGACGTTCTCACTCAGCAGCCGGTCCACCCCCACCTCCCGCTCCCTGGAGTGGCCGTACTGTGTCGTGGCCAGGATCTCGTAGAGCTGCCGGGGCAATGCCAGAGAGGTGAGAGGGGGCAAAGCCTTTCCCCGTGGTGGGGAGAGGGCTTCCCACCACCAGTTAGCTTTTCGGCTACCAGCTCCAAGCCTGATTCCCAGATGCGGGATGGCAGGAGGTGTGTTTCCACCCGAGCCTTTTAATCCCCTCTGGAGTTACTAGCACACAGTGACCCAGTCTGGGACCTTTGGGACTGTGACAACACATGACAACACACCCACTCACAGCACTTCTCCCTGAGACCCTGCAGCCTGCCTGGGACCCAGGTAGAGAGGCCCTGGCAGCCCCAGTGCTCACAATTTGGTGCCGCTGGGTGGTGGAGAAGAAGGTGTCTTGCTCATCGCTCCCCAGGAACCTGAAAGGGTGTGGAGAAATAGCTCAGCAGAGCCTGGTGCCTGGCAGGCACCACCTCCCAAAACAGTTTCTCCTGGGGTGCTCACCAGCGCAGCTTGTTGGCCTTGAAAGGGCATGTGTAGTAGTCCAGCGGCAGGTTGGGAACCTCCTGGGCCATCAGGTTGGGGATGCCCAGCCACCGCAGCATGCTGGCCGACCAGTTGGAGGTCTGTCTGGGCAGCACCTACATGGGCAGCAGAAACATCTCAGGAGGAGGGAGCAGGAGCAAGACAGCAGCCAAGCTGTCTTGCTCCTGCATGTGAGTGTTGTCTTGCTCGAGTGTGGGAGCCTGCTCTTCAAGGGTGAGGGAAAGAGGGAATGGAGCACTGGAGAAGAAGTTCAGACGGGGAACAAGGTGGGATCCCATAACTGTGCAAGGGACAAGACCTGTTACTGGGAACTGCTGGGTCCACTGGAAAGCAAGGAGGCTGCAAACCCCATGAAAGACCCACAGCAAGCAGCTGCCCAGCCTGTCACCCAGAGTGGGGGCCTTTTTTACCCGTGAGCACTGGGGGTACCATCTCCCATCCCAGTGAGCTCAGGCACCACAGCCCCTCACCTGCAGTGGCACACGGAGCTGAAGCTCCTCAGCGTAGTAGCAGAGCACGCTCCAGGGTGCACTCAGCAGCAGGTAATGCACCACCTTCTTCTCCGCATGGGTCACGTGCTGTTGGGAGAAAGAGACCCCAGCAGAGATGAGGCTGCTGGCACCAGTACAGGTCCCTGCAGGAGGCACCAGGGTGACTCTGCATGGGTGTGGATCAGCCCAGCAGAGCTGATCCAGTAGAGAAAAGCACAAGCACATCCCACCCCACGTTCTAGCTCAACTGCCTGCGAGCCTGGGCTCCCCTCCCATGCAAGGGGCACCCACGGCATGGCATCCCTCCTCCCGACTCACTGAGCAAGGCTGCAGTTATCACAGGGGATAGAAATTTGAGGTCAGGTCCCCAGGTACCTTTTCCATGTGGATCCCAGAAGCATGAAGCTTGTCCAGAAACTTCTTCCGCCAGGTCCTCTGGATGGTAGCAGATGTCTCCTCCAAGTCCCTGTTCTCACAGCTGTCCTGCTGCCCACTCAGCTCCCGGGGGACAGTTTCCCACACCAAGACAAAGTCTGCGGCAAGGAAAGGGAGCTGGTGTCCCACCCCATGGCTGGGAAGGGCAGCAGATGCCAGAGCCATCCCTATCCTGCCTGCCCCTCTCCTGCAGGACGTGGTGCTCTCATGGGGCTGGGTGCTGTCTTGTGAGCAAAACAAGGGAAGGACATGTTTGGTCTGGGAGGGGCTGCCAGCCACCTCGCTTGGGTCGTTCTAGCACAGCAGGCAGGAAGCTAGAAGACCCTATTAACATGAGTTGAGGACCACGGCCATCTTGCAGAAGGGAAAGGCTCGAGCACCCAAGCAGGGAAGTGCCTGCCAGGGCTTGCAGGAGGTCTGATGCCCTCTAGGCATGCTGTACAGACCAGTCACAGTAGGAGAAGGACCTGCTGCTGCCAGCTCCAGCCGTGGACCCCAGGGGCTTTACCCTTTCTCCTCAACCCACTGAGCCCCATCCAGCCCCACTCTCCTCACCAAGATGGAAAGGAACCGACCTCAAAGACCAGCCTTTCTCCCTCACCTATCCTTGTACTGCCGTCGCTGAAGAAGTTGGCTGTGCTCTTCTGGCCCAGGGCTGAGTTGCTGGGCTGGAAGTAAGGCATACAGGGTGATGAGAGCAGCGATTCCCCAGGTAGCTCCATTGTGAGGGGTGACAGGCTACAGCCACCCACCTGAGGGATTTCAACGGCCTCCTCACTCAGGCTGCCATAGTGAGCACCTCTGGTGTCCTGCCCCACCAGGCTGCAGCAGGGATCCTCAGTGGTCCTCCTCCTCTGCATGGCAAACCTTCATGTCCCTTCCTCCTGGTGCTGAGAAGCAGAAGCAGGCAATTGGCGCCTGCCCACAGCACATGGACACCCCACAGCCCCACCACTCCCTCTGGCGGTGCCAGAGAACCAGTGCCGGCAACTTGGCCTTGCTCCCTTCTCTGCCGGCCCCTCAGCTCCTGCCCGCATATGGCAAGACCTGGAACCCCCTCTGCCTACCATCAGGAATGCTTCCAGGTAGAAAACAAGTAGACATGAGTGGTCAGTGGTCTTGTGCAGTGTCGTCCCTTCACCACCTAGACCCTCTACAAGTGCCCCTCTCCTCCACCACCTCAGCCAAAGGCACAGTGGGGACCCTCCCCCCCCACCTCGTATCTTTTCTCAACATTTGACTCTGTCACTGTGGGGAAGGACTTTCCACCACCCTTCCCGCAGGGTGACCCAGCTCGAAGGCATGTCCACCAGCACATGTGACCCAGTGATGGGGAAGCCAGGGATGCCCTCTCCAGACCAGCCCCAGCACCCCACATGCAAAAGAAGTGGCAAACCGAGCTCCCCAGCTCTCAGTTTTGGAACTGGAAACACCTCGAGAAGTCAAGGTGGGAGATGGGAATGTCACTTGATGGCTGACACTGGCTGAGATGCACGGGAGTTGAATAAGAAGCCAAGAAAGATGCCTTTCTGCAGAGCTGGAGGGACCAGGAGGGTGTTGCAGCACCATGAATGGCAGCAAGACGGAGGAGGACAGCAAAAGGAAAAAGGTATTCTTTTTCAGTGCATCCTTCACCTAGAAAAGGGGCCCAGTAACCTCCCTGTGTCCTTCAGTAATGTATTTTGTTATTGTGAAGACCATTACTGATCAAGACAGGAGCTGCTGGTTAAGTTTTGTCCTCCTCGAGCCAGATGTTTGTGTTTTAGCTGACTTAGTGGTTGCACTCCAAAGACACTGGATAAAAGCCACCAGTAGCACTGCTAACAGTGAGGACTATACATCAACCAGGGAAAACAGCTCCATCAGTCATAAAGCGGGGTAAAAGCATTCCCATTTCTCCAAATCTTTAGGGGGGCTGACCAGGTTCGTTAACCTCCATCACACAACATGCTCTTTTACGCTGTGGCTCTGTTTTCCTCGCTAAACAGCAAGGAAAAGGAATTTGTCTTTCTAAAAACATCAGGTTGCTCCTCAGAAACAATGTGGCTTTTCATCTTTACTTTCAAGACAGGTGGTGTAGAAAGAGGAAGCACCAGACAGCCTCAGTTTCTCAAATCACCATGTGTCCCTGGCCAAAAGCAAGGTGGGCAAAACACCCCTTTGCAGAATTCATTGACAATCTGCACCACCAGAGCTTTTCTGATACAAGTGCTTCTTCTGGGCATCAATGGAGCAGGAGGAAGACATCTGCTAACTTCACCTAAAAGCATTAGAAACCCATTCCTCAAAGTAAAGAGTTCACGGGAACAGGCTAGGACTCATGCTCCTACAGTAAGGACTGGTTAGTGCGGAGATAAAAAGTGCTCAGACTATGAAGAGATTTAAAGGTGACATGAAGAGTCTGAGCTTCTGAATGTTGTACCACCCAAAATGTCCCCAGCTGGGCTCCTTGAAAAGGCCAAGCCCCTCCTGGGAAGATGGCCCTGCGACCATGCCATGACAACCCACCAGGCTCCTAGTAAACCACCTGAGGCAACCAGCAAGAGACCCACATGACAAGATGGAGACACACCTGGGATCACAGCAAACATGAAGTCAGTCACACTTGGAGGAAGTGCTGGGGGCCCAGAAAACCAGGAACATGCTCAGGAACAAGGGCAACCTCCAACTAATCCCCTTACAGCATCTCAGCTCCCCAGACGCCTTCACCCAACCCCCTCTAAACTTCCACACCTTGAGCCAAATTCTAGCTTCGTTTACACCCTTTTCAACTACCAGGTCAAAGGAATTGCTAGGCAGCACCGAATTTTTCTTGGTTTGGGTCTGGTGACCTTCCAAATCTCCAGTCAGGCTAGCCAGGAGAGCTGGAGCGACACATGCCAGGCACAGGATCCCCCTGAGGAAACACATCTGTATCCTGAAAAGCTCTGGACTGATCTACCCCCTAAAAAGCCTCCATCACACCCTGAAGTCCTTTTGATATCTGGAGCACATGGGCATGCATCTCTACAGGGCAAGTGACTCTGCAGAGCTCTTTCAGGTGCAGTGTCTGGTCATCGCTCCCAGCTGATGGTGATAAAAACCTCAGCTGATCCCCACAACAGCCCAACAGGCACCTCTGAGCCCTGCTTTAGAGGTGGGGAGGCAGCAGCAAGGACAGGCACCCACCAGGAAGATGCCACATCCCACCCTGCTCCCGCAGCTCCCAGCGAGACCCCAAACCTGCAGCTTTTCTGCCATACCTGCTGTCACGGCCTCTGCCCTCCTTGTTCCTCCTGCAGCACCAGATCCGAGCACCAGCACAGAGCAAAGGGGTCCTCCCACCTTACCACCGCTCCTCGCCTGCTTCTCCTTGGCTAGGGAGGGAGCAAGAAGTGCCACCCTGTTGCTCTAACCCAGCAGGCAATGGCTGCTTCCTGTCTCAGGAGATGCCAGGCTGGGCGTTCCTCCCGCCGAGAGCAGGGTGGGAGGAAGAGGAGCAGAGGACGGGTTTGCAAGCACCTTCCTCAGAGCAGCCTGGAGCAGGCCCTGCCTTTGTTTGAACTTGAGGTGGGGACCCTGAATAGCCCTGAGCAAACAGGGTTCAGTGGAGCTGGGGGCCATGCGTGCAACAAGCAACAGAGAGGCAGCAGGTGTCCCCCCTCTGCACCCTGGAGGGCCTGGTGCCTGGCCAAGGATGAGGTGGATCACTCCAGTTTGGTGGCACAGCAGGGTCCAGCTTCCTCTAGCCAAGCCCGGCATCACCACCTTCAGTGGCTTCCATGGCATGATGCTCCATGGCAGCGCTGCACTGGATGAGCCAAAGGAACTCAGTCCACAAATGGAACATCCAAAAGCTTCCCCAGGGACACATTGTCCTGGTTCAAATTACTGGTCTCCTGCTGAAGAAGGCATTCACCTCACTTTTTCAAAGATTCAAATCTACATCAGATCAGAACGTATGACCAAGAGGAAATTTCCTCACACCCCACCATGTTTTCTTGTGATGGGTCTCTCTCATCTGACAGGGCAGTGGGATGGAGGGCAGCTCTGGCAGGCAGTGGTCCAACGAAACCTTTGAGGCTAACGTGCAGTGACCAGCGCATCTCCTGCTACCACGAACACTGCATTGCTACCAGCTCTGGTCCAATCCCTAAAAGAGCAAAGGGACCTGCTTCCTTAAAAACAGCCAAAGTTTGCCTTTCTCCCTCCCCCTCCAAGAAATTGCAAACCTACGTATCCCTTGAACAGCTTGCATATTTAAAATACATATTTCATTGCTATGTTCTTCTACAAGTGTTACAGACCATGTTGGAAATGTCTCCCAGACACCTCACAGGTCCACTGAACAGAAAGATCATGTAGATCCCATAGGCTGGGACGCATGGAAACCTCCCCCACACCCATGGCAGACCCACTCACGCAGTCCTTCTCCCGGGCAGCACAGCTCGGAACACCCATACCAGCTGGGCAGCAGCTGTTCCCCCGGACTGGTGACACAGTCGTTAGGCAAACATGGTGGCAGATGGCAAGCGCTTCCAGGGCGGTTTTCCAGCCACTGGGGGTATGAAGTTTAATTGCCCACATCAACCACAAGTGCAGGGGGACAGCAAGGCCACATTGCAGTATTTAGTGTGAGCGGGACAGGATTCATGTTGTTTCCTGAGTGCGAACACCATCTGTAACAAAGTACCACCAAACCCTTTGCCTTGCTGACCAGAAGCATTAATAAATTGTATCAGTCATATTAATTTAGTATTAATAACAAGCAAATGATGATGCTGAATACATTGGCCACAAAACAGTCCCGATTCCTAAATACCGCAAGAGGCTGTATTCACAAAAGAGCCCGGCAACTTGAACCACAAATAAAGGCTACTCCAGCAGGCACCCACAGCTTGAAGGTGACAGCTGTCACTCAGCAGGTATCAAATCACGAACAACAAGAGACACAGCAGTGAAACAAGCAGCGGCTTTCACTACACCACAGTAATCTTGCTGCCTCCTCCCACATCAGTACAAAGCCGTTTTGAAGCCCCTTGGAGAGGTCTATGTTTCACTCTTCTCCCGATTCACACTGCCAAAACTGCAATCCAAGCACGTGGCACTCCAGGCAGGTGGGCTTTGTCATGAGTTTCTACCAAGGGACCCAGACAGCATTTGTAAGATGAAGAACATACTCGAAGTCATACTAAATCAATGGCTCCTTCTAGAGTCGCTCCACTCTTTTCCATAAAGATCAGAATGTCCACTGAGTCTTTCAGCTACACTTCAGGCAGTGGAGATGTTCAATGTGACCACTGAGGAACTGCTGGCCACATCCATCACTCCCCTGTTCTAGAAGGGATGTGAAAGCAGCCTCGGCTTCAGCCCAAGAAGGAGAAATGATACACCTTGGCATCTGCTGTACTTTGCTCTGACAAATCCTGGGAAATCAAGAGGCAAACAAAGCCACAACCATCAATAAAGAACCTGCAAGACTGAACTAGAGCCCTCACCTCCTGAAGTGGAATCCATCGTCCCTCCCATCTCTCCTTTTAAACCCTCTTCCAGTTGACAGCACTAGATTTAAGCGTAGCGACTCTGTGAAGGCAAGTAGCTCATCCAGGCATGTACAGCCCCAGTGCTTTCATACCTCAAGCTACTTGTCCTCAAGCCTCTAATGAGCTTGCAGCTGTGTTTAAAAAAAAACAAACCACAAAACCAAAACCAACCATTAAAATTGCTATGGAAAGGCAAACCTTCCCCTTCCCTCCCTGAGTTTTACAAGCAGATACTTAGCACTGACTCCCACCTGGTAACTCAGATGGGCATCTCTATCAGATCCTTCTGCACATCAGCACCATCACTGTCTTTTCACATTTTCACAGACCACAACTGAGCCTGGATCTGGAAGTGATGTTTGCTAGGACATTACTAACCTGAAGGTGTGTCACAGAGTCAAGGAAAGTCAGCAAGTGGTTCCAGTCTGTTGGCAAACAATTTCTGGGAAAAACCTCACCCATAAATAACAGACAAAAGCACAAGGAACTCTCTTGTGTTAAGATTTAATAACAACATTTCAAAAACAACAAGTGCATTGTACACAAGATCTGGTATTCGGTGCTTTTCATTGACCATTTGCTTTGCGAGTGTCAGTGTAATGAAGACCTGGGGAGTGGTAAATGGATAAAAAAACCCAGTTGGGACATTTCTCCAAGGAGGACAGGAGAGAGAGGGCAGCAGGAGACTCAGAATCGAACAAACGTGGCATCAATCTGCCGGACAGTTGGGAGGGCCAGCATGATTTTGCGCCGGTACTGGGGATCCTTCTGCAAGGGATTTCGCTCCAGATATACAGTTTCCAAGTTCTTCGCTCCCTTCAGCTCATCCAGGTCGCTCCAGCTCTCGACGAGATTATCATTCATCTGCGGAGCACATACAGGCACACTCACACAGACAGACACTCCCAAAATAAGCCTGGTTAGCAGGAACCGAGCCACACCGATGCTGCTCAGGAGGACTACTGCTATCCAGGGGCAGGAATGCTGTACAGTCTTCATGTACATAAGACGATCCTTTTACCCCTGGATCCCCTGAGATGTGCTTTCTTGTCTTGCACTCGAGGCCTTGCTAACCATCTCCAACTTCCCCACATTCTCCCGGGTTTCCAGTCAAATGCTCCCCTCTTCAGACAGTGTATCCAGTCTAACTATTATGCTGGGAAAGACCCAGCAAGACACTGAGACGGTCTCTTTATACAGTGCCCCAGCCCCTACACTGCTCATTTAAAGGGTGGAAATTTTTATGTCAAGATTTTCTTCCACTGTGACATCTACCCTTACTTTCATGACTTCCCAGGAAACATTAAAAAAGGTCCCAAACTGATAAGTGACATTTTCCCTCTTCCCTTGACATAACGTCCCCACAAAAACTGTTTGTGCCCTCTGGAGAAAGCCCTAAGCTCTCCGATTCAGGCTCTCCTCTTGTCAGCCCAGGAGCTGCCCCATTGCTGGCACCGCAAAGGATGTGCTAGGGGAATGCTTCAACTGCCTGGCAAGGAAGCCAAGTGTGCAAGGTTGGACTTGCTGTCCAGCTTAAGAGACTTCAGCCACCCTTTGCCTTTGGATATAGAGGCAGTCACCACAGCAATACCATCTTTAAATAAAAAATAAAAAAAAATTCAATGGGTTGGCTCTGACACCCCTCAACAACTGTTCTTCCTCGCATCAGGCACCCACGGTAACCTGGAAATTTTGTGCACCATGTTTGCTGTGTGGCAGATAAGCAGCTCTATTTTCTCCAGTTGCCTCCCTCCAGCTAGTTCATAGAATGGTTCGTGTTGGAAGGAACCTTAAAGATCTCGTTCCAACCCCTCTGCCCTGGGCAGGGACATCTCCCACCAGACTAGGTTGCTCAAAGCCCCCTCCAACCTGGCCTTGAACCCCTCCAGGGAAGGTGCATCCACAGCTTCTCTGGGCAACACAGGCCAGTGCCTCACTACCCTCACAGCAAAGAATTTCTTCCTGAAAATGAAAGTTCAATGAAACTGCTTATCACTGGGACTGCCAGAGTTCCAGTGCTAAAACCCTGGACTAAAACTCTGAAGAGAACCTGTCAGCTCTTTCATTCTGCTACAGCTCATTGCAAGTTCAGTCAAGTCACTTGACCTTCAGATGTCTCAGTCCCTCCACTGGGGAGGTGGTACTGGGATACTTGTTAGCAGATTCCCACAGTATCTAAGATTTGAAATTCTGCTTCCTTAAGGTGTTAAAGGACTTTGTTATATGGCTTCAGGTGTACAGTCAGCAAAAAAAAAAAAAAAAAAAAAAAAATCGGTAGATGCAACACTTGTTCACATCAGAGAAAATTCTGCCCTGCTCTTTATCAAAAAGCACCCTATCTTTTTTATGTTTTTTTTTTAAAAGAGTGTTAAAGTGGTAAAAAGTCAGGAAAGCATTTTGCAGGTTCAGCTAACAGATGTTGGCCAAAGGTCTGCTTTGACAACAAAATCTTTAAACGCACTAGTGTTTTTGCAAAAGAAGTCCAATGAGGTTAAGATCTTCCCTTTGCTTTCTGGAAAACAAGTGGAAACAGCTGTGCAACACCACCTTCTCTAAGCAGAGCAACAGCTAAGAGGAAGACTGGAGGAAATTGCAAAGGATCACAACAAGTCCCAAGCCGGCCACATTACACTGGCTCATTTTTACCACCCAAAAGATGTCACGTTAAACAGGGCTTCTCAACTCCTGTTATTTAAAGAGTTCCTTATGGAACAGGCATGGCCAGGTAACACCGCTACCAATCTGCTAAGCCACACTGCAAGATGAGGAAAACAAGCTAAGTAGCATGGACTCCAGCCTCTACCTTGGTTTCATTTGCAGCTGCTTTCCACTCCTTTTATCTCAACCTCTGTCCTAAAGTTTAAATAACTGAACTCCAAATGACAGACACTAAGCAGCACAACTCCTATTCTCAGCCTTGTCATACAGAAACTCTAAAAGAGCTAAAGCACGTGCCAACTCATGAACATCTGCTGCTTTTTCCCCCCAAAACATGAGCAGATATGTACACAGCTTCCAAATATGATGTTTCAGGAGGGGCTGTCTTGCATAGTTCCTGACCAGACTTATGAATGACAAAGGGCTTAGCTATTTAGTGTGCCAGAAACAAACAGAAGCAACCCTGAACAGTTATCTCCCTCACAGGAATGGAAGTAAACCAGAAGATGGTTTCATTTTCTTCATATTTATAACAACCTGAACATATCAACTCTGTTCTAAACAGGTACTGTGCTCCAGAGCAGTGGTGACCCAGTATCAGCTTCCCTCATTACACTGTCATGCTCACTTAAAGAAAGATGAGATCTGCAGAAATAGGACACAGTAGGGCTGTTTCATAACCATCACAAGCATGAAAGCAGGGTCTACTTCCTGGGTAGAGACAGGCTCTTTAGCACTAAGCAAATCCCTGCACAGATTTTTTTTAAGCTCAACTCCTTCCTTAGGTGAAACCATTGTAAACTCTATCCATGCAGACTGTCAATATCTTAAAGTTGGTCACTGGAATAAGACATACGTGTACACCACCTTCCCACTGCTCCCCATCTGACGGGTTTCTTTCACCATGGTACAGACATTTCAGCTCCAGCCTGCACTTACCCAGAATTCCTGCAGCTCTGTTAGGTGACTGATATTTTCAATCTTCTTGATCCTGTTGCATGCAATGTCCAGCATTGTGAGTTTGTTCTAGACAAGCAAACACAAAAACATTACACAGGATTTCCTTTCATCTTCTCTGTCCCACTTTTTTCAGGCCCAGAGATGGAAACTGTCAGAAGAAAAGACACATTACTGCCAGCTGCTTACATGTAGCACAAGAACTCTCACTGCCTAAATACAGAAAGGAAAACTGTTTTTAATTAAACTGGGTTACTGATCTCCCAGAAGCAAAAAAAAAAAAAAAAAAAAAAAAAATGAAAACAGTTTGACAAAACAAAAGCAGTTACCGGCCAGATGGCAACTGCCAGCCAAGGGCTCCTAAAACGTCAGCTTTCCTCATAGTACATTAAGAGAAGGAATCCATTAAAAATCAGATCATAAGTGTCCTCTCGAGCAGCAGAGTTGAACAAACTTTTTGCTGCAGGAAACTCAACAGTTTTAGGAAAAGGCTTTTTTTCCTGCCTTGCACAGAGCCAACTAAGTTCTAGATTGTCTCTGCTCTCTGACAATGGCATCTACTGTTGGGTGAGAATGAAAACACTACAGGCTTATGTAACTTGTTTTCATGACCTGGGGAGGGGAAGCACAATTCTGCTCCAGAAGATCTAGAGGAGCTTCACCCATGCAAGATATTTAAACATAACAAATACTTTGATCTTTGTGGTCTTTTCAAGAGACTCAGGACCCCACAGGTAAATGGGGAAGGTGAGGAACAAAAGCTTCCAGAAAAGCACAGGCACTAACAGGAGCAGCTTAGGGCAACAATTCTGTTACACAGTTAGCAAGAGTCTACTCACATTGTTCTCCAGTCCCTCGATGACTTCGATGCCATTGTGGCTGAGGTACAACTCACGCAAATTCACCAAGCTCTGCAGCCCCTCAATCTTGGTCAGACGGTTATTCTGAAAGTGTAACAGCAGTTTAAGTCCACTCCAAACAAACCAAAACCCAAGTGAGTCACTGGAGAAAAAGCATTTCTCTGAAGTATGGATGGGAAGGGGAAACAGTCTGCTTGGGTCCACACTGATTTCATCAGCTCGGCTTGTTTGATCTCTGTACCACCAACGCACAAGGAAGTTCCATGGGAGACAAAGTCTCAAGGTTTAGAAGAATCAGACTCTGATCTTCCCATTAAAAGTTGTAGCCTGAAAGTTTTCCTCTTGGTGTCTTTAGAAACAACAAGGCATTAATAGCATTCATTTTGTAGGTCTTTTCAAAGGAATGGTCAGAAAACAAGTCACAACATTTCAATCCCAATACACTCTGCTGTACCTAATTCTTTACATCCTATAGAATAGGTACATGTATTATACATATATATACACATATATATAGATAATATACACATGCAATAGGTACACATACAGGTACTACAACATGTAGCGCGTATGGCTTTCTTACCAGCAGCTGTAAGAGATACTAGAATGCAGTAGCATTGTCAGGTGGATGAGGAAGAGACTCAATGAAAGAAATTAGTTAAGTATCTTTTATTCCACCTTTTAAATAAGGAAGAAACTTTCCATAAGCTCATTAAGGACAGATTTCATTAACACAGGCTTGTTCAGATTTCTTCCCTCTTCAGGAAGAGAGTAGCAACACGGAGCCCACTGCCATTATAATGTCTTCCCTGGAGTAACTCATTTGATGTTATTGCAATTTATTAGGAAACAGTATTTCAGGAAGGAAATGGGGGATACCACTCATTTCTTGTTCTCTATTCCATAAAAATCAAACATTTGTTTTATCATTTTATCAATGTCTATTAATCTCATTTAGTATGAAAACATGAGAAAAGAGAACACAGAGAACATCACACTTTCTTCCAGTACAGGAGTTTAACTCAAACACTGAAGACCTGCTGAATCAGAAGAGCTTATCATAAATTGCAAGGTGGTTCAGGTAACCAGGGTTGTTCAGAACGCAACAGTACAAAGTAGAACCAATACCTGTATGCTGAGCACAGTCAAGTTTGTCAGTGCATCCAAGTTCTGGAGCTTGGTGATTTTATTCTTTCCAAGGAACAGACTGTCAAGATTAGCCAAAGTGTCGATGTTTTCAATTGCCTGCAAAATGACCAAAGGAGACAGTGTTATTGCTGTAATGCAAAAACTCCGACCTGTAGATGCATTTGCCATTTTATAGCCTTGACCCACGGAGCTGCACTCCTGTGAAACACAAGCCTGCCAATTCCACAACACAAAGCACGCACAAGGTAGGGCCTCCCTTGTGACCCAAGAGCAGAGCAAGGCAGGACTTTGTGCAGTGACAGTGAACCGCAGCCCGTGTGACAGCTGTCTCGTGGCACTACTATTCACTGATTTTCAGCAAGGGTCACATCACTTTGTCCCAGCTGTGGACCCCACTGTCCAGGCAGCAAGAGCAGAGAATCAAAAGGCTTGGGAAGCACTGGAAATGCCACTCCCTGGGCCATGAAGTGTATCATATGTTAGGAGATACTCATTTGTGAGCCAAGAAAAATCTGTCACTAGTGAATGGAAAGAGAATCTGGGAGGAGAAAATGCAGTTTGCAAGTTTAGTCGTGACCATCAGTGACTGCATAACACAGTCAAGAGGCAAGCTGTTTAGCTTCCCCACACAACAGTTTCTGTCATAAGGAAGGTTAACTGCCTCATGGGTGTATGTGTTAATATATTTAACTACTGGCTATATATTCATGCTACTGGCAGAACACACACACCAAGTGACATACATGCTTTAAATATACACACTACTGGCAGAACACATACACTATACCAGTTTAAAGTCCTGAACTCAGCCTTCAGTGGGAGAAACAAGGACCTCTCATGCATCAAGAAGAACCATATTCTTATATGGTTCATACGATACATCAGTCTAACCTCGATACCAGGGAAGGTCATGGAGCAGGTCATCTTGAGTGCCATCAAAACCCACATAATGGGCAACCAGGGGATCAGGCCTAGTCAGCATGGGTTTATAGAAGGCAGGTCCTGCCAGACGAACCTGATCTTCTATGACAAGATAACCAGATTACTGGACGAGGGAAAGGCTGTTGATATTGTATACCTGGACTTTCGAAAAGCATTCGATACTGTCCCCCATACAATTCTTGTGGAAAAACTGGCTTCACACAGCCTGGATGAGCATACGATCTGCTGGGTCAAGCAATGGCTGACTGGAAGGTCCCAAAGAGTGGTGCTCAATGGACTTAAATCCAGCTGGCGGCCGGTCACAAGTGGTGTGCCTCAGGGCTCAGTGTTAGGACCATTTCTGTTTAATGTCTTTATTGATGATCTCGACAAGGACATAGGGTGTATCATCAGCAAGTTCGCAGATGACACCAAGTTAAGCAGGAGTGTTGATTCCCAGGAGGATAGGGAAGCTCTACAGAGAGACCTAGATAGATTGGATCATTGGGCCAACATCAATGGTATGAGTTTCAACAAGGGCAACTGCCAGGTTCTGCACTTGGGCCACAATAACCCCAAGCAGCGCTACAGGCTTGGGGAAGTGTGGCTGGAAAGCTGCCTGGAAGAAAGAGACCTGGGGGTTCTAATTGACAAGCGGCTGAATATGAGCCGGCAGTGTGCCCAGGTGGCCAAGAAAGACAACGGCATCCTGGCTTGTATTAGAAATAGCATGACCAGCAGAAATAGGGAGGTGATTGTGCCCCTGTACTCAGCACTGGTGAGGCCACACCTGGAGTATTGTGTCCAGTTTTGGGCACCTCAATCCAAGAGAGATATCGAGGTGCTGGAGCGAGTGCAGAGGAGGGCAACGAAGCTGGTGAAGGGCCTGGAGAATAAATGTTATGAAGAGCGATTGAGGGAGCTGGGACTGTTTAGTATGAGGAAGAGGAGGCTGAGGGGAGACCTCATCACTCTCTACAACTACTTGAAAGGACGTTGTAGAGAGGTTGGTGCTGGTCTCTTCTCACAGGTAATTAATGACAGAACGAGAGGGAATGGCTTCAAGCTCCAGCAGGGTAGGTTTAGACTGAACATTAGGAAAGAATTTTTCACAGAAAGAGTGGTCGGGCATTGGAATAGGCTGCCCAGGGAGGTGGTTGAGTCACCATCCCTGGATGTGTTTAAGAGTCATTTAGATGTGGTGTTGGGGGATATGACATAGGGAAGAACTTTGTAGTGTAGGGTAGATGGTTGGACTCGATGATCCCAAGGGTCTCTTCCAAGCTGGACGATTCTATGATTCTTTATTTACAGAGAAAGGGGCACCAGAAAGCATGAGCAGAAGACAGAAAAAAGGGCAAGAAAAGGGGAAAAAGGTGAGCTTAGGAGGGGCTCCTGCAAACAGAAGGAAAAAAAAAAAAAACGAAAATGGTGGTGTTTTTTTTTCAGGGGAAAGTCTCTTAATTCAAAAAACTGTGCTGTTAAAAGAGACAAGAATCTTAAAACCAGACTTCAGCTCACAGAAGAACAGTAATATGAATATAAATACACACAGAGCTACGCATCTGTGCTCAAGTACCTTGTGACATCTCAGTTTTTCCACACCCTTCTTGCCTGGAAGAGTTTCAGGGACTAGTAGTGCTGGTGAGACAGGCCACTGAGTCCTAGCACCACTTAAGTTACTGTGTGTGCGTGCGTGTGCATTTATCCATGTGTGTACAAGGGAAGGAAGAGAAAGATGGAAACAAACACATGCACTATGTATTTATAGATACACTCTGGAAAGGAAAGAAGCTCTTCAAGCTCTATCCCACAACTGCCAACAGATTCAACATAAGTTGTTCATTGGCTCATATTTGGATTCTCCCTCCTTCTAGCCTGTGGACTTACTCCTGTTCTGACCTTGCAAGAAAATGATAGGTTTGTTGCTCACTGGTAACTCCCCCAGCCCTGAGGAGGAAATACTTGTGACTCTCAGGAAACTGAGAGGAAGTAATTGGGGGAAAAAGGGAAAAAAAAAAGCGCCACTTAAAGCTATGAAAACCCACACTTAAGGGACAGTATGAAACAGATGGACATGAGGATGGAAAAAACCTAAGGAACAAATAAATAAGTGATTGCCTTACAGTTGCCTCAGTCCAGCTTTGAGAAAAAAGCATGAAATGCATCAGCTCAAGCATAAAGTTCTGCTTCCCCACCATTTGTACAAAAGGAAAAGAACTGCAAGTGCTTTGTACGTCATGACAGACTCCAGGGTAAGTGCACTCCAAAAGGTTAGAGTGTGCTGCAAAATGACTAAGCCAGCATTACTGCAGAAGCTTTAATGCACAGGGAATGAGTATGTCAGGCACCTCAGAGCCAAGAATGCTGCTTGAACAGACAGTCCACAGGCCTTTACCCTGAAGAGTTAAGGATATCCCTACCTGTAAAGCACATAGCCAGCCACCCTACCAACAGAAAACTATTAAAAGAGTTCTAGGTGCTCCCAAATAACATGATATATATTTCTTCACACCTAGCCTAGGCACAGGGTACTCACTCCAGTAAAGCAATTAGAAGCATAGAGCAATGCTGTTTGAAGAAGCCAGAATAGAATTAACAGATGAACAGAAAAAATGCTAAAAATAAAGTAATTTAAGCAGCTCGTGTTAACCATACAATAATAACTTTTTTTTTTTTTATAACTGAGAAAACAACATATAAAATAAATCTAACCTAATTGTTTAAAAGATATTCTTGAGCTTGGCAACACTGGTGCCAATGTACCCCATAAGTATCAATTCAGAAAACTAGCTGGATTTTTTTTTTCAGAAGGTAATGATGCTTAGATACAGAATACAGTATAGTTTTACTTAACGTAAGGATCAGTACACTCAGCCTGTTATGTTTCTGAATACAGGAAAGCACATTACTTTCTAACTCATGTTCCCCCAGGTGATGCAAATTCTAAGGTTCCTAATCACTTATCTGATCTGGCTGATGTTCTCACACTCTAGATTTATTCCCCTAAGTAACTTAATTTGCAAAGTAGAAATTCCTTTGGATGGAAAAGGATTCAGTCCAGTTTAGCTTTATGAGCAAAATAAAATTTTTCCAGTTCATAAAAGCAGCACACTTTTCTGCTGTAGAAGGCTGTTTATAATAACCGAAGTTTCCTTCTTTTCTGGAAGTGTGCTTCCACAAGGCTTGAAATACAGAGGGCAAACAGTTTTTTTCCTAATTTGCTCTTTCAGCATAACAAGTAATTTTTAGAGACTGTAAATGGGGAGTGCCAACTTAGGCAATTTTCAGGTTGAAATGCACTCATCTGTTACAAGTATTTTCTAAAGCTTATATAACTGAAAAAACTTCTAAAAAACTAATAGTTAATGTCTCCATAAGGAGAGGAGACGCTACTCAGAACTCCTTCCCTTTAACTGGCACAGATTTTAAATCACCTAAATTGAAAAAGTCACAAACCGCACAATAAAAAAAAAGTCCCCAGTAATCAGCAGTACAGTACCAGGTTCTTAAGGTATTTCAGAGCAAAGCCTCAAGAAAGTCTTTCTCCTGAGTGAGACTAACCTGCTACAATGGTCATCAGTTACACATACAACTCCAACTAGAATTAAATTCGCGTTCAATAGGTTTTATCAACACAGCACCAGCCTCTAGGAAGGTAAGAGAAAACAATAATTGCTAGCTTTGGTAGGCTTGGCTCTCTAGCAGGAGGAAACCATCATCTGCAAAAGGCAACACACAGGGGACGCATGATTTCATTAAAGAGAGAAATTCATAAATAGCAATTTAGTAGCCAGGCATTACATGCATTCATAATTAAAGAATTCAGCATGCGCAGCAATAAGCAATTACACATTAAATGACTGGAACAATAAAAAGAAAAAATTGCAAGTAAAATTCAATGAAGTGCACTTTCAGAAAAGGCTAATCCCAAACCAAAGAGCTCAAAACTCTCTGGCTAACATCTTGTAGACCAAGCCTACCCGAATTCGATTGGATCCCAACTCTAACATCTGTAGCATCTGCAAGCTGCTCAAATTCTCAATTTTGCTGATTTTGTTGTTGACGAGGAAGAGTTTTTTAAGTTGGGTAAGCCGATCTAGTCCTTCAATGTGTCGCAGAACGTTGAAGGAGATGTCCAGGATCCTGAGGTAAAACAAAACAAAGGTCTCTTTGTCCATCAGGCATGGGTGATTCTGGAAGAGGCACTTGTAAATCGGGGGGAACCTTACTATCAGAGATCAAGTGTAAGTCCTAAGTGTATTATCTTTTTATCAGAAGTGACAACAAATAAAACTTTCAAAATACTTCCAGTGTGTCAGGGGGAAAAAAACCAACCAAACAATTACAAAAAAACAAAATTTGTCACACACTGAAGATGGCCATCATTTTGCCCAGCCATGGAGCTACCACTGTGGGAGGAAGCCAGTCTTCAGTACTACGTATTTCTTGGGAAATGTACATGCCTACAAGATCTGCCTCTGACAGGACAACGTCAAGGCCTCCCATAGCATGAAGCAGTTAAGACTGCACAAAGTAGGTCAGTCTTCCTCACCCCCATGAGGAGAGTGTATCTCCAGAGTGATCACACACAAGCGCCAGAAACCAGGAAGAGTGCTACTCCTTCCCTAACACCCTCTAGAAAATGTCCTAATCTCACCTGAAATCTCTTGTCATTTTCTGCAGGAATAAAAACATGTTATATGGAGTTCTCACTGCCAAAAGCGAGGGGTGCCTGTACGCTTCAACACCTGCATAGAAGCTGCAACCACCTATCATTCTCACTGCCTTATGCAGCACACGTTTCATTTCCAGCTGACTGTCCCTGGTGAGCTTCGGGATTACGAAACTAGTTTACTGCACAGGTTAAATATCAATGGAAAACAGATGTTATCCTTCACAGAGCACCCAAATGAATCGTGAGAAAGGCCTGGGTGATAAATACTGGACTAAGTACAACAGTGAGTGGCAAACCACCCTCAACCTAATCTTGATGGTCCCCTGGACTCACTCAAGTTCCACTAGAGACTCCAAGTTCTCGATCTTCCGAATTTGATTGTCATAGAGATCCAGTTCCCGCAAGGTCTGCAATTGGTCCAGGTTCTCAATGTTCTTAATCAAATTCTGACGGAGACAGAGAGTCTAATAGTTGGGAAAAAGTTTAAAAACAAACAGGAAAATGGATATGAATGACAGCACGTAGTGCCTTTTGGCATAGACAATAAAGTTGAGTTTGTTTTTTTTCCCCATTGGGTTTTGCTGGGTTTTTTGTTTGTGTTTGGTTTTTGGGTTTGTTTGCAGGTTTTGTTTTTTTTTTTTTTTAATAGAATCTTTTCTTTTTCTTGTTATTCCAACTCTATAGAAGGAATTTTTTTTACCACAAAGATGACATTAGAACAGCAGCCCAGAAAGGCTATGTAATCTCCATCCTTGGAAATACTCAAGAGCTTGACTGGAGAAGATCTTAACACACTCTATTGGATCTGCTTTGAGCAGGTGTTTACTAAAGACCTCCAGAGGTCTCTTAGGATGAACCCTAAGGCATCGTCTGTCATCCACTTCCAAAACCCTAGGATTTTTATTACTACTTGACAAATGGGTAACCACTACCTCCTTTGGTTAAACATGAAGTGAATCATTAGATCTCAACCAAAGAGACTCCTCTATCTATCCTCTTATAGGTTAGGTACACGAAATCTCCAGTTACAATTCCCTAGGGCTATTACCTTCACTTTCTTGAGCACCTCAAATCCTTCAATCTTCCCAATTCGGAAGTGATTCAAGTCAACATCCTGAAAAAAAAACCAGAGGGATTCAGCAGTTTTTTCAAAATACTCTTCAAAGATCAATGTGATACTTTGAATGGAAGTTTTAACAAGCTGCACATTTTGTAAGACTATAATTTTCCTTAGAACAAAGACCTTGTGAAAATTGGGTTTGGCACGATTTTACCACCATAGGTGAAGAACGCGGCCTAAGCCTGTCAACTGCAAACACAGTATCTGCAAAAAGGCAACAGTCCTTTCCTGAGCCTGAGTAATGTTATGCCAAAATTAGAAGTCTTTTGCAGTAAATTCTGAATTTACCGAGACAGCCAAATTCTGCTGTCTAGCATGAATAAAGTGTTACATAAAATTCTCTTACCCACTTTGCTAGGGCATACCTTGCTATTTCCTGTTCCAGGCCTCAGATGAACAGAAACCACTGATAGTTCAAATAATCTGACGGTTCTGCAAACATTAACTCTGCACTGGCAGCCAGCTGATGCACTTCAGATCTGTGCTGCCCAGCCCCAAATGTTCCAGTTTTGCAGATCAGTCAAGGAGAAATAGAGCACTTCACCACCCAAGTTCAACAACTCTCCAGCTAGTGGGCTCATGAGGCTGCCAATGCCAAGGCACAAGGCTGGTCAAGTAGCTATGCCTGTTACAAATCATGGGTCTGACAGCAACAGCAACAATCATTTCATTAAAGATATTCTCACAAAAGCTCGTAGCCTGTGAATAATGCTGTAGCATTGCCCCACTTTCAGCGCCTCCATGCTTAATTTAAAATTCTAAATTACTAACAAAGCATTTCAGCTACTGACGAAGAATAAAACTCCTCTACTTCTAGTCTAAAGGCTCTAGATCAATTATGAGGAAGATCATGATAGCCAGCACCTTCAGAAGAATTACATCTTTTAACCAGGTTTCAATACTTGTCTTTGCCTACCTTTTCTTCTTGCTGTATAAAGCCCACAAGGACAAAAATCTGCCTTTACCTCAGCTTCTGGGTCCAGGCTAATTGTCTCCATGTCCACTGGTGTCTCTGCTTCTTCTGCAGGAGAAGCAAATATATTAAACTTCTGCTACCTGATAGCTAAAGACAAGATAGTAATGGCTAACATCTGGAGAAACAAAGGGAGCAAACACTCCTCAAAAGAAGAAACACATGAGATCAGATATTCTGCTGCATTAAAAATACACTTCACCTAATTGGCTTTCATCATGATAGATAGTAATGAAAAAAACCCCAACTTTCTTAACAACAGAATTTCATGCCTAGATGCAAAAGACAGAAAGAATAGCACCTTTCCCAGCATGCTTGTGTGGCTGCTGAATAATGCTGGCTGAAAACTGATGTGGGCAGGATTCCTTTTCTTTACACTTAGGGCCATCATCCCTCTGAAGATACACCATTCAAAGTGCCTGTGTTCCTCCCATAACCTAACACAACATTGCCAAGAAGGAATCTAAACTGTCTAGTGATAGTGCCAGGAACGACCAAGCATCTCAGCAATACCACCCTTTAGCTTTTCTTTCATAAATACTGTCAGTTTATGTCAATGGCACACTATGGCATGGATCTCCCTTCTTTTGCTGGGCTGAACTCACTAATATGCTAGAAAACATAATCACACTGTGTACATCTTCTTGGGAAATGCCTTTATAGCTCTGGAAGACAGCCCAACATTTGCTGTGCTTCTATCATAGCACAAGAGGGGGTAAAGTTTACTGGATAGATTCATGCTGAATAATTCATGCCTGATTCCCATTTGTTGAAGATGGTATCCTGAGCATAAAGTATATTTTGGGAATGCAAAATGATCTGGTAGGCTTGGTGACAATGAATGGCAGTACAGAAATGCCACCAAAACTGACATGCATGCATATGTCTGTCAGATTTTCGCAGTGGGCAACACTTGAATTTTCTTAATTTTCTTCCAGATCAGGAGCTATGCACTTCAGCAGGGGAGTACAATACCCTACCCTGCTGCTACCAAGACTGCTCTCTTTTACCTATTTCTAGGGTGCAAAGGGCTGCCAGCACAAAGTGCTCCAAGCTAAACAAGCACCCTTGCTGAATTTACAGCCAACTGGAATGCAGCCCAAGTTTGGAACAACAGTTATTTCAGATACCACATTAAAAAAAATAAATCAAACTATTCCCATTGTATTAAGTTGTACTAGCAGTAAGTTAGTGCACATAATGAGGGAACTTCTCATTTTGAGATTTCAAAGTTGTCCAACAGTAAAGTCAGTCATGTACTCAGTAAAAAAAAATAAATTCATCAACCAAAAAAAAAATCAAGTAAAAAAATATTAAAAAAAATCCTTCAACCTTGTTTGGCTGGCAGGCTTCTCTATAAAATTACATGTTTCATCACAGCATCCATTATAGACCATTTATACACTTTTGGCAATGTGTTAAATACTCTGTTCTGGGATCTGTCAAAGAGTAGCTGAGAGTGAAGGAACTTCATCAATACAAGAACATCCCCTCCTCATATTTTTGTCATATGGCTTTGAATGACCAGTCCTGGTAGAGCTAACGTGAGAAAAAAAAGCACACAAGTCTGAAGACACAAAAGGATATGTGTATTGAATTCACTGAAATAAAAGCAATTTAAAAGTGAACATAGATGCACTAGCATTTATGTAATAGGGTAAACTCAAAGTTTCATGTACTGTGTATAAAACACTCTCCACAGCAGTCTGAGATGCTTATACTCATAACACTGATAAATCAGTATTGGTATGAGAACGTTAAAGTACATTTTCTCTCAAAGAAGAGAAACAAAAATGATTCTACTGAATTTACAGTCCTATCAATTGTCAACCAACATTTTATTTACGAACCAAGTGGACATATAGCACCCTAAACTGACCCTTCTACAGTCACTTTACAAATAGAATTGTAATTTCACTTTCATACAGTAAGTATGCAAACAGCGCTTTAGCCCACAATTTTTAACACAGCACGTTTCTCAAGGGGAAAAAACGTTGCTCTGGCAGTGAAGCTACTTAAGTGAATTTTTGTGTAACCTGTGCCTGCGAGCTACACAGCTTTGCAGATGTAGGAAAAAAATACGACATTCAGGAAACCCAAATTCCGCAGTACGGAACAGTAGTTACTGAGTTACATAAGTTCACAGTACCATAAGTGTTTAAAGCAACTAAAAGCTTAATTACACTTTTTAACTGCACATGCATGAAAAAGATTATAAATAGCTAAGTAAGCTTTCCAAACAGAAGCGCTATTCCCCAGAGAATTTGCAAAATGATAAATTTGAAATTTCAGCTGCTTGAGCTCTTTGTATTTATGATTTTCTGTTAAAAATGTGAAAAACTCTTCATTTTCCCTTCAGCTGAGAAACAAAAAAAGCTGGCTGTGGAAACTCACTCAAATGTTCCAAAATTATTCCTCTGCTTGGTTTCTGCCCTAGAAGTTTTCTGAATCCTTTGGATTCAGTTTGGAAGAAGATAAAGTAACAATAGTCATTACATTAAATAGTATCCAACATAATTCAGCCACCAAATCTGAATGTCTTTTTCTTGCTTTCATTGGAATAAAAGTACGTCACAAAGTATTGTCTCTAATATTATAAATCCTAGGAGAACAACACACAAAATATAACCTCAAATCCACAGCTAAATTATGTCAGCTGAACAAACAGTGTTACATGCATGCAAAGGAAAATTGCGACTGACCGATGTGCATGGTTGTATTGATCATATAGTGCTTGGAACATACAATTTGCCAGGTGTGCTCTTACACTCTTACAGACCTCACCACATCATTTTTTAATTAATATGCAGGGGTGGTTTTTTACAATCAACAATGAATTATACCTAGACAGAGTTTATTTATAGTTAGGAGACAAGACTTAAAATTCTGACAATAATTTTCTAGTTCGGAAATTTTCATTTGTAAATTCCAATAGGCAAAATTAAGATTAGGAGGGATCTGCAACAGATGCACAGTCAAAAAGGATTAAAATTTGCTGCAGAATATTTGCTTTATTATTTCACTTCCATTTCCAGACCAATAATGGTCACATGAACACATCTACCAAAAGGATGGTATTACACCTCGGATTGTTAGCTAGCACCAAAAACCCAGGTCATATTGCCACACAGGGTCTTCAGAAATGGATCTGCTCTGACAAATTCTATGCAAGTTACTGAAAAGCAAACCCTTCCATCAAATACGCACAGGCTTAAAAACGTCTATCAACATTTCTACCCAATGTCTGGACACAAACAGTAAAAATAGTCGCAAAAGTTTAAAGTCAAGAGGATTCAAACAGATGTAATTTTGATTTCTCAAAAAATTAAAAAAAAAATAATTTACATCTTCCTTCAATCTATTGGAAATAGTATTCTTTGCCTTCCAAAGGAATCCGGCAACTCTTCAGGTAAAAACTGACATACACTAAAGCACAATTATGGAAAACTGTTTCTCTTTTTTTCCAACAAACGTTTCCGGCATCTTTCCACAGAAAGTTACTATGTGTCCACAAAAAAAGTATGAATAAAGGTGTTTTGCATTTTGATATCAGAGATTTCAAAGTGAAATGTGGATGGATAAATAAATAAGAAAAAAACAAAGGTCTGGTATCAGCGGATCCATAAAAAGAAGGCAGCTTTATTTTAGCCATGATAACACTATTGTTTATTTATTTTTAAAGAAGACTGTTCTAGGGCAGATTCCCATTGCTCACTAACATTGATACAACCATCATGTAGCCACAAGAAACATAAAGGACTGGTACACACACGCTACTGTAAGCGCTGGTGGGACAACGCTTCCTAACACGATCATTTAGGTTGGCAAAGTACCTGTGTTCTCACCATTCTGCTCATCTCTCAGGCTCTGCTGACTGAGGTCGGTTACTAAGCGAACTGCTTGCTTCTTCCCTTCTTCGTCTCCAGACTCCTCCGATTCAATCCGCTTATCAACTGTGTAAGATACATAACAGCAGAATTAGGCTATTTTCAGCAGTGGGGTCGGGGGAAGAAGTAGCAAGCAGATATAATAACCAGGATTCATATATTCCACTATGCAGTTAGTATAAATCCTAAGTTAACTAAATGAAAGGTTTAGTCTTAAATAAAAGGCCTCTTACCCCTTGTTTCTACTTTGATTTTGGATGCACTTTTTCCTCCCATCACATCTTCCTAAAACCAACAATCTGGGAAGAAGACTGGAGGAAAAAGGAAATTTCTTAGATCAATGAAGTGCAATTCCAAAGATTACGGAGATGGAATCAGTACTATTACATTTTAAAAGCTTTTAGAAAAAAAATCAGTATCATGTACAATAGTACCAATGACACAAAGGTAGTGAAGGTGTCAAAAATAAATAAAAGATCCCTGCAGATAAAAGCAACCATCTCCCCAGCACAACCTGCTAGATCCCTTCACCGTTTACCCAGACACAACTCTGGTGGCCACCCTGGCCCTGGGGACCTGAAACTCCTTGCACCTCCTCGGTCTCCCCCTCAGTATTTCCTCTCGTTTCACGGTGCGACGGAGGAGAAACACCGTCATGCCAGGAGATTTCTTTCTTATTATCTTTAAGTTTCTACGTCACGGTCATCTCCACAAACCCACTTCTTCCACCTCTGGCGCGTGGAGCGCCCAGGGAGGTGGAAGGCATCACGCCATGCCCCAGGTAACGGACCCACTGCCCCCCCCGGCCCGGGTTGCCCTCCCCGGCTCGCGGCCAGCCAGGGCCCCCTTCCCCCAGGCAATCGCCCTCGGGATTGACACCCGGGGGCTTCCCGGCCGCGGAGGGCCCACCAGCCCCACTGCACGCAGCTGACAGCCGCCCTCGGGTCGTCCCGACCCCCTCAGCGGCCGCGGCCGTGACGGCCCCCCAGCGAGCTCTCACCCTCCATCATCTCCTGCGGCCCCTCTCCACTCTCCGCCGCCATATTGCTTCTCTTCCCACCGCCCCCTTCCGGAAACCGCCTCAACCGTCACCGCAGCCAATCAGAGCTCACCACTGGCGAGCGGCCGCAGCCAATCATCTCTGCAGGTGCTGCGCCGAGGGGGCGGGGCAGTGCCCTGGCCGCCCGCCACTCGTGCGCATGTGCGTGCCCCGCGGCCCTCTGGGAGTCGTAGTTCTCCGCGGGCCGGGCAGGAGGCTGTCGCAGTGCGATGGGGGACCTGCTTCCTCCCCACTAGCCCCTCGGGCTCGAGGCGTTGCGAGCTGCTCTCGGCCTCGTCGTTCCGCCTACAAATTCTTCGGAGGATGGCTGTTAGCCTGCGGAGGGGCCGCCCACTCCCGGAGTGGAGAGTGGAGGGCAGGCCGGGCCGGGGCTGCCTGGGGCTGGCGGCTCGAAGCAGGGCATTACGTGTAGTGGGGGCGGGGGAACGAGAGGCCGGAGGGAGCCGCGGATTCCCTGACGCCGCATCAGTTTTGCCTCCTCCCGCGCTGGCGTCCTATTGGCTTTCCTCCGTGCCGCTCTCCGGCTGCCTTCGCTTATTGGGCAGCGCGGCTATTGAGTCCCGCCTCCTACTTCCTCGCGCCCGCTGGCTCGGTGGCGGCCGCCCTGAGGAGCGGTGGCCGTGGCCGTCCTGGTGGGGCTGGGACTCAGGCGGCCTCACGGCCGGCGGGCCTGGGCTGCAGCCCCGGGAGGGTGGGCGGTGCGGGCGGGAGGCTGTGCCACGCTTGCTGACTCAAAACCGGGAATTACTTCCCAAGTTACCAAAGCTTTTGCGTCTAAAACGGGCAGGAATGGGGAGAGGGTGGCTGCTGGGCGGTTGGTAGTGCTTACAGAAATATGGTGGAGGCGTCCTGTCAATCACAGGTATCCTATGGTGCCAGGGCAGGATAGCAGTCAATAGAGTCCCCTCTGTGTTGACAACGCAGACCAAATGTTGATGGGGACAGGGAAGGATGAGCGGCAGTCTTGCTGTAACTTGCAGGGCTGTGCTTTGGCCTAGAAGGCATCATTACCTGTCAGCGTCCTGAGCACTAGTGCCTAACTGTAAGGCTGACTGAATTTTTTGTTTCTGTTACAGATGGTGGCGTGGCAACCAGCGTCATCATGGCAGCCAAGGCTTATAGTTCCTCTGAAGGGGGCCTTCAGCCTTTATCACTAGGCGTAGCCCTTGCTCACTTGAATGGGTCTGATAAGCTCAGTAGATCCTACCCCTGGGCCAACAGGAACAGGAAAAGTCAGCTCTCTGAACTCAGTCGGCTTAGAACATCTCTGTCTGGTGAGCACAGTATTTTGAGATTGAGTTCATGTATCAAGGTGATATCTTTCAGATCTTCCTCTCCTCCATACCTAGAGGTGGTAGCAATAAGTAGCTGCCAGAAAGTGCTTGTTCAATAAGCATCTGAGCTATAGATTACTGCAGGCTGGGAGAGTTTTAAGGGGATGTGTTGCTGGCTAGGTGCTCTGCTCTTGTGCTTGTCCCTGGGCAACCTTCATTGGCTGCTGTTGGACCACCCTTGCCACTTTGTATTATTATCTAAACAACAAAAAATTTCCAACCGGGGGGAATCTGTTATACCAGATTCTATTAGGAGGGCAAGAGCTTTGCAGTTTACAGATACAGTGCGTATCCAGATACAGGTCCCTGTTTTATTATGGTGAGCATATTCATAACTATGTGGTACATAAATGCAGAGACGTCCTTGTGATGAGTTGTTCATAATGCTCCTTCTAGTACTGCTAAACCTTCAAAGCTGCTTACTGCTTTGGGAGTGGAGTGATGGCATTTGGCTGCTAATGCCACTTCCCAGGAAAATGTTTTTTACAGGCAGAACTTCTGAAAATTTTAGTACAATCATTTGGCATTGTGTAACATAAGACATTGGTGTGAGCACAGGTATTGCAGCGTCACATCTTGTGAGGAGTTAATTCACTGGCTTCTGACTAGTGCAGTATTTAATAAGGGTTTTAACATTTACTGTCATATTTAATAATAGTTTCAATTTTAACTTCAGAGATTTCAAAACCTTTTAAACTCCGTTAACTAAGTGAAAAACAAAAGTTGGCTAGTCTGGTTGAATCTTACTGATGTTGGCAATTTTTTTCTAGCCTGCCAACTGAGTTTAATTGTTCCAGTGGCTGTGATTCAAAAAGATATATTGTTTCTGTTTTCTTTAGTTGTATTGATTTTATTTTATTGTAATTTCTTGTAATCTAGAAGCATATATTTTGGGATTACTTGACAGTTGCTTCAGTTGACGACTAATTTTTTTTATCCATTCCTCTTAATGCTCCTGTAGTAGACTGTTATAGCTACATAGCTGATCTTTATCTTCTCACAGGGGAGAAATGGAGCTCTTACTGTTCATCTTCACTGGCAGCTTGTAACATTTGTACCAGCAAAATTGGTAGCTCGTGGGCTCAGTGGGATTCTGGCTCTCTCTCCACTTCCGCAGGAAGTTCTTCTTCTTGCTCCTTTTTGCATGCCCTCACTGTGGAGGAATCCAGCCAGCACCTCCCAACTGCTGCACGCAATCCAAACAAAGCCGTCTTCACTGTGGATGTCAACACAACAGAGGTATTTGCAGCAGTAACTGCTAAACTCAGCAGGCCATAACTGCATAGGTTGTATGACATCAGACAGGCTAAAATGCCTGTTATTTTTACGTGTATCTGCAGGCATTCGGAGCATCATGAAGGCGTTTTGTACTCTGCGCAACATCAGTAGGCTTCTAAAGACTGGCAATGTGTTTATTTCCATTGCAGATTGTAGTTAGCAAAATATACGAGACAATAGCAGAAGCATGGATGCCTTCAGTCTTTTTTTTTTCAAACAGAAAAAGGGAATAAAGAAGAATGCAGCTGTGATGTGGCATGAGGGAAGAAAGGAGAAGCAGAATATGCTTCAAGCCTTCTGTCTGTTAAGTACCAACCCTGGGATGGGTTTCTGGTGGCATGAGGTCTCTTTATCTGCTGCAGTAGACATGCCTTTTGCATTGGGAAGGAGAGAATGTCTTTGTTTCTGTCCTGAGAGTAAACATTAATCTAAAATTGAGTACTGCAGACTTATTCACTGTGCCATTTGTAGCTTGAACTGACAGTTTGGGCTTACCCATCTTAAAGGCACTGAATCCTGACTTGGTCTGTAACATAGGCCACTGTATGTCAGTGTGAGACTGGTGTGATTACTGCATGCCTTCAGGTGTGGATAAAATTTTGTGGTCTGTCCAGGCTTTGTTTGCAAATACAACTTTGTAGTTTTGCCTCTGTGGATGTAGTTATTTAAACAACATAAGAGGCTGGAGCTGGCGAGCAGTTAAAAGAAAGCAGGAAACTTAAAAGGAAGGCAATGTCTCAAACCCTCCTAACCAAAAAGACACATGGGCAAGGGATGTCCCAGAATAAGAAGCTTTAGTGAACTGTTTTTGAAAATTTCAGACTTTGAAAGAACCACTCCTTTTCCACCAAGAGAAAGGGATATTATAAGATATTAAAGCAACAACCTGAGGAGGTGATAATCTATTAACAAAATTTACAGCTTTGTTTTGTTTTGTTGTTTTATTTTTTCCCCGCTTTTCTAGATCCTAGTGGCTAATGACAAAGCCTGCAAGCTGCTTGGCTGCAGTAGTCAGGAACTCATTGGTCAAAAGCTGTCCCGCTTGATATCCAAATCCAGTCAAGAAGTATTGGAAGCTGTGGGTGAGGACTACATAGAAACTGATGAATGTTCATTGGTGGTTTCAGGAACAGTGGTATGTGAAATGTTCAAGCAAATATTCCCACCATATACAGTGTTTTTATAGGCTTTTATTTGGGTATTTGGGGTTGGAGGTTTTTTGACTGTTTCAATATAATTTCCTGATATATTTAACTTCGTGGCTATTTGGCAATTATGTCATTTGTAGGACTGTTTTGTTTAAAAGTTTACAATGTGGGAATTCAAATGACAAAAGATGGTTTGGGAAGCACCCATGAGAGATTGCTTAATGTGGCAAAGCCTATTATGGAAAAGTTCCCAATTTTCTAGTCTTTTAAAATATTTTTTAAATTATCTTAAATTGCATTGTGCATATTATGAAGTTACAAGTCAGACCAAAACGTCTGTGCCAAAGCACCCTAGCTGGTGCAAAAAAGTGGAATTGATATTTTGCCTATAGTGGTGGCATTTATAAGAGAACTGTATGAGACATGTCTGAAAATTGTTTTCTTTTGCTGCTGTTGTGAGCTATCACTAGAAAATATTTGGAAAATGAGCTCCTATTCTTCCTGGTGTGTTATTTTTGTACTGAAATTGTCAGCATCTCAGAGCTTGATCTTCCTAAATCTTCAATTGGATGGAGGGGGAGGGGGTGGAAATATCTAAGTTTGATTCAGTGAAATCCGGGATTAAAATTAAATATCTGATAAAGGCACTAATTCTAAGCTACAGCCATTCCAAGTACATTATAGGAGTTACTGTGTAATTCATAAACCCATTCTGTCAAGATCATGTAAAAATTCTAAAAGGCTTGATATGAACACTGCAGATTATAAGATATGCATTTTCTGGTTTGAGAAGAATCTCATCTAATAAGAAATTAAACTGCTGGTTTTGCAGCTTAAAGTAAGAACTGTGTTCTAATGTGGAGTATTCATTAGCACCATGGAACATCTCTGAAAGGCATTTCTCATTGAAGGCACAGTATTAGACTGGCACATTTTATTCATTAGCACCATGGAACACCTCTGAAAGGCACTTCTCATTGAAGGCACAGTATTAGACTGGCACATTGATTATGCTGAAGGAAATACCTTTAGCCTTCCTGAGGTGGGGAAAGAAGATATAAAAGCAATAATGACTTTTTGTGTATGATCAGTGAATTATTTGCAAACCTTTTCATGTCTATATTAAAACTGTATTTCTTCCAATAAAAAACTAGTAAGTAGTGAAGAAACAATGTTTTTCTAATAATGATAGGGAGATATCTTGGCTCAATATCTTATTCTTGTTTGAAATTCTTGCTAAGTAACCACAGTCTTACTAAATTACATCTCTGAATCATACGGAAAGGTGGATGTGATAGGCCGTCTCAAAGAGAAGATCCCTGTCTCGATCTGGCTGAGGCGAATAAGAAGCAAAGACAACCAGTGTTGTGTGGTTGTGCTGGAACCAGTAGAAAGACTTTCAGCTTTTGTTTCCTTCAGGGATGATGTGAGTGTTTTCCTAATGATGAAATGAGACCACAGTTTGTGAGAGTGTTTGTGCAAATGAAACGTGTCTAAAAGCCAGTAGACACGTTACTATTTTGTGAACGTGAAGTGTGTACATAGCACTGTGTGAAACTGGGATTGCATATGCAGGACCAGCAGGACCTGTGTGTCTTTCTCCCATGCAGCTCACCTTGACATATTCGACAAGTCCCATTCAAATACACTGTCACCCAGGGGCATCTCAGACTTGAACAGTGATGGTTTGTCAGGGGGTTGGTCATTCATGTCAGGGATGCCCTTATGAAGGGATCGGCTTGTTGAGGAGAAGTTCTGTGAGGAGCGTTGGACTCCCCTGCTTCTCCCCCATGGCAAGGGGCAGGCTCTCTGCACGATAATGTCAGAGAAGTATTTGCATTATGCTGTGTCTGCTTTTACTGAGGTCGTTCTATCCACAAAGAGACTGCAGAATGAAACTTCCTGCTATTTGTTTAGATATTTGCAGAAACTGTTGTTAAAGGATTGAGTGGACTGTGGCTAAAATCCTAAAATTAAAATAGTCTTGTAAATTTTCTTCCCAAGGGAGAGATTACATCATGTGACCTTCTTTTTGCCCATCTCCATGGCTACCCAACATTGGAAGAAATAGTTGGGCTCCACATAAAGGACCTGATTCCTTCTGTGCGGATCCCTCCTCTAGGCAAAATCCCAAAGGTATATATTCTCCATACCCTTGCCATTTCGAACATCAGTGCACACTGGTTTACCTCCTTATGTAACAAAAGAAAACCTTTTCAGAGAGAAGCATATGTCCCCTCAAAAAGGGTATGCTGATATCAAAGGTTTGAAAAAGGGTATCCCACCAAGTTGGGTGGGAGTGTCAACCTGCTGGAGGGTAGAAAGGCTTCACAGAGGGATCTGGACAGACTGGATGGATGGGCTGAGGCAAATGGGATGAGGTTCAACAAGGCCAAGTGCCGGTCCTGCACTTGGGTCACAACAGCCCCATGCAGCGCTACAGGCTTGCGGCAGAGTGGCTGGAGAGCTGCCTGGCAGAAAAGGTGTTGGTTGACTGTCGGCTGAACATGAGCCAGCAGTGTGCCCAGGTGGCCAAGAAGGCCAACAACATCCTGGCCTGTGTCAGGAACAGCGTGGTGAGTAGGACTCGGGAGTGATCGTCCCCCTGTACTCAGCACTGGTGAGGCCCCACCTCGGGTGCTGTGTCCAGTTTTGGGCCCCTCACCACAAAAAAGACATGGAGGTGCTGGAGCGGGTCCAGAGAAGGGCAACGGAGCTGGTGAGGGGTCTGGAGAGTAAGTCTTGTGAGGAGCAGCTGAGGGAGCTGGGGGTGTTCAGCCTGGAGAAAAGGAGGCTGAGGGGAGACCTTCTTGCTCTCTACAACTCCCTGCAAGGAGGGTGTAGCCAGGGGGGGTCGGTCTCTTCTTCCAAGGAACAGGCGATGGGACAAGAGGAAACAGCCTCAAGTTGTGCCAGGCGAGGTTCAGATTGGATATTAGGAAAAATTTTTACGCTGAAAGGTTTATCAAGTGTTGGAAGAGGCTACCCAGGGCAGGTGTTGGAGTCACCATCCCTGGAGGTATTTAAAAGCCAGGCAGACATGGTGCTGAGGGACATGAGTTAGTGATGATTTGGGCAGTGTTGGGTTGATGGTCAGACTCGATGATCTGCGACGTCCCTTCCAACCCAGACAATTCTGATTCTATGCTGCTTATTTATGGAGCTGCTGCCTGAGTATTTCCTAAATAGGAACAAGACCAAGCCCTGACCTCTCACTGTGGAATCTGTCCTGGTGAAAGAAACTTTTCTCCAATCCTGGCTTTTTAAGAAACCATGCTGTCTCTGTCAGTTCCCTAAAAATCCTTTGAATTCTTTAGCTGGTTTCTGTCATTTCTATCTGAGGAGTCTAAAGAATACCCAGAACTTGTAAACGGGCCGCTAGATAGTTGAAAGAGGCTTTATTAATGCCTCATTTGCTGAAAAGCTGCAGCATGGACTTTTCTGGTCTTCATCATCAGGATATTCATACAGGAGTTCAATACTGGATTCCAAATCCTTAGAAAACCACAATTTGTTCATTTTGATATTCACAGGATTGGTTCATTTCTCCTTTCCTGCACCACCTTCCCCAGAATGTTCCTGTGTAATTTGATATGAATACTGAAATAAAATCAAAACATCTGGTTAGTTAAGAGATTTGCTGTTTGTTTTGATTTGGTTTTTGTTTGTTTTTTTTTTCCTTAATTTAGAATCTCAGGATCCAGCAAACTGTAGGCCAATCCAGGGAGGGTAACTGTTTTCCTCTCAGTTTAAAGCTGCAAGTAGGCCTTCTGGAGGAGGACCAAGCGGCAGTGCAGAAAGATGGTGTTCCGCAGACAGAAAAAGAAGGCTCTTTCACAGGCTATCGTTATTCTGCTACAGTTGTGGTTTTCTCCACCATCAGTGGTCTTATTACTGTCCATTCAGATGGAACCATTTGTGGCATCAAGGATAGTTTTGCTTTAATGCTTTTTGGCTATGAGAAGAAAGAACTGTTGGGAAAGGTAAGACAGGAGTTTTAATCCCTCCCAAAGACTGCTATGTCTGGCAGCATATCCGTTGGAATTGTAAAGGTGTCTTTTACACTCATTTCTGTCTGTCACAAAAGCTCTGTGTTCTATGTGTTCAGTGAGTGAATTGTAGGATGACAGGCAAATTCCCTTGCTGTAATTGCTAAGTCTTGCAAGTATGGATGTCATGCTAGTATGGATTTCAAGTATATGTTCTCCGTCAGTCATGTAGGTCGTTTTTGCCTGGTTATTAATCAGAATCAGGTCCACAAACATGGATTGTTAGCATTTGACCCCAACCGGTGAGAGTCAGCTTAGTTTTATAAGGTTTTGTTCTGTGTTTTAGAACATTACGTTTCTGATCCCTGGTTTCTATAACAACATGGAGAGAAGCAGTGACTGTTCTTTGCCATTACCTCCTCTTGACGACTCCACAGGGACAGAGAGTGAGTGCATCTTTGAAGACGTTGCTGCCTGCCGTACAACTGTCTCTGGCTGCTGTAACAAAGGTAAAATGAATAGAAACAAGAGATTTGCCAATGAACATGGGAACTTGCTTTGTAAAAGCAATGTGCCTCCATGCAGTTTTTAAATTGGATTTCCACTATAACCTAAGGCGAACAGAATTGTTTACCTAAGGTTGTGCTTTCTCTTTGTGGCTAAGAAGATGAAATTGAATATCCAAGTTGGAAATTACATTGTTAATAGAGCATGCTTTCTCCTTAATGAGCACTTCCCTTTCCCTCCTTCCCCTGTTAGAATCTCTCAGTATTTTGAGACGTGTAAAATAGAGCTTTTGTGACAGTATTGCAGCAGAGCTGTAGATACTTATGACAATATTTTAAGAGAAAGTTCTAATATTCTTCTGAATTGGCTTATGTTTCTGGCTAATATTCACTGATATGTTGCTGTGGTGTTTCAGTTAGGAGGCATCACATATTCCTCTGATGCAGTTCGCTGCGTTTACAAATAATTTATCAAAATTGTATTTCTCTGAACACAAGAGGAATAAAGAGAAGTAAGGAAGCCTTATATCTCCGAATCTGTCTTCCCAGCTAGCTCTGCCCAAAACAGAGAACAGGAGCACGTGCACGCTTTCATCCAGAAGAGATCTTCTATGCTGGTTTTGTCTCCTTAGTTTGTTTGGTTTTTTTTTCTTCCTATTTTCTTTCTCTCTTTTCTTTGCTTAGAAGTGCACATCTGCATTGAAACCAATGCACATTACTGTAACAAAGAAGAGTTAGTAGACAGGGTGCCATTTCTTAGGTAATTCTTTGATGAAATGATGCCTCTAATCTAGGAGTAATTCAGTTGTTCAGTGAAGAAGCATTTTTGGCACTCAGTCTTTACTATATGGAAGGATTGTTCTAGATTCAAATCTAGATTTGTTCACTCATTGGCAATACTTGGTTTCCTTCATCTTACAAACTCTTGTTTTTCTCTTTTGATCTGTTGTCACTGGGGAAGAAAAGAAGTTCTTGTCTGTCTTTCTTGTATTCTTGTTCTTTCTTGTGTTCTTGTATTCTTTCTCTTAAACATGTTTAGACTCTATGCTTTTTGTCTTGCTATTTCAGAGAGTTATATAAATGCAGTCTAAACTTTTTCATTTTAAGTGTTTGGAATGGGGAATGTATTTGTGGTTTGTTTTTTTGTTTTTTTTTTTTTTTCTGCTGCTTTTTGTATGATTGTTTTATTTCCAGACTTTGTATGCATTGGCCCTTTTTTAGGTGTCTGAACTCTTCAATCCAACTAGCTAAACCAGGAGGCTAATACTTGTCCAAGAGCTTTGATAAGAAGGCAAACTTCAGCAGCCCTGAAACATTTAGATTCCTGCATTTGATGACTTCTCAGGCCAAAGTAGAGTGGAGTGCTCATATTTGGATCACTTTGCCTTAATCAAGTGTTTTATACTCATTTCCTTCAGGATGAGACAAACCAAGGCAGTTCCAAGATTTGTTTTAGTCACTGTAGTCTCTGAAGCCTAAACCTAAAAGGCTAAGTTGGTATGGTTTTGTTTCTTGTTTGGTACAGACAGCAGCTTCTTGACTGCATCTTCAGCAAGCCTTCTGTCACGAGATGAAGAGCAGAAATTGGAAAGAAGGCTCAAAGGTGACAAATTAATACATGATGAGACAAAACAAAAGAATGGGACCGGTTTATGCTCTACTCCCTCACTTCCTCAAGTGACATACACGCTGTCTAATAGGTAGGCATTTCATGGATTGCATATTCACTTTGAAAAATTAAGAGCCATGGTGGCAATCACCAGCAAAAACTGTTTCTTCACCTTCTCTGATGTCCGTGGGAAGGTATAACGAGCCTTCTGCACTTTGCTCTTTTTAGTATCTGAGTGCTATTTGCAAGACAGGTTAAGGTTTGCCTACCTTAGATTTAGATCTGTACGACCTACAATTGTAAAATTACAGGAGTTCCATCTCTAAAGGTGACCAAATCCTTCACCTGTGCTAGGGAAGGTAATTAGGCTCTATCTTTGCTAGATCAGAAAAAGTGGATGTTTATTTCCTTCCATGGTATCCACCAGCTGCTGTTGCACTGAAGCCAGGTTACCTGGAATGAATTCTAAATGTTATTCCTTCCGGTGCTCAGTGTAACTGTCAGGTCATCCATTAAAACAGGGTACTGTTTTACTGACTTACTTACTCTAGTAAGAGTCCAGCCATTTTTATTGTACCTTTTCTGGTCTTTTTCCTGTTGTTGGAAATTCTGCACAGGTACCTATAAGATGCATGTGGTTTATCTTAAATCAAATTTTAAGCCTTCCTAGAATTAACAATTCTAACCATTGGAAAATATTTACTGCCCTTTTTAATACATAGACTGTTACAGCACAGTTCCTGCTGCTTTTTAAAGAGACCAATAGTCTCATTGTTTCCTTGTGCTTTCCTGGGTTTATATCTCTCATATCATACTTGGATTGTAAGTGGTCTGCTGCATGGATTGTTTTCCTACTCTGCGTTTTCACTAATAGAAATGTTTATAAAATACCTTGTGCTATGAGCTTCAGTGAACCGTGGTTAAACTGATGGATGGGAACATCCATCTTCTGTTGGACAGACAAGGGATCTTCTGTTCTCAGGACTGGAAGTGTCCTGCTGTGTGTATTGGCTTTTTGTTGTGGTAAACATTCTATGGTATATTAGAAATTAAGCTAGAGGAGGAAGTAATCCACAGGAAAAGAGTGTACCTGCTCTTCTTTGGTCAAGATGGGATTCGTTAGGATTTTGTATGCCTGTGCCAACGGCTTTCTGGCTTTTTTCTTTTAAACTTAAAAATAAACCACTTGGTGCAGGTTTTAAATAGTGACCATGGTAACGGAAGAGTGGGTAGTATACAGTATGATGGTTTTCTCATTTTTTTGTCATCATGATATCACTAATAACTTTGAATCCTTGCAATGAAGACAGCATTGCTACCATGGGCTGTCACCCACTTACCCTGAAACCTGGCTTGACAGAATCGGAGCAGTGGAAGAGTGTAGAACAGTGAAAACTGAGGGATCAAATAATTCTCAAAAGATGTTCTTTGCAAGGCTCTCTCCCACGTCATCTGATTCAGAACAGTTGGATTTAGGTCAGAACATGAAGATTCCCGTAAGAAGCAGTGATAGTGCAGTATCTAGTGCATCTGGGACTCGAAATGCCAGTGAGACTAGTATCTTGCCCAACCGATTGCAAGTTCATCATCAAGACGTCAAGGAAGTAAATTGTCAGCAGATCTGTAGGTTACCCTATGAAATGCTGAAGCATCAGCAGTCTGCTGATGCCTGAGGACAAGCTTCTTCAGTAAATGTTGCCTTGTCACCTGTTCTAGGCTAGAAGACAATCTACATACCACATCCTATAGCCCAATTAAGCTGCCTCCTGATGTTACTTGTAACTCACCTGGAACACCAACAATAGATGAGCCCTGGTCTGGGACAACACCGGACTGCAGACAAGACTTTCAAAGCCACATGGTTACAGGGCAGTTGTCAAAACCAAACTTGATGTGTGATGCAAAATATTCCAGCCTTGAGCACGTTGTCATTGAGAACTGCCTGCTAAATGATGCTTCGTCCTTCTGTGCAAATGGAAGAAATAGTATCCATGATGTTTGCTCAGGAAATAAAATGGGTTGCAGTGCTCCTGCACCTGGAGCTGCCACAAACTCTGAAGAGGTTAAAGAATCTGACACTGAGCTGAACTGTATTTGCTCTGGTCTTGGGGTGTTGGGTCTGAATATTGGTGTCAAGGGGAGCTCAGACAATTGTTTAGATATTACTGCAGCTCTTGTAGGAACATCCTCCTCTAATGCAGTGGACTTAGCTGTAGGCAATATGCTAACTCAGAAAAACAGTGACTTTTCAACTGGACAAGAAAAGAAGCTGTCGAATGGTGTTGCCATAGAACATGATTCTGGGTGGATGGCCTCCCAAAGGCATTTAGAAAACTCTGGAGAATCTTCCAAAGCATTTATTGAGAAGTCTGAAACTCTTGCAGAGACTGAGGGGGACAACTTCAACAGAAACCCACTGAAAAGCAAAGGTAGTCCTGAAGAAGACTGTCAGTTGCATGGGCAGCAAAACATGGAGATAAAATTAACATCGACCCCAGTGAAACAAGAAGCAGTGAAGTGTGAAGGAAGACTGAATCCAGCAGCTCCTTTGACCTTGGAGATTCTGGAAGGCAGCTACACTGAGAACTGCTGTCACAGAGATGGCTCACGATTAAGTAAGTTAAACCTATTTCTCCTCTTCCCAAAACTCTTACTGGGATGTTCTTTTTCACCCACAGTTTTGCAGAAGGCAGATAATTCTAGTTAGAAGCTCACAGTGGAGAGAAAGGAAGAAGCTCTAGCATCTAGAAGGAAAAATGGCATTTAAGTCTACTCGGAGGGTATTGGAAAGGCAAGTGGTATAAAATACAGTTACTAAGAAATTAATCCAGACTGAATAGTCAGAAATCTTCTTAAAACACAATTAAAAGATTTGAACCTGATAACTTCTGAACAGAAAATATAAGCTCCCTTGTACAACTTGTATTTAAGTTCTGTAATAGAATGTGTTTCATTCACTCCTTCAGCTGGATTCTGTCGCTTCTATAAAATACCCATTTTTTTGTAATTTAGAATAACAATGTGAAATTAATAATCACAATTTGACACTGACAAAAGTTTCTTCCAGGGAGTGGGAAGTATGGAGGTAGCCGCCAAGTATCTCTAGAATAGCTGTGCTTTTGTCAGCCCCTCTGATGATTCCTTACTGAGTAGGTGTTCCCCAAATGAATAATGGATTAAGAGCTCAGAATTTTGTCCTAAAATGTGCCTGTGGTGTTGTTCAATACTAAAGTTTCATTCTACCATTTTAACTTCCTCACCTGTTTCTACAGGTATACTCTTTGAAGTGAAACGTGTAGAACTGCAGGACCCTGCCGCACTTTTCTGTGTCTGGGTGGTGAAAGACCTTCTACAGAGCCATAAGGAAGCTGTAGCAAAGACTCAGCTTTTGCTCTCCAGTCTAGCAAGCTCTGCCCAGTCTATTGCAGATATTTCTACACATAGTCTTGGAGAAGTAAGAAATTCTACCATTGTATAATAGTGAGCATTTCTGTCCTTGCTTGATTGCTAAACTGAAGCTAAAGTTGAAAAGTTTTTGAGATTAAAATGACATCAGGAGATAGTGGGCAGATACTGCTGTTTCTTTGTTTCCCTATTTTTATGTCAAAAGAAATGTTTCTTTGTTGTAAAAAGGACAAATTGCTATTTTGTAACATTTCTGGTAGTGTGTGTTTGGCTTAGTTCCAGCCTGAACAATGAGAGCACCTAATTTGAAATTTGTTCTTAGGCCACCTTAAGTACATCTACAATACAGGTTTGCACCAGTGTGGTGAGATTAATTTTTAAATCAATGTAATCACACTGGCACCAGTGACACAATACTATTAAAAAAAGAAATACACTCTGAAAACTTTCATTGACTGACTTGTGTCAACAGAAGAAAACTGCAGGTTTTAGCTGCCTCCTGAGAGGCTGCATTCAGGATGGCATACACAAAGCTACCACCACGTAGGAGAACAGTAGGTACATGTCAGTGCCATAAAACCTGAACATGGAACTGCTCAGGCCTGTTTTTTGGTTAGTAGTGGGATGTAAAACTGAGTACTTTCACCAAGGCTCTAGAGGAAAATAGTTATATTAGATCAATTGAAATAGGTAATGGTGGTCTTCTAGATCCCTTGAATAAACGTATGCATTCCCTAGATCTTTATGTAGCTGGATTTTATGATGACCTTAACAGAAAAGTACATACATATTTAGATATCACATGTGTAATGTACAGTGGTGACAGTTCACAACTCCAGGAGGCTCTGAGGAGCTGCTATTTATTGAAATGTACAGAAGATTAAACATGTAGTTTCCCTCCCCTGCCTTTAATTGGTGAGTTGGGAGATAAAGTAGTTATTTGACTGAAAAGTTTGGGTATGGGCAAAACTTGCTATTTGGAATATTTTTTATGAGACCTTTGAGAGCTGAGTAATAAGGTGACTCTTGCTTTCCTTTTAGAAAATCATCTTCAGTGTACATGCACATGTACATTGAAATATAATCAGTTCTGACCATTTCATGTATAACTCCAAATTTCACTATTCAAAACAAATGCCCCCATGAGATTTCTTGTGTTTCCTCTCATATGGAATACCGTGTATGCCATAAAGTTGTTCTATTGTTCTATTATCGTGCATTTTAGATGCCGTCTTTGGTGGAGAAACCTAATAATTGCTGAGGAAAAACAACCCCGAGCCCTGTCCTTCTGTTGTGTTTAATTTCTTGTGTAGTGTTGCAGGCCTTGGTAGGAAGGCATGCAATGTTTCTTTACTAGGGATTTCACTGGGGTGTTAAAATTTAGGAGGGTATGCCTTGAACTTTTTTGCTCTTCATGTCTGCTAAGAGACAGATCTACAGAACTAAAATGCTGTCTTACCAGAAAGTTTGGTAATTTAATATCTTTTATATACTAACTTTTTAAGTTACTGAGGCAAATGGAAATAGCCAAATTTATAGACAGTGCTTAAAGCAGCACATTTTTAGTTCTGTCCATCTAGAATACACTTACCTGGAAAAATTACAACATTGAAAGTGCCCCACTTTTTATTCATCAAATAAATTTATCATTTGGTGACAGACCACAATGAATTAATTTTCCTACTTGCACAGGGAATTTTGTGTGAGCATCTATGGTGCATAAGCTTCTGTTTTCTTTACCTTTCTCTGAATTAAGCAGTATTTGTAGCTGTTGACTTAATTTGTCTGCTATGGTTACATTAACATACAGTTCTTGCTATCAAAACCAGAAACTCCTATTAGCTACTTTTGCAGATGTGTACTTTCTTTTTAGTATTTACTTCATTTTATAAACATGATTCTGTGGCTTGCTCATTTTTTTCTTGCTGTTTTTTGTTTTGTTTTGTTTTGGTTTTTTTATCTGTACTTAGGCCATCAGATCAACTTCACTTTTTGAGAGTTCCCGAAGAGCTGAAGAGCTTGAAGGATTAAGGGCATGTGAGGGAGAATATGCAAAAAATTACAACACTCTCAGTCTTATTGGCAAAGGATCTTTTGGCTTTGTCTGGACTGCTATGGGCAAGAGAGATCACCAGGAGGTTAAATATTTCTTTTAGATCTCATTGCAATAAATAATTATTTAGGATGAAAACTGAAAGGTTAGGGTGTTCATATGCTGTCAACATTACACTATTAAAAGCTGCTATTTGGTAGTTTGAGGTTTTCCTTTGTTTAAACAGAAATCTGAAATCACTAACCTCATGGAAACAGGATAGCAAAGTGCTTGCATTGATGTAGTATTTGAGCGTTAACAAGGACAACAGGCACAGAATGAGAGTGACCATGTAGCTAATTTAACCCATTGAAAGAAGTATACATCAAGCTTAACAGAATTACAGGTTTTAGTCTTGCTTTACTAAAGAGAATGACAAACTTCAAAGTCTTTATCATGCTATGACTCAAGAATGCAGAGTAGACATGTTGAGGTTATGGGACCCTCCTCTTTTTTTTGGGTGTTGAGAGGCAAGCTCTGGTATTTCTCTGTGTGGATATTAAGTGCTCATTTCCCTCCACTGTACCTCTATGCCAGAAGTCACCACTGCTGTAACTGGGTCGATAAGAGAGCTGCCCTGTCAATGCCTTTGGAATCTGGAGCATTAATAAAAAGAAAATAAAGATCTTCCATTTCTGTGCATCGTTTGGCTTCTAGAACTAAATTAGTTTAAATATGTTTAAAGATACTATAAGCAATGCACATTCGCTTACTTCTGTCCTTCTAGTAATACTATTTACTAGTAATACTATTTACTTTTCCTGGAAATTAATTTACCAAACACTTAAAGCCATACTTTTGCAGGTGATGCTGAATGCTGTTGTCTGTGTAGGTTGTTGTAAAGTTCATCTGGAAGGAGAGGGTGCTTGAGGACTGCTGGGTAGATGATCCTGATCTAGGGAGAGTTACTCAAGAAATCGCAATCCTGTTGAAGCTGCAGCATCCCAGTATCATTAAGGTACAGTGAACTCAGAGTGAATGCAGTTTGAACTGCATCAGATGGTTCCTTAGAATACTTGGTGTCTCGTGTTCCTCTTCAGGAGTGACGAAGTGTCCTGTATTAAATCTACCTTATCAGGAAAGAAAGGTACCTACCTATCCTGCTTTGTTTTGGAGGGTATGTTACAGCAGACTATTGCTTGCTTTGACACTTTTACCCCAAACAATTGATGTAAACATAGATCTGAAGGTGTGACTTTAACAGAAAAAAAAGCTATATGTTATTTCAAGATGATAGGATGCGTATCTTGGAAGTGTGATGTCACATCTGAAATGTACTACTTCAGTAAATAATCTGGGTACATACCTTGCTTCCTCTTCTTTGTTTTGGGGTTGTTGTGTTGTTTGGGGTGTTTTTCTCAGAAAGAGAGCTCATTTTGGTTTTAATTCTGCTCTCAGTTTTAATTATGCCATCTTTTCAAGAAACATTTATGCTCAGTGAAATGAGACTTCAAAGATTTTAATACACATTGATTAAATGCCCAAGAGGAGAGCAGTGGTCTGAAAAAAAAAAGGCAGTTTGAGGATGAAGCACATGATTAAAATGTCTGTTATTTATAGGTGCTGGATGTATTTGAAAATGCACATTTCTTCCAGCTGGTAATGGAGAAGCATGGATCTGGTCTGGATCTTTTTACATTCATTGATAATCAGCCCAACTTGGATGAGCCATTAGCGAGCTATATATTCAGACAGGTGAGAGCTGGGAATGTACAGTTGCTAGATGCAGGTAAGATTTGGTTAATATAAGAATCAGAATCTTTCTTAAAAGAATTACTGGCTAATCAGCTGGCATGCTGAATTGGAGTCATGGTTGATACCTGCAGAAATTTTCCTCATTATTCTGTAGGGATGATTTATGGCTAACTGAAGTTCTACCTGCTGGAATCTTTTTAAGATTTACTTCAAAACCTGTACCAAAGAAACCTTTCAAGGACCTAACTTCATGTGAGGATTTCCTATAGAGCCACCCCCTCCTGGTTGTGATTGTAGCAGCAGGATGCCCATTCATGTAGCAGACATATTTTCTCTGTGGAAGGAGGAAAGCACATGGACGATGCCCCAAGCCTCACTAAAAGCTACACTTTCACTTAGAGCGATGCTTGTTTTAGAATGGTTACAGGGGTAAAGGGCTCTCCTCTTTTTAAGAAATTTGAAATCAAGAAATTACCTTGAAGTTTAACATGGCATAATGAAAAATAACTCAAGGTAGTTTACTGTGAATCAGAAATTTGCCTGAGAGCTGAACTGTCCTTTGTTCATCGAGTTAACCACAACAGCATTCCCCAGGTAATTCGCCCTCACATATTTTGGAGTAAATTCCTTGCACTAAGGTATGCAAGAATTACTTTGCACGTGGTAACTCACGCTGTGTCCACACTCCCCTCACCTGGTTGTGCTGATGAAGATGGTAGCCAAAGCAATGCACCTTCTCTGTATCTGCTGTGCAGTGTGCATTCACAAATTGCAGTCAACAGTCCCTTTAGATTTCTGGTGGATAAACCCTTTTTCTAAACCAACCTTGTTTGTTGGGGTGCTTTGTTACTTCAGACCTGCACAGTATTTCTCTGCACAGGGAGCTTTGTATTATAAATAGAAACTTTTCTCCCTCAGCCATCTGCTTTTCTTGCTCAAATGTATTGTGGTAGGGATCACAGTTATCTCCAAGGTGATATAATTCTGATGCTATTCTTAATTAAGGCACTGTAGCATGAATCGTGCAGAAAGAAGAATGGAATTTAGGAGTGACTATATTATTTATACCAAACTTCAATCTGAAATGCAGCATCAGAGGTACACAATAATATCCTTCTGAAGAAATCAAAGGACCCTTCAAATGAAGCTGAGATAAAAATAGAGTAACGTGCAGGATTGTAACAGGAAGCTCTGATGCTTCTAACAAAAAAAACCCAAGCACATCATGACTATAGCATGCCGTCTTCCTGCACATGTGTGAGAGAAAAGCAAGCAAAGGCTTTAAGTCTCTCTCCCAAGACCATTGTAATACCCACTGCAGCTATGCTGACAGGCATGCCTGAGGTAGTTTCCAGTTACCAAAATAAGGATCTATGTCTTGTTTATATAGTGCCAAAATGCAGCTATTGGAACTCTGAGATGCCACACAGACTATCCAGAAGGACACCTCTGTGTAGTAACACCAGTTGTTTCCTCTTTCAGCTTGTATCAGCTGTTGGGTATCTCCACTGTAGAAACATCCTTCACAGAGATATCAAGGACGAAAACATTGTCATTGCTGAAGATTTCACAATTAAATTAGTGGACTTTGGTTCAGCTGCCTACCTGGAACCCGGCAAATTGTTTTATACTTTCTGTGGGACAATTGAATACTGCTCACCAGAAGTGCTGTCTGGAAAACCGTATGTCACCTTCTGAAAAGTAATTTTGTGTTCGTCACACCGAAACAATGTGCATCTAGGGCTGGGATAGAGACGCCAAGCTGCTTTGCCATTGGTGCTCTGCTATAGTATCTAACCACAGAAAACTGCAGTGAGATTTAGGGCACTGCAGTGACAGAAATTACTTGTAAAGGTTTGAATGCATGTAAAGTAGGACACTGGTGACAGAAATTATTTGTAAAGGCTTGAATACATACAAAGTTGTTTCTGACTAAGTCTGTTGGCAGGCTTTGTTATTCTGGTCAGATGTTTTGCAAAGCCTTGTGCTAATGTTTGTCCTACTGCAGAGCTGAGTTCAAGAACAAGCCTATGATTGAAGATCAAGCCTGAAGAGCCTGGACAAGTCGTGCTGCAACTTGAATGTGTCCTTTTTCCTTAATCTTTCATGATATGTACATCAGCTTGCTAACCTTCTCTTCATACCTGTGTATGAACACACTGATGTGTCTCTACTAAAAGCTGCTCTTTTAGAGAGGTGGTATAAGCAAGTGTTGCTGTATAGTGTCTGTCCCTTACCGTGTCTGGGTTTTGTACTTCCCTCACTCTCATTTTGTCTGTTCCCTTCTTTCCTGCTTGCTTTCCTGTATGATTTTTTTGCAGTTTGATCAATGTTCATCTCCCCATTGATTTTTCTGTTCCTCTGGACTCAAGGTTTCTTCCCTGGCAGCTTGCTTTGCTGTTATCTTGGATGTGCTGCCCAAATCTTCACTGTCTTTTCCCTGTTCTCTCCTTCTCTGAGTGCTCTCTCCCTGGAGGCTGGCAGCCTCATACCCACTGCTGGAGAGAAGCCTTACCATCACAGGGTGGTAAACATTAGTTGCACATACAAGTATGTTATCTTGCTCTCATTTCATAGCTGTTTGCATGGATCCTTCAGGCAGCTCCTCTTAAGAGGGGAGGGTGGGGTGGGGGGAAGCTATGCAAGGAGGAGAGGAAATCCCTGCTGGGAACTAGGTGGAAGCTGAAGCAGCGCTGCCCTGGGAATTCAGCCTGTCACTGTGTGAACAAACTGACCCTTTTTCTTAGATGGAATCTATATAGTTAATATTTATTTCCAAATAATTTTTGTTTTTAAAAGGATGGGAGGGGGGAAAATGGAATTCCATGGAAGTGTCTAATCTTCCATTTAAATATTTACTTGATAGTTTTGGATTATGTTAGAGAAGGAGGAGGCTTAAGTTATTGTCACCAGCTTACACATGTGGAAATCTAGGTGCATGTTACAAATACTCATCAACTGAAATTGGTTGGCAATTTTTTGGTTGTTTTTATTTCACGGAGAAGGATAATACAGACTTCTCAAAAACATGTGAGAACCTTATTAGAACTCTCACAAATTTTCTATGTTAAAAATTGGAAATAAGGGCTGTCAGCTGCCTTTTTTTTCTTTTTAGCTTCTATAACACACAATTACGTATTTACAGTCCGACTTTAGGCAAATTTATCTCTGCATAGGTACCAGGGCCCTGAACTGGAGATGTGGTCACTCGGTGTCGCCCTTTATACCTTAGTGTTTGGAGAGAATCCCTTCTGTGAGCTGGAGGAGGCCATGGCAGCTGTCCTGAATCCTCCTCGGCCTGTGTCAAAAGGTGAATTTTTCTCATTTGCTTTTGTAAAGGAGCAGATTTCTTGGAAAAAATGAGTGGTATTTATTCCCTGGAAATAAAGAGTAAGACTGAAAAAATGCTTCCAAATGTGCTCTGCAATGATTTTTAAAGCTGCTCACTGAAGCAGAGCTATCTGAGGTATTCTTTTGGGGTAAGTTAAGTTCTGCAGTTCTTCATGCCTATCATGAATACAGCTATCTGCCCTATGTTTTATTAGTTTCAAATTCCAGGTCTCCCATTTATTATGATGACTCAACCTATCTGCTTTTCAAGCTTCAGTGAGGTTTACATCTGAGAAATCCAGAACAAATAATGGGAAGGTTCACTCTAGTAGATAACTTTAAGGTCAATAATGACACATGTGTAACATGCAAGTTTTATCTCACTTGAACTGTTGCCAATCAATGCTGTGTCACTTTCAGGGTGGATGATAGTATGTTAATTTATAATTTCTGGATTAATTGTATAGCTTGACCTCACAGGAAAAGTACCTTGGCCTTGTTTTCTGTTGGAGGTATAGAAAACTAATTGCATGTCAGGCTAAAGAAATCATCAAGTTCTCTGGAGTCCTTAGGAGCACTATGGTTAAAAGACTTCAGGGTGCTGCAATTGACTGGTAAGTTCTGGAAGCTTTCCCTGAACCCTGAGTGCACCTTTAACCATAGATCAAACATGGAGTGACTGCAGGACAAGACTGGGCTTGGAAACAGTGAGTCAGGGTTGCCTCTGTGGCATTTGCTTCTACTTCTGTCCTCTTCGTGTCATAACTCTGCTCTCCGTTCTCTGTTTTCACAACCTGGAAATGTCAGATCATTCCCAGAGTTGAGCACGTATGACTAAGAGTGTGGTGTAACAGCACTGCACAAGGGATTAACGGGGATGTATTGTAATTAAAATCTGCATTCTTTGAATATAAACCATATCTTGCATTCCCAGCATGTCTAAAATACAGCCTGAGTCATTCCTCTTACTCCTCTCTCTCCCCAGGTCTCATGGATCTCATCGCTGGGCTTTTGCATCCTGTTCCAGAGCAACGCACGACTCTAGCCATGTTAACAGAGGATCGTTGGCTGAAGCAGCCTGTGAACCTGGGTGATTATATCTGGGAAGAGGTATACATCTCTGCTGAGACAGGTGAGATGCTGTTCTGAGGGCTTTCTCCTCCACCTGAGGCCCCCCAAGCATACAGGAATGATTTATGAGACTGAGCAGTGGTTAGCAAGGTACTTGTCATCTGAAGGTCACCTGCTACTAATCCAAAAGTGCTTAGTTTGAAGATACGCCCATTGACCAGCAAGACCTGTGGTTCACCCCTCACTCTTTATCATTCTCCCTAGAAAGCAGCAGATTCAGAAACAGTCCTGGCAAGTGCGCACAAGGGGGCAGGCTCCCAGCTCCTTGCGTGGAGAGGGAGCCATGCTTGAATGCTCCCAACTGAGCGTGCAGATCCCTGCTGGGAAGAAGCAGTGGCTATGGGAGTGCCTGGGCTGAGGTCTGAGGCATCGCTGCCCTCCCTCTCCGCAGCACAGGCCCCACCCTGTGGAACCATACTTCCCTTACCGCAGGACGTGTACCGCCACTTGAGAGCCAGCAGGAATTAATTGTGCTTCTCTCTGAAGAAAGAGTGCGACTACTTCTCTTTTGGTCAGCACCACGCGATTGGCAGGGCAGCCTTGAGCTACTCTGCCTGGGCACAGTTCCTCTAGAAAAGCTCCTTCCTAATAAGCATTTGTAATTATTCTTACACGGGATGTGCTTTAATGGTGTGAAATAAAGATTTCGAGAGCTTGTTTAAATTGTTCATAACTAAGAATACATTTTTATTGGCTGTTTTGACTTTTTATATGTAGTTTCTGTCTTTCTGAAAAGTGAATGAACCTTTGTCTCGGTTGATTGTCCTCTGCCTGTTGTTTGTGCACACAAACTCCAAAGAGGCCTCAAAAACGGCACAGAATTGCATTGTGTAGGGTTTTTTTTTTCTCCCCCCCTTTTTTTTTTTTTTGGTTAGAGTCCTCTATATCCAGGAAACTAGGCCTTGAGCATAGTGAGACAAAAATACTGGAAAGAAAACCGAGATGCAATAAAGAGAATTTTAACCAATTCACAATACTGAGGCATAGGTAATAAGATCATTTCAGTGTGCAGCGCAACCAGAGTTAGACTTCTTGGAAGATATGAGGGGAAATGGGGCAGTTCTCATGCCCGCTGTTGTCAGACAGAATCTCTGGACAAGTGAATCCAGTAAAGCCACCTAAAATATTAAAGATCAGCTCCCTGAATCCAGCTTCCGACACTCTCCATATTATAATATAATCAGAATGGTTTGGGTTGGAAGGGACCTTAAAGACCACCCAGTCCCACCCCCTGCCCTGGGCAGGGACACCTCCCACCAGACCAGGTTGCTCCAAGCCCCATCCAACCTGGCCTTGAACCCCTCCAGGGATGGGGCAGCCACAGCTTCTCTGGGCAACCTGGGCCAGGCTCTCACCACCCTCACAGCAAAGAAGTTCTTCCCCAGATCTCATCTCAATCTCCCCTCTTTCAGTGTCAAACCCTTCCTCCTCCTCCTATGCCTCCCCTCCCTCATCAAGAGTCCCTCCCCAGCTTTCCTGGAGCCCCTTTAGGGACTGGGAGGGGCTCTAAGGTCTCCCCGGAGCCTCCTCTTCTCCAGGCTGAACCCCCCAACTCTCTCAGCCTGTCCTCACAGCAGAGGGGCTCCAGCCCTCCCAGCATCTTTATGGCCTCCTCTGGCCTCGCTCCAACAGGTCCATGTCCTTCTGCTGTTGGTGGCCCCAGAGCTGGAGGCAGCACTGGGGGGTGGGGGAGTGGGGTGGGGGGTGGAATCTCCCCAGAGCAGAGGGGCAGAATCCCCTTCCTCACCCTGCTGGCCATGCTGCTGGGGATGCAGCCCAGGGTGCATTTCGCGTTCTGGGCTGCCAGCGCACGTTGTGCTTCTTATCCACCAGCACCCCCAATTCCTCCTCGCAGCTGCTCTCAATCTGTTCTCCACCGAACCTGTATTTGTGCTTGGGATTGCTATGACCCATGTGCAGGACCCTGCACTTGGCTTGGTTGAACTTCATGAGGTTCACACAGCCCCACCTCTCCAGCCTGTCCAGATCCCTCTGGATGCCATCCCTTCCCTCCAGCATGTCGACCACACCACACAGTGTGGTGTCATCGGCAAACTTGCTGAGGGTGCACTCTATCCCACTGTCCATGTCATTGACAAAGATGTTAAATGGCACTGGTCCTGGTACTGAGCCCTGAGGAACACCACTCGTCACTGGCTTCCACTTGGACATTGAACCATTGACCGCAACCCTTTGAGTGCGGCCATCCAGCCAGTTCCTGATCCACTGAGTGGTCCATCTGTCAAATCCATGTCTCTCCAGTTTAAAGAGCAGGATGTCACCCGGAACAGTGTCAAACGCTTTGCACAACTCCGGGTAGATGACGTCCGTCACGGCCCCCCACGCGCCCCTCTCCTCCCCAGCGCTGCGGCCCCGCGGCGGGGGCGGAGCGGGGCCCCGCCGGCTCCTCCCCGCGGCGGCCGGGCGATGGCGGGGCGGCTGCTGCGCGGCTGCGGGCGAGCGGCCGCGGCGGGCTGGGCGGCGGTGCCTCGCGGCCTCCCCGCCGCGCCCGGGCTGGGCCCCCGCCGCGGCTGCGGGGAGGAGGCGGGGCTGCGGGCCATGGGCTTCAGCGAGGAGCAGGCCCGGCAGCTACTGGGGCTGCAGCCCCGGCTGGGTCCGATGCGGCGGAAGGCGGCGGCGGCGCAGCTGTTGCTGCTGGGTCTGAGCGCCGAGGCCGCCCTGGGCTTGCTGGAGCGCAGCCCGGCGCTGCTGCGGATGCAGACGGAGCGGCTGCGGGAGCGCGCCGAGGAGCTGCGGCGCCTGGGGCTGAACGGAGGTATGGCGGCGGGGCCGCGGCGTGGGGGGGTGTGTGTGTGTGTGTGAGACCCCTCCCGGCCCGCTCACCCCGCTGCCCGCAGGTCAGCTGGGCCGGGCGGTGAGCCGCTGCCCCCAGCTCTTCACCTTACCCCGGAGGAAGATGGCGGCAGCGGTGCGGCTGCTGCGGGAGCAGTGCCTCTTCACGGCCGAGCAGCTGAGGGAGGTGCTGGGGACCTGCCCCGCCGTGCTGCTGGAGGAGCCGCGCCGCCTCCACCACCACTTCCAGGTGAGGGGGCCCGGCCGCGGCGGGGAGCGGAAAGCTCGGGGCGAGGCTGTGCGGGAAACAGTCTGTCCCGCCCGCAGTACGCCTACTTCAGGATGGGAGTCCGGCAGAAGGAGATGGTGAGGGCCCGTCTTTTCCGAACGCCCTTTGCCGAGCTCAGGAACCGGCACATCTTCCTGGAGCGCCGGGGGCTCTACCAGACCCCGCACAAAGGCCAGACCCAAAGCAGTAACCCCAAACTAAGGGACATCCTTCACCTCCCTGAGAAGGACTTCCTGGCCAGCCTGGCCCATGCCACCCCGGAGGAGTACGAGGTCTTCAAGAAGCTACTGGCTCGAGAGGAGGAAGAAGAGGAGGAGGAGGACGACAGGGATGCACTGTACACAGAGGAAGATGAAGACTGAGAGTGAAGGAAGTAAAATAGCCCGGGAGTGAAGAGGTGAGGCTCCCAGAATGGCCAAATAGCCCGGGAGTGAAGAGGTGAGGCTCCAGAATGGCTCCAGAGTGGCTCCAGAGTGTGCATGCTGGCATACTCCCTGCCCCCACTGCAGTCCTGGGTGTTCGGGGTCCCCACCCTACACACACAGGAGCTGGGGTGGCTGCAAGGCCCTACCAATGGGCAGCAATAAATCCCATATATCAGAATTGAACAATAACCTTCATTCCTCCTCATTGACTAGCTACTTCAAAAAAAAAATCCAGTTTCCATAAAGTGTTTTTATTTAAAACAAACAAACAAAGACAAACAGACCAAAATAACTAATTTATTTCCAAGGCTAGGTTAAAACCTTCTGGCTGTGTTACATATCTTGCTGGCCGGGGGGGGGGGGGGCAGGAGGCAACAAGCTACTGCACTGGCTCACAGCAGGGACCATGCTTCCCATTGCTGCTGGGACAGGCCCCATGGCAGCACTGAAATGGGACTGTCCCATAGCAGGACTACCTCCACATTTGCAGGCCGTGTTGGCGCTGGTCTCTTGGCTGTCAAGGCAGGGGTGCAAACGTTTTGACCACGGCCCCAAACCTCCCCCTGCCCCATGGATAGCAGAGGTTGTGCTGGCTTTCCCAGGCAAGGGCTGGCTTCGTCATATGCCCTGGGGAGGCAGGGCTCCCGTACTCGCCTTGCAGCAGTAGGGCTAGAGCAGGATCTGGCAGCCTTGGAAGAGAACGAGGCATGTCCATCTCCAGTTCTGATTCCGGGAGCAGAGCTAGAGCCTGTGCAGGAGGGGAGCATCATGCTGGCCAGGTGGTTGGGTCGTGGCTTTACATTGTCACTGCTGCAGGCCTAGCACTCTTCCCTGCACCCAGGAGGGAGAGGGTGGCGCCAGGAGTGCCAAAACTCCTGGGCCTGTTCCGCTCCAAGAGCATCTTCGAGGCTGCAGCTCGACACTTGTGGCTGAACAAAGCACCCTGCAACAGCAGCAGGAGGGGAGTGCTGCCCCCCACACTGCTGGGGAAATAATACTCTATACCATAACTATAATATATCTCCAGTATGTATTAATTTATAATATACACTGTGTAGTTTAATACACAAATCTATGTTTAACTAATGTTGTCATACAAACTCACAAAAACTAGGAACACTTCTAAGCTATACTTTTTCCTGCCCCCCCCGCCACAGCCGATAGGGCAGCAGCTGCGCACTAGTCCTCTCTTCTGCAAACAACACAGCGCTGGCATCACAGCATGGACTGGTGCCACGGGGAACACCAATGCTGTGAGCAGCTCAGGGGGATGGCAAACGGAGCTCACTTCGTCGCTGAACCCACACCGTGCCCTGTAGTGGCTTGGAGATGATTAGCATCAGAACAAGCGCAGCGTTACACCTCAGCTGACAAACTTCACCCTACAGATCACTTTTTAAATTCTTTCTAGGTGCTCTATTGTTTTCTGAACTTGAAATTTGGTTAAAACTAGGGATTGTTTACAAAGCAAAGAAAAAAAGGCAGGCAGTAGAAGCTGCCTCAGTTTCCCCTGCTAGAACAGAGGAGAGAGGGACCTGCCTCCACTCGCCCTGCTGCTCAGGGGAGCTGCTCACCATTTCTAACTCATCTATATAGGGAAGGTCTCCTCCAACCAGATTTTTGTGGGCCACGTTTCAGGTGATAGCTAAGGCTTTTTGGTCTGCATTAAACTTTTATTTTGGGAATTACTGGTGATTTATAACTTTGGGTTATGAAAACAGGTTGGTGCAGATGCTGTTGGCAGAGAGCTGGGAGCCCAGCATTCATGCAGAGCGGCTGGGGGGGCCGAGCGGGGCTGGTCCCCTCGGGGACAGGGGGCAGCCAGCCAGTCGCTGTGGTACACTGCCGCTCAGCTCCTCGGGGGCAAAGAGGTGGCCAGCATAAGGCAAGCCAGAGCGAAGGCAGTGCTGGTCCAGCAGAAGGAAGGGAGCACTGCTTGGCGTGCCGATCCGGCTGCATATCCCTAATGGGCTGAAGAAGAGGGAGAGGCTGACTCCAGGCAGGAAGGTTCCCCTGCTGTGTTCAACCCAGTGAGCAGATCTATCTTCCTGGTATTTCAAAAGCCCTTAGATGTGGAAAGACAAAGCTTCTACTACTTTGAACCCTGTGAAGGAGCAGGAGAAGAATGAGCTAGGGTGCAGAGCCCTCCAAAAGCCCCGCAGCTCCCTCTTCCCACTCCATGCCCATCTCAGGCTGGGAGAAAGGGACCTGCCCCAGCCTTTGCCTTGCACAGGCAGGCAGTGCCCAGGCCCTTTCTGCACAAGAGCCTCTTGTTCATCGGGCTGCAAACCCACAGGGAAGCAGGGCATTGCCTTCTGCTCCTCCACCCTGGCCACAATCAGGAATCTTCAGCTGCGTGCCCAAGCCCAACCAGTGCAGCAGCTGGAGAGCCCTCACAGTCCCTTGACATGATAGCATGAGCCTGGACCGTGGTATGACCTCCACCTTTCCCCCCAGTTCCCTGTGCAGGGTTGCAGGCCACCACAGGCAGGAGCTACACCTGCCTGTGGCTGAGGAGGGCCTGGAACAGGTACTTACTCTATGGCTTCTTCAGTGTGTGACTGTTGCTTGATTTTCTGAAAGGGAAGAGAGCACCATCAGCCCTGCCCTGCAGCTTCTGGGCTGTCACATGCAGGGAGGGCACACAGCTGGCCTCAGCCTCGCACTCTGTTATTCACGGGATGCCTGCACCCCTCTCCCAGTCCACCCCCAACGTAGGCACCCCTGTGCCATGCCGAGTGACACCAGCCAGCTGCATTCTCCCGTCCCGGGCCACAGGAAGGCTGGCGTACTCTGTGTGCTGCTGGTAAGCTATACCTGGTTGTTTTCTTGGAACCGGTACTCTCGCAGTTCTCCTTGTAGCAGACATCCTGGTGTACCTTGTAGACTCTCCTGTACCTGCACATACAGCAGAGGGGCGAGTTGTTAGGAAAACAGGGGCAGCTCTGCTTTTATGAGTGTGAGGGGGAAGCCAGGGGGTTTCCCCATTTCCTTCCAGGCTACGTAGCCGGCCTTGGTAGGAACAGGGCTGAATCTGCTATGCTTGAGGGCTGACCCCACACACCCAGGCCCTTGTACCTCCATCACAGGAAGGCTGGGGGGCATCAAGGGGCAGACCAGAGAGCCCCCCCCAGCCCACACCCTGACATTGCAGCAGGGCTGGCCCCAGCCCTCTGCTTGCAGATGGAGAGGCAGCTAGGAACTGAGCTGGCGGGGGGGGTCAAGGACACCAAATCCAACCTTGCTGCCATGTAGGTGGGTAACACCGCTACAGGGCTGTCATTTCAGCAACACCCTGCCCTGAAACGCAGCTGGCGGGGCAGCCCTGGGGGCTCGAGGGCACACAAGGCTGCTGAGCTTGCGCTGGGGAGAGGGCAGCTGCCAGACGGGGTCCAAGATGGCCTTGTGCTCGCTCTCCCCTTCCCCAGAGCTGAGCTGCAGGGAGATGTCCCCGGCTCTGAGCACAAGGGCAAGGGGGGAGCACAACCCACAGGCAGTACTCACAGGTAGTGGCAGGTGCCTCCTTGCCACACAGGGAATGACTTGGTTTCCGAGTACAGCCGTGTGCACGAGTGTGGCACCTTCTTGCAGGCTGCTTGGGGAACAGGAGAGGGGAGCTATCAACAAGCCTGTCTCTGGCCCTGCCTGCCTGTACTCTGTGGCAGGGGGCCAGCGAGGCCCCCCTGGATTCCCCTCTGCTGTTCTGGGAGGCTGGGCTCAACAGAGCTGACCCCCCCAGGAGAGGCAGAGCCCCCAGCCCTGCAGTGCCCAGATAACTATGTGGGCAGGGCAGGAGCCTGGCTTGCCAGGCTGCCTGGTGGAGGCAGAGGGCTCGGCCAGAAGCGGGGAGCAGACCTGTGCTACCAGATCTGCCCAAACTGCCACGAGCAGAGACTGGCCCTTCTCTCCACTGTTGGCACAGCACAGCCCTCTCTAGCAGAGCCTGGGCATGGCAGGAGCTCCCTCAGCCAGGAGGAGCCGGGTGCTGACAAGGTGTGCTTGGTGACCTGGGGGACCTGTGGCTGGCCAGGCTGTGCACATGCCATCCACCTGCAGGAGGGAGTCTGGCTCTCTTGAAGCAGCATGGCACTCACCCAGCTCGCAGAGCCGGCCCTTGAATCCTGGGCGGCAGTCACAGTGGTAAGACTTGCTATCCCTGGAGCAGATACCTCCGTTCCTACAGGGGTTTGTAGAGCAGTTCTGCCCCTCACCTGCAAAACAAGTACAACTGTCAAACCCCAGGGCCACAATGCAGCCCAGCCTCAGGGTGCTCCACCGGTGTGCCAGGGTGCTCCTGGAAAGAGCTATGAGCAGGGATGGGGCAGCTGGCAGGAGCCCACACTGTGGCTCTTGCATGCCTCCTGGCAACAAGGAGAGCAGGCTGGTGTTGAGTGGCTGGGTTCCTGCTGCTCATCTCTCTCCCCGTGGACTTACTTTTGCTCTTTGTCTTGTGCAGCTGCAGTGCCAGACTGCCCTGGATGGACACCTCCACATTCTCCAGCTTCACTGGTGCCTCTGGCTCTGGGCAAAGAGAGGGTCAAATGTCGCCTCCAGCCAGGGCCAGACCCAAAGGCAGCCCCCTCCAATGGGATCCAGCCTGCCTGCAGTATCAGGCGGCTAGTGAGGCCTGAAGCAAGTGGTTTAGCCAAGGTGGCACCCTTTGAATTAGGGGGACTGCCTCACCCTTCCTGGAGGGCTGTGGGACATACAGCATGTGCAGCAAGCCCAGGGCTTCTGTCAGGTGTGTGAGGCCCCTTCCCAACCCCATGGCATGGGGTTCCCAGGTCTGGTAGGGTATCTTGGGCTGGCACTTATATCCCTGGTGTTCCAGGGATGGCAAATGGAGGGCTGGTCCTGGGCTAGCAAGGGGCTTTTTGCCCAGGTGCCTTCCTTGAATGTGAGGCTGTGCTTGACAGTCGGGGCTCAGGCTGCTGGCCATGCAGGGGCTGCACTGGAGAGCTGCAGAGTCGCTATCTGGGCTCCTGCTGGTACTGGCAAGGGAGAAGTCCAGCCCACGCTGCACCCAGCATTGCCCCCCATCAGCAATATCCCTCTCTGGGTTCCCTGACTGGCTGTGCATCACCCCTCTCCCTGGGCAGGGGTCTAGCAAGCAGGGCAGGTATTTGCCCAGGGAAAGGCGAGAGGGCTCTTCCCCTCCTCTATAGCTTCCCCCAGCAGCCTACCTGGCTGCCACCCTGAAGATGGCACTGGGTGACAGGAGGGGGCAGAAAAGCAAGTGGAGCACTTACGTGTCTTCACAGTGATGGATTTGCCCAGTGCAGTGCCGAACCTGGCGCTGATCCTCCCTCTGCCATCTACCAGCTCAGTGAACCTGGGACAGAATAGCCATAAGGGTACAGGGCACTGCAGGTCCCCCAGACCACAGCCACCCCATGCACTAGGGCTGGGGGCAGGTGGACAAAGCACTCGCTGGCAGCATCAGGCTCCACGTGAGCCCCATAGGCTCAGCTGTGAGTAGTGTGGGTGACCTGCTCACAGGGCAAGGGCCTGCCTGGCTCACGACCCCAGTGGCGGGCAAGAGGTGCAACCCAGCAGGAGCATGGTTTGACCATGTGCGTACCTAGACGCAGGAGCTGGGAAAAGGGGCTGTGCTCAGCCTGATGTTTGGGCTGAGTGATGGTGGAAGAGCCAAAAGTGCTGGAGCAGTGCCTACCTGGGGGCTGGCGAGGGCTCCTCAGCTGTGTTGTGATCTGCTAGCAAGCGGAGTTCAGGCAGGAAAGCTGGGGGCAGCCTGTTGCGCAAGACCCGGGGGTGTCCAGCTGGGCTCCACCGTCTCTCTGGAGCCCCATCCCTCTGCACTACAGACCAAAGGGTTAGGCTTAGCAGGAGGCAGGCTGTGAATCAGCACAGCAGCTCGGCTCCCAGCCAGGCCCACCCATCTCCAGGCTGCCATTTAGGGCTGTGAGTGCCAGTCCCTGTGAAGGATCACTGAGCTGCATCTCTGCATCTGCCCTCCGCTAACAGAAGTGGCACCCTGCAACACCCACCTCCATTTTGCAGGGGACCTGTGTCCTGTCCCCACAGCCTGCTGCAGGCAACCGGTTCTTGGGCAGCAAGTCCCTGTGGGCTTGTTACTCCCTTAGTCAACTGGTTTCTGCCCCACTTCCCCGTTAGCCCATCGCCTCCCTTATGCTGCAGCAAACTGGCAGCGTCCCTGCTGTGGCGAGCCAAGGCACTCACAGGTGGTGACGAAGAGGTGGATGGGCTCGCTGTGCACTTGGCCTTGCTCTGTGTTCTGCACAGCCGTCACGGACAGGCGGTACCGCTGCCCAGGGAGCAGGTCCCGCACCATGTAGGACCCAAGCTTCCCGTTGGGCACGTAGCGGCTCTTCACACTCTGAGTGGTGGTGACATTGATGATGTACCCCTCCACAGCGCCAGCAGGTGGCTGCTCCCACGCCATGGACACAGAGGTGGCGGTGACACGGGAGGCGGTAAGGTTTTGAGGAGGGAGAGGCCCTGGGGCAGGCAGGAGGTGGGGAGAAAAGGGGTCAGCTCTGGTATCCTTGAATGGCAACTGCCCTACTTGCTCGCACACCATCTTAGAAGCATGCCAGGATTCCAGCTTGCCTGGCTATGCCCCAGCCAGCCCGCAGCCCAGCTCCAGCCGAGCAATGCACTGGGAAGAGGTGCTCAGCAGAGTCCCTGCCAAGGCAGGCAAAGCCTCACTGCACCCTGGCACCTGGGTCTGGCCCTCACCCTCCAGCTGCCATACAGCAGGGAACGAATCAGACCCGTGCAGGCTCCACATGGGGCTGAGCTCATGCTGGTCTTGGGCAGTCAACAATATCTGGCAGGGGAGGACATACTGCTGCCTTGCCTGCCCTTCCCACGGGCTGCCTGCACGCCTCCTACCCGCTGTGCCGGCCAGACAGGCTGATGGCTTTCCCACCTTCCCCTCCCTGCAGCTTTCCTGCTGACCACAAGCCATGGCTGCCCTGTGCCTGCCAAGCCCCAGGGCCCCTGCAATAGCAAGTGGTGTGAAGGCAACCCCACTCACTTGTCCACACGTGGAACGGGGCTGTTGCCAGACTCTCTGAGGGGTGGTCTTCCGTCCCCAGGCCGCTCAGTGTTGTGACATGGATGATGTACCTCTCTCCTGGCTGCAGGTCCCTGTGGAGGAGGAAGGCAGGGTGGGAAGGGGTAAGCTGAGCAGCCTGGGGGGGGCCAGCTGGCCCAGCACCCACCTGCTGCCCCACTCACAGGAAGGTGTACTTGGCCACACTGCTGTTCAGCTCCACGGTGCGGTCTGCCAGGTCCCCTGGCTGGCGGATGGAGACACGCACCCTACTGACAGTGGAGTGCTTGAGCCGGTGGAGAGCCCATTGCACCGTGATGGCACTGGCCGTCACGTTCATGATCTCAAAGCCTTCCACCGGACGCGGTCCTGGCCAGAGCAAGTGGAGAGGATGGCAGTCAGCCACTGGTCATCATGGGGAACCCCATCCCTTCCCCACACCCCCACATGGGGAGTCCTGCCTGCCCCTCTGGATTGTTTTCCCCAGCAGGACCAGCTCAGTGCTACCTGCCCTGCCGAACTCACGCTCTCCTGTCCTCCCTGGAGGTGCAGGCAGGTGGGAGGCACATCTGTCTGCCTGCCTGCAAGGCCTCCTGCTGCGCATAGCACCCCTTGGGCTGTCCTTCTCTGGCCCAAGTCCCCACCATCAGCTCCAAAGGGGCTGCAGTGCCTGCGCCTGGCCCACTGCACACCCAGGCAGCCATCCTGAGCCCAGTTCTCCCTGGCTTGAGGCCTCCCGAGATGCCATGGCTGGGGACACAGTCCCATACTGTGCCCATGCCTGCCTTCTCCTCCCCTTGGCTTCACTCAGTCTCAGCCTGCTGGAGGGAGGGAAGGGGGAGGATGTGGCCCACCACCATTCCCCTCTTGTTAAGAGGGCAGTTTTTCTAGGTCTAATCTCCTTTATCCTCTTGATTTCTACATCCGCATGCCCTAGAAAGCAGGACCACAGCTGCTCCACCTGCCCATGCCCCCACAAAGGCATCACTGTGCCCCCTTCCCTCTGCCTGTGGAGCAGAGGTCCCTGCCAGCCTCTGGCTACTCTGGCACCCCTCTGCTGAGCCCGGTGGAGTGACTCGCCCACAGGGCACACTGTCAATAGAGATCACCCAGACACACTGCTTAGCTGGCGCGGGGGCTTCTCCAGCTCAACCAAGCAGCATGAGGGACCTGCACTACTGTACGCCCAGTGACAAGGCGTAACTGATGTGGCGGGCGCAGCCTGGCCCTGATGAACAGGATCTAAGAGCGGTCCCTGCTGCCAGCTCCCTTACCAGCCCATGGGCATGGGCCCAGTGAGCTGCGGGGCATTCGGTACCTTTTTACTCACAGCAAAGAGAACGGCAAGTCTCTGTACCGACTGCTTTCCAAAGGCCCCCAGCTGGATTTTAGGCTCTGTACCATCAAACCCATTGGGGTTTGGCACAGGCCTGAGCTGTGGCTGGAGCCAGCGGCAGGGAGGAGGCGGCACAAGCCCTGGTGCCTGTGGGGGCCACACGTGCTGACAACCGCGATCCCCCTGGGGACACTACTCACTAGTGCGCGTGGTAAGCATGACGGGCCTGCTGATATCATTCTTGTTGTTCACGTTGCGTTTGACTGAAAAGACAGAAATATTGTAGGCTCTGCCGGAGGCTAGTGCCCGCAATTGGTGGGCAGAACGACTTCGGTCCACAAAATCTGTCCTGCGGTAAGAGCCGTCGAGGGATACGTACGTCACGGCGTAGCCGTCAATGAGTTGCCTGGCGGCTGCGTCCTCAGGTGGGTGCCAAGAAATCAACACACCAGTGTCCTCCACCCTTTCCACCTTTAATGAGGTTGGTGGCAGCAATTCTTCAGGGTGTGGGCAAAAGCAAAGGGGAGAGGTAACGCCATGAATCTTTAGAGAACAGACCGCAGCAGCAAGAGGCAGAGCGGCAGCAATGGAGGATGGGGCCCTTGCTCTCTCCCTTGGCATGCCTGGCAGGGGCCCTGAGGGCACCAGCCGCCACCAGCCTGGCAGGCACAGGAGGAGCCAGGAGCACTCCCAGCCACTGCGACCTGGCAGCACCAGTGGCCAAGCATTTGCCACTGCCTGCCAGGCCTAGGGCAGCAGCAAGACAGGGCAAGGGGCCTTGGGGAGGCTGGTGCCAGTGGCAAGAGGCTTTTCTTGGATGCCTCGGTCTCCCCTCCTGAGGGCATCCCAGGGATCGCTGTCGCTGCAGGGGGCCAGGGAAACCTGATCCCAGCATCCTCGTGCTGAGCCCAGCACCAGCAGCTCAGCACACCAGCACCCGCCCATGGCATCAGTGGGGTCCGGACTGCCCCCCACAGAGGTGAGGCCCCAGCCCTGCCTGCCTCAAGGAGAGCTGCTGGTCTCAGATGGCGTCAAGCCCCTTGCAGGTGGTGGCCGCTGCCAGGCTAGCACCATGCCCCGTGCCACGTCCTGGTGCCATTGCTGAGGGCCTTTACCTTTTTCGCAGCTCTTGCCTGTGTAGCTGACTTTGCAGGTGCAGCTGTGGGTGCCATTGCCAGGTAGGCAGTAGCCTCTGCTCCCACAGGGGCTGGAGAAGCACGGGTCACTGGCTGCGGGAGAGGCACCAGGCCCGGCGGCGTTAGCAGTGCTGGCCAGCCAAATGGCCACCCCACGCCAAGCCGCCCTGCCCACCTCACCTGTCTCACAGTGGTAGCCGAAGAAACCCTCTGGGCACACACAGAGGTAAGAGCCCCCGTAGCTCTCGCATTCCCCTCCATTTCGGCAAGGGCCCGACTCACAGGCATCCACTTCTGGAGGTGGGAGGAGGCCAGCAGTGAAGGGGGGCCCCAGCTTGCCAGCAGCCAGCTCCCGCAGGCAAGCGACAGCGACAACCCCCCCCGAGGACAGCAGGATGGACGTGCAGCCCGGGGCTCAGCACAGCTGGTCTAGACTCAGAATCCCACCCAACCACCACAGTGGCCACATTCCCTGGCAGGGGGTGGATGCCTTGGGAAGGGGATCCATCACCGGTGGACACCTTGTTCCTTGCTCCCACCCCACCGAAGCAGTTTCAGCTCAGCCCTCAAAACCACAGGCAAGGACGTGTGACAGGCAGCGAGCACCCGGGGTGATGGCTCAGGGTCAAGGTGTCCAAGGTGGCAACCAGCTGCCTGGCTTGGTACCGGTCCTGGCCACATCCCGGTGCCCACAGTCCAGCCTCCCACCACCCCAGGAAGGGCGAGTCCCTACCTGTCTCACACTGAGTCCCCACAAAGCCCTCAGGACAGTAGCAAGCAAAGGACCCCAGGAGGTCCTGGCAGGTCGCGCCGTTCTTACAGGGCTCTGATTGGCACTCGTTGACATCTGGGGAGTGGCGGGAGTAGAGGTGCCGGCTCAGCACAGCGACTGGGGATGGGGGGCTCATAGAGGCATTACTTCCCCCACAGGGCAAGGACACTCCCCACATTGCTCACTACCCCTAGGCCCAGCAGCCAGAAACAGCCCCACTCCCGAGACTGTTGGGAGCCCGCTGCCCCAAGCCTGACCCTGCACAGGGGCTGCGGTGGGAGCTAGGCATGGGGACATGCCCACAGGGACACCTGGTGACAGCTGGCAGTGTGGGCCTGTGAGAAGAGGTCCCATAGGGTGCCTGGCATGTCCCCTCCTGTAACTCCCACCCTCTTCCACCACTGTTCTCTGCCAGGCCCTGAGAAGCTGGGCTAGTGCCACCTGCCAGAGTCGCACCAGCCCCCCTGCTACCCATCACCCCCTTCAACCAGTGCCCACACACAACCACAACCATGTGTGTGCACGGGAGCGGGAGCACAGCACAGCCAAAAATGTGTGACCTCAAGCTGCTTTCCCGCCCCTCTCTTGGCCAATAACTTTGGAACCATGCAGGGCACATCCCACCCAGTTCCCAAGATCCAGGGCTTATCTGCATGGGCTTAACACAAGTCAGAGAAGTCACTGCCCCATTGATGATGGAGATGCCCACAGAGCAGCCATTAGCGGGGGGACACAAGTAGCACACATGTCCCACAGCCCTACCTGCTCCTCCACCCAAATGGGAGCAGTATCTCTGTCAGCGCATCCCATAGCTGGCAGGGGTGCTCCAGGAGAGGAGCCCTTGCTACAGGCTGATTTGAGCACACAGACAGAAGACTGAAGCCAGCGCACACAACTACAGGCAGCCCAGCTTCTGGCTGCGGGGTCCACTGTTTGGGCCCACTGTCCTTCCCTGGGGCTGGGGGGGTGAGGGAGCGTTTACTACAGCTGCCTGCAGCAGCCCTCGGGTGTACTTGGCACAGTCTCTTACCCGACTCGCAGTGATGGCCGGTGTAACCTGGCTCACACAGGCACAGGAACTCGGCAACACGGTCCTTGCACTGTCCACCATTCAGGCAGGGCTGGGACCAGCACTCATCGATCTCTGCAGGCATTCGGGCAGAGGAGAAACAAGATGAGATACATGAGTCCCCAGGGGCTCTGTCTGCAGACATGGGCAGGAGAGGACTGCAATATGCATCCTGGGATCACCAAGCCATAGTTGTGACCACAGCCTGCTGGCAGGGTGCCCCAGGGCTTGGCTGCTCCCCAGCACTCCTCACCATTGCATTCGGGGGGGTCGCTCCAGACCCCTGGCAAGCGGCAGACACGGGGATGGTTGTGCTGACTGAGGATGTAGCCCAGGTCACACTGGTATTCAGCAAGCGAGCCCAGCTTGGTGGAGTTGAAAGAGGCCCGGGCATGCTTCACCTCGCTGGGGATGCCGCAGTCAACCTCTGGGGAGAGATGGGGGTTGAGGGTGAGTGGGGCCCACAGAGGCGCCCCAAGCCCCTGGCTGGCAGGGGCAGCCCAAGGCCCTTACCAGACTGGCAGTGCTTCCCTACATAGCCTACAGGGCACGTGCAAGTGAAGCCCCCATCAAGGTCCTTGCAGGTAGCACCATTCTCACAGGGGCTGGGGAAGCATGGGGAGGTCACTAGAAGAAGAACGGAGCAAAGAGCAACTGCTGTGGAGCTGGAAGAACCCAGAAATCAGAGCCATCCTCTTTCCCCTTCTGGCATTGCAGCCCTGCCCTCCAGCCGGGGTGCAAATTACAGGGCAGGGGTTTCAAAGCAAGCAGTGAGGGAGGGTTCACTTGCTGCCACTGTGGCTGTCAGCTCTGCCAGCAGCCCCAACACTTCCCCAGCACTGGCGCGCCCTGCTCACACCTACCGATCTCGCAGTGCCGGCCAGTGTAGCCCAGGGGACAGTCGCACTTGTACTTGCCAATGTAGTGGAAGCAGGTACCCCCGTTCTGGCAGGGCCCCGAGGCACAGGGGTCAGGCTTACCTGGGGGCAGAGGGCAGGCAGGAGCTGAGCAGCAAGCAGGACGACTTGCCACCTCTCCTCCCCGGGTGGGGACCAGGGGGTCGTACCAATCTCACAGTGCTTGCCGGTGAAGCGGTAGGGGCAGGTGCAGTGGTACTCGCCATCCACCTCCCTGCAGGTGCCCCCGTTGCGACAGAGCCCCATGCTGCAGAGCCGTGGTTTGGCTGAAGAAAGAGCACCGAGAGTGGGGGGGTCACCCACTGCTGCTGGCACACTGAGAGCCACTGTCACCCACCAGCACCCCACCAAACCCCTTGCTGTGGGAAAGCCGAGCGCACCTGAGCCTCACAGCCCTGGGCTCAGCAACACCACTGTCCAGACGTGTCAGGGCCTCAGAGGGCCACAGGCACATAACGTCAGGGAACTGGTGGAAGCTCAGGCATGTAAAAAACTCCAACACTGATGGTGTTGTGCAGGAAACACAACTGGATCGGCTGCTGTAAACTGCCAGGGGCCATGAAGGGAGCCCCACAATCCTACCTCCACCCTGCAGAATGGGATGGGATAACCTGCACCCACTTTCAGCTGCAGCTCAGCAAGCAGCTTCTCATCTCCCACAAGGGTTCAAGCTCTTCTCCCACCCCCTGCCAGGTCCTGGGGCCATTAGAGAGCTCTGTACAGGTACCTTTCTCGCAGTGTTTGCCAAAGAAGCCTCGAGGACACTCACAGGTGTATGAATCATCGTGAACCTCGCAGGACCCCCCATTCAGGCAGGGCTCAGAATCGCAGGGGGATGGCATCGCTGCAAAGCCAGACATGGGGTATCACTGAGGATGTACAAGCAAGAGTGCAAGGGCTGCTCCCGGTATCCCTGTTCACTGCCCTGGCTCCTGCCGCATCCCTCCCCAGTGCTGGTCCCACATCCCCACAGATGAGACTTACTGTGGTTGGTGCCATAGTCAGTGTGGCAGACGCAGAGGTAGCTCCCACCATATTCCATGCAGTACCCGCCATCTGGGCACTGCGTGTTCATGTTGCACGGTGTGGTGGTGACTTCTGCAAACACAAGGCCAGCACCTGCCTCCATCAGCTAGCAGCAGGAGGACACCCAGCTGCCTGCCTGGCCAGAAACAGGGGTCTTCTAACTTTGCAGGGTCTGATGAGACAGGAGGGACCCTCTGTACCCCACACCACAGACTGCGCAAACGGCAAGGGCCAGCCTGGATGCCCAGCAAGCTTCAGAGTGGGAGCACACAAAAGCTGCGGTTCCCTCCCCACCCAGGGGAGCCGGGCTGGGACCAGGGGCTGGGAGAGGCACGGATCAAGAGGAAGCAGTGTTGCCTTGTCCCCAAGGGACAATATTTCCAGGTTCAAATACAGTGCATGCCCCTGCTACTGTGCTAGGCTTAGGCATGGGCAGGGTGTCTCCTTGCTTGCCCACGGCCTGCCTGAGTCAAGCATCCCAGAGAGGGAACAAATACGATGAGCAAGAAGCCTTCACCCACCAAATTCACAGAGGACACCAAAAAACCCAGGCGGGCACTGACAGATGGTGACGTTCCCCTCCAGACAACTGCCGCCGTTGCGACACTCACAGCCCTCCAAGAGCTCTGCAAGAGAGGAGAGGAGAGCTTCCCAGGACCCCTCCTGCTTGCAGGGCTGGGACAACCAAGTAGCCTTGCTGGATGCCACCCATGGCAGGAGCTCACAGTGGGTGGCAGCCACAGGCTCCCCCAGACACCCAGGCACAGCCTCCTTAAGCAGGATGGACCCGCTGTTCAGTCCAGAAGCCCTGAATGGACTCTGGGGCTACTGCTTCTCCCTCTCAGGAGCACAAGGGCTCCCTAGAGATGTGACACCATACCAGAGAGATGCCCCAGTACTCACTGTCTCGACAGTCCTGCCCCGTGTAGCCCTCCTGGCATTCACAGATGTAGCCCTGCTCTGTCTCCAGGCAGCTGCCTGCATTCTGGCACGGGTGGGAGAGGCAGGCACTGGGCACACGGGGCCCACCTGCGGGGAAGAGGGAGGCTGAGCCAGAGCCATCCCAGCCTGACGCTGGAACACCTCTGTCCCAGGGAAGCTAGGACAGAGCCAGTCTAGCCCAGCTTCACACCCGACACCCCACCATGGCCAAGCAGCCCCAATGAAAGGAGCTGCCTCCTGGCAGCACTACAACCCCTCTGCACACACTGCTTTTGGCAGTGCCTATGGCTGATGCAGCCCCTTTTTAGCCATTTTCCCCTTCCCACCCAGCTACCCCAAAACCGACTCCCATGCTGGGTCGGGCGAGGTGTCCCTCCACTCACCGTACTGGCAGTTGTTGCCATAATAACCTGGGGAGCAGGTGCAGATGTAGCGGCCAGGGCGGATGTAGTTGCATGTCTGCCGGTTCTGGCAGCTCCGGTCTTCGCAGGAAGATGAGTCTGGTGGGGAAGGAAAGCAAACAAGTGAGAAATGAGCAGAGCCTGCCCTGGGAGAGGGGCCATGATGGGCAGCGGAGCACAGGGACACAGTCCCTGGTGTGGGTCATCCCAGGGCACAGGCACCTTTCTCACAGCGCTGTCCCACGAAGGGCTCCAGGCACACACAGGTGTAGTTATCGACCAGGTCAACGCAGTGCCCGCCGTTCAGACACGGGCTGGACTCACACTCGTTCACTTCTGCAAGGGGAGGCCGGGAGGGGCGGTCAGGCCGTGCGTGGGCACTGCTGGTTCACCCAGGTCCTCCCATCCTGGATGATGCTCAGGAGGGGGAAGGCAACAGCCGGGGTCGGGGCGGGGGGGAATCAAAAAAAAAAAAAAAAAAAAAAAAAAAATCAGTGCCACCAGCAATGCCGAGGACTCCCTTCTCAAAACTATGCCTGGGGGTGAAGCAGGGTGGGAAGGCAGCTTTGCCAAGGTGTGAAGTGTCACCATCTCCCCCTGGCACTTGCTCCTGCCACTTACCTGTCTCGCAGTCCGCCCCTATGTACCCTGGCTGGCACAAGCATGTCGCAGTCCTGTTCACTGCCTGGCACCTCCCATCATTCTGGCACACCCTGTTCTCACACGGTGACTCTTCTGCAGTGGGACACCGAAAAAAAGAGAGGGGGGAGAATCAACCCAGGCACAAAACCAGCACATCCCCTGCACACATGGTGATGCCAGGGCCAGACAGAGAGCATAGCCTCTGGCAGGAGCCGGTGGCCACATTCCCAGCCATGGCTCTTCCCAAAGCCTTCCCAGGCAGCTCAGCCTTTACATCCCCCTGTGCCTCTTGGATGCCAGTGCGCGTGCTGGGCATTTCTCCCTCCCTCCCTTCCCCAAAAGACAACTCCCTGCTTGCCTTCACCAGCACAGAGGCTTGCTGGGAGCTGCTTTGGCAGCAATTCCACCAGGGGGTGGAGGCCAGGGGTGGGGGGAAACGGACCATGACGGCCCCTGCCAGGGACTAGGAGAGTCCCCGCTGGCTTCAAAGGGCTCAGGACCAGAGCATCACCTGCAAAAGTAGGGTCTCCAAGACTTCTGTTTAAGCACTAACCGCCAGCTTTTCTTTTCTCACTGAGGGAGCAGTGCTGGCAGCAGCAGTGAGCCAAGCCCTCGGCAGAGCAGGCTGCCAGCAGCAGGAAGGGCTCACGGCCAGAGCAAAGTTTCCTTTGCCTGCAGCAAACTGAAATCTAAGCTGGCCATTGCAAATTGCTCAAGCCAGCTGCTGCAGAAGCCGCAGTCTCAAAGCTCCCCCCTCCCAAGAGTGTCCCCCAAGCCTGGGGTCTCTGCCCTTCAAGCATGGCAAAGATCAGGCAGCCTCATGCTCACCGGTCTCGCAGCTGGCACCTCTGAAGCCCGGCAGGCACCGGCAGCTAAAGCTGCCAGCACCATTGAGGCAGGTGGCTCCATTCTGACACGGGTGGGAGAGACACTCATCCACATCTGAAACAGAGCCCCAGGTAGGGCAGGAGCTCAGGGCAGGGACAGGGACAGCCAGACTGGCAGCACACAGTGGTGACACCGGGAGTGAGACCCAATCCCCATGGCAAGGCGGGGGGAGGTTAGGGCCAGCACTCACCGACATGGCACCTCTTCCCGGTAAAGCCGGCCAGGCAGGAGCAGGTATAGGAGGGGTTCCCCGTGATGCAGTCCTCAATACACTTCCCCCCATTCAGGCAGGGCCGAAGCATCAGGCAGACAGAGGCTGTGGGGACAGGTGGTGCCACCCCCGTCAGCCTGCACCCCGGCAGGGCTCACCCGCCACCTTCCAGCCACACCAGCACCGAGGTCTATCCCTGAGCCCACCCGGCTCCCTGGGGTGCTCAGGGAGCCCACAGGGGCTGCCTGCCTCACAGCTGGGCAGGGTCTGCTCCTCGTGGGCTCCCCTGAGACAGGAGGGCAGTTTTATCCCTCCTGTGCAAGGGGGAGAGGCTTCACAGGGTCAGCCCCACTGGCCAGGGGGACATGGAAGTGCCCTCACTTATCACCTGGGGCAGCAGGAAAGGGGGACAGGAGAACCCATGTACAGCAAACCCACCGGTCACACAAGACACACACAGATCACACACAGGTGGGAAAACATGGCGGGGGGGGGGGGAGGGGGGGGAGCGGGGATGAGGAATGGGAGGCCAGGGGCTCCATGGGGGAAGTGTCAGGACCACCAGGATGGGGAGGGTGGCCCAGTTCTGGCGCCCCAGCCCTGCTAGGGAGGCTGGTACTCAGCAGCCCTTCGCACGGGTCACCCCAGCCTCCTGAGACTTATGGATATGTGCATCCCCTGAGGGTGCCAGCCCCTCGTGCCCTGCCCTGCCCTGCCTGTGCACCATCACCTCCTCCCCAGCCTCCCTCATCGCTCCCCACAGGCTCTTTTCATCTCAAAAGTCTTCTTCCCCTCCCCATTTGCTCTCCCAGCCCTTTCCCAGCCCTGGGGCACCCATGGGTGCCGTCCCACACCACACACTGAGAATGGTCCCCCCGTGGCTGCCTCCCCTCCCTCCCCAAGCCCTTCGAGCCACCTCCTCCACTCCACAGAGGTGGGGATTGAGGCAGGGAAAGACGGGGCTGGAGAACAGTGTGGGGTTGGGTTGGGAGTTAAATAAACCTAACTGCTGTCCTCTTACTTGTATTGCTGCAGCCCCCCACTTGCACCTGGGCATCATCGATTCTGAACACCCAGCGCCCGGGGATACCCACATTTGTCGTCATCTCCACGTCAGCGATGTCATCAGTGCGAGATCCGGGGATGTTGAAGTAGCGCTTTCCATCACCAGCGTTAAAACCTGCCTGGGAGGACAAGGGCAGAACGTAGAGAGATGTCACTAGCACATGGGGGAAGGCAGCTGGAACATGAGGGCTCGTCTCACCCACCACTTAGTGCCACCAGCAACACTGCTTGGACTGACTGTCCCCTTCCACATGCCACTGGCCAGTGCTCAGCCCTGTCCACACGACAGGACGACGGCCAGCACAACGGGGCGAAGAGGCCGTCCTGCCCCCCTCAGTCCCTCCCCTGGGATTCAAAACCCATCCGCTTCCTCTCCACCTGCGGCATTCTGCCTGCTGCAGGCTGGCAGGCAAGGAGCCAAGCACGGATCAACTGCTGGTAAATTCACACATCTGAACAGGTACTGGGGTTCTAGAGGGTGTGGGTGTTGGCTTTTTTTCCCTTAAACACAACAACGCACACAAGCATGAAATAAAAACACAAGCGAAAGCTGTGCTGGCTGCGGCAGCTGCTCTTAAATGCTGAGGTTAGGAAAGAAAAGGGACTACGAGGCAGCAGCCAAGGCAAAGACCTGTGGTTTCGGGATAACAAAGCCTCCTGTATGGTCTCAGCTTTAGGAGCCAGAGCACACATGGATATGTAAGAACTTTAAAAAAAAAAAAAGAAAAAAAAAAAAAAAAGAAAGCAGAGGGAGACTTTTCACGTCCAAAAAAACACAAACCAGGGGCCATGAGCTCACAGAGCAGATGTGCTACCCGGGCACCCTGGGAGCCACATTCGCCACTTACCTGCGCCGCAATGCCGCCGAGCCCAGCAAAGTCCCCCCCACTGCTGGCGTGCATACCCGTGGTCCAGGTGATGGACTCATAGTTGAAGATGGTGAAGGAGAGCTTGCCGTCTGTGATGAGGACAATCTGGAAAGTGTTTACCTGCAGCAGGGAGGGGAAGTAAGCAGTGAGTGGGCAGGAACGGGGCAGGCGAGCCAGCCAAAAACCAGTCAGAAAATAAAACGACAGAAAGAGGACCTAGCAAAGGGGTGTTTCTTTGAGCCCCAGTCCTCCTCTGCTAGAAAAGGCAGTTGGGTTCAATTATTTTTCACCCTAAGGTGTTGTGATTCCCCAGCCCAGCACCCTAGCCAGCAGAACAGCTCGATTCTCCTCCCAGGGGAACAGGAAAAATGAGGAGAAATGTGGTTATCAGGCCCCTGGAAGAAAGGCACTGAACCCTGTACCAGCTCCTCCACACAGCTGCAGGCAAACACCACCCCACTGCTGCCCAAGAAGGGGGATGCCAGTGACTTGCAGCCTTCACACAGGGCAAAGAGGAGGGTTTGGTTTTACTGGCCCAGTGCTGCTCTGTTGCGACAGGGCATCACAACAGAGCCACCGGGGTTGGCTTAGCCTGCTGATGACTCCATGCCACACACAGCCAGAGAACTATCGCCGTGGAAGGCACTAAAGCTCTGGCAGGATGCTTCTTCTAAAAAATCCCTACCCCTAAACTAACAGCTGCTTTGCCCCAGCTACTCACTGGTGAAAACGAACTGCCCCCAAAGAAGGTGACTCGGTACCAGGTGGCGATGAAGACCCACTGAGCGGAAAACTCTGGGAACTCAGGGAAATACCGCACAATATCCCTGCTCGCTCTCTCTAAGATGGGCTGCTCAGTGCTCTCCCGGTAATACACATCACCAGCACGCCGGTTATCCACATCTGCCCAGAAAGCGGCCACCACACGCCGGTCCTTCGAGATGGGGAAGGCCACTGGCGTGAACTGGGAGACCTCCTTCAGGAACGAGATGATCCCGTTGTTGTTCACCTGCAGAGAGGGAGGGAAAGAAACAGGCGGACATGGTTGATTCCTGCTGCTGGCAGGAATCTGTGTTTTAGAGGCACTTTCCATTTCACCTTTATTCTGCTCCCCCCCCACACCTTTCCACAAACATTGGAGTGTTTCCCCTTCCTGCCCTTGGAAGCAGAGACGTGCCCCGGCGCCCATAGCCCCCCATCCCGGCCACTGGAGTGCAGCTGTAGGGAGGCAGCGCCTGAACAAACCCAGCGCTGTTCTCCGCCACGGCCGGGCCAGGGGAAGGGGGAACAGCTGAGAAAACCGCAGCAGCCTCGGTGCTTTAAACAAACAGCGCCCAGCACGCTTGGCCAGCTCACACCAAGGGGTGCTTCGCTCACTACCTGCTCTCTTACAGCTGGCATGAAGCCTGCAGGGCTGGGGTCTAGGGCCAGGCATTGCCACCACCCTCCTGGCAAGGTGGCCACCAGCACAGAATGGGGGCAGCCTTGCCAGGCAGCAATCTGCCCAATGGCATGCACAGCACTCCAAGTGACCTAACGAGCTGTCGAGCTAACAGGCTCATGGTCCCCAGGTGACCAAGTGCCACCATCCCATGTAAAGCCTCTGATGCTGGCTTGGGCTCAGCAGACTGCGCTCCTTAAAGCGGGGGATGCCAGACACCCAGGGCGAGATACTGCAAGTCCTGAGCCCTTCCCCAGCACTAATTAACGGGGTCAGTAACAGTCCTGGGATGCCTGGCCCAGGGATGCCTGGGGGAGGCAGCCCTTAGCCCAGGGAAGGAAGCTGGAGATAGTGGATGCTGCTGCCTGGAGTACTGCCTCCTGGAATGGAGATGCAGCAGGAGGAAAGCCGCTACCTGCACTGCTGCCTGAGCAGTCAGTGAGGGGTCAGGGATCAAAAGGAAATCCTCTTGCCCTCGAATTCCTGGGAAGAAACCCTGCCAGGACCCTACTGCAGTGGCAACCTCAGCAGGGCAGGCAGCTCCAAGCTGCTCCACTCCCCTGCCCGCAGCGCTGCCCACAAGCAACAGCAGGACAGGCAGGAGCACACAGACCCCAGCTAAGCTCACTGGCACGCAACGCCAGCTCCAGCAGTACCAGCCTGGCAAGCCCCTGGGCTGCAGGGTGGGAAAGGGTGCAGGCAGGAGGCTCTCGAGCAGAGAGCACAGTCCCGGCAGGCAGCAGGCAGGGACAGGCAACACTATCACGCTCGCGTGCCGACAAGGAGCCAGAAGCCAGCGTCCCGCCAGGAGCCATAATGAAGCCAAGTGTGCCTGTGCCCTGGCTATCCACACATCCAGGCTAATGGGAGGGGACACCAGGCTGTGATGGCCACATCTGATGGTCCCCAGTCCCCGAGGAAGGTGCCCAGTCCCTCCATGTGAACACAGGACAGTCCTTGCTGTGACTAAGGGGAAGAGGATTCCTGTTTCCCAAAGCCTCCGTAACCCTACGGTGTCCACAGAGAAACATTCTTCCCCTGATTAAAGCAATATGGGAGAGAGCTGGAGCCAAGAAGGGCTTTTTTATTGTTGTTGCTGGGTTTTGCTAAGGAGAAGGGGTGGCTGGAGGCAGCTCTCAAGGACAGAGGTTTCCAGGTGAGCCCAGCCCCACACCAGCTCCCCTGGGACAGCAGCACCTAGTCCTGCCACACAGGGGCAGGTGAGCTGGCCCTACAGAGCTGGAGGGTCTCGGTTCAGGGGAGGGGGACGCACCGCTCTCTGACCCCTGTAGCCCCTCCGAGGCCCAGAGGTGTGCTGCCTGGCTTCTCCCAGCCTCTTCTATCCTCCCACCACGGCTCAAGCCCCAAGCCCAGGTCCCTGCTGCCCAACGGCAGGGCTGGCACTTTTATTAGGGGGAAAAAAAAACCACTGGCAAGGACCAATGACCTCCCCTCCTGCACTTAGCTGAGGTGGTGGGGCAGTACATGAGCCCAGCTCCAAGATGGCACCAAGGCAATGCTCAGCCCTCTTCTCCGCCAACTGGGTCTGGATTGTTGGTCAGCCCAGAACAAACCAGGGAAAAGAGAAGGGAGTGGGATGCCAGAGGATTCACTGTGCCAGGTGGGAGCTGGCATGGGGAGCACCAAGCCCACGCCAGGATGCAGGGCAGGTGCTTGGAGGCAGCACTGCCCAAAAGGCTCGGGGACAACTGGGCACTTGTGGCTGCTCCTCTGCCTGATGGCCACAGCCACGGGGGACATGAAGGGCCAGGCGTGACTTGAGCTCTCTGGCCACCGTCCCCTCCGGGTGTCTCAGCGGTTGCAAGGGAGCATGTCAGCAGGGGTCCCAGTGGCCCAGCCATCCTGGCAGGCACAGGGAGGAGAGGGATCAGGATGTGCCGAGCAGCCAGCCAAGCCCGCTGCAGCACAACCCAAAGGGCAGCTGTGTTTATTCTGCATCACACCCAGAGCCCCACCATCACCTCCTCCCCGGCAAGGGACACCATCCAGGGGCAGCCATCCAGGAGCTGTGGAGCTCTCACCCGCCAGCCGTGCCCAGCTCCCTGCCGCTGGGACCCCCACAGCAGTGGCCAGTCCCACGAGGCATGGGTATTTCTGGCTCCAGCCAGGGCTACGCCTGCGGCTCCCCAGTGCGGCCGAGCGCCTGGACCAGCATCCCCTGTGCAGTGGGGCCAGGGCCCTCATTGTGCCGCCCGAGGCAGCCCCGGCCCCACCGAGCCGGGGGTCCAGCATGTTTCCACCGCCGTCCCGGACCCCTCCCCACCCTCAGCACACCGTTATTGCTCTGACGCTCCGAGTTAAACGGGGACCGCCCGACGGCCCCCGGGGAAATCCAGACGCACTTGGATCCCTCCGAGCGGGACAGTAATTTTAAAAATAAAGGGAAAGAGCAGGCAAGAAATAAAGGGGAAAAACGGTCAATGGAAGGCCCATAGGGAGACCGTCCCCGCTGCCCCCCGGTACTCACATAGAGGCCGGTGTGCCCCGCGCCGAAGAAGGGGAAGGGGACGGAGAGCGGCCGCAGCTCGGAGCCGCCGTCGTCCTGCTTCCGCGTGACGGCGTCGCCCTGGGTGGGCCCGAAGGGGTAGAAATCCGCCAGAGGCACCACGCCACCCGCCCAGAGCCACTCGCCCAGGGCCACCAGGACGGCCCAGCCCGCCAGGACCCCCATGACCGCCGGGAATCCCGCCGCTCTGCCTCTCACGCCGGCACCGGCCACCGCGGCATGGCGGCGCGGCGGGGACGGGCACAGAGCTCGGAGACAGCGGGCGGAGCCGCGCGAAACCCGGTGCCCGCCGCAGCCCCGAGCCTCCCCCTCCGCGTCGGACTCCTCCACCTCGCCAGCCCCACCCCCGCGGGTGATTTGCATAGCCCGGGGCCGGCCAGCCAATGGGTGCACGGCACAGCAGGAGGGAGGTGCTGGGGGGGCGGGGTATGCAAACGCGGTGGATGGGCGGGGCGGCGAGGGGACCCTCCGCGGGGGGCGGGGTGAGAGGGGGCGGCCGGGGACCTGCGTGGGACCCCCGGCCGCCCCCTTTCACCCCGCCCCCCGCGGAGGGTCCCCTCTCCGTCCCCTCATCCCCCACGGGGGGACAAGCAATCGCCATCCAAGGACACGTGTGGGTGCAGAGCCCCACCCCCCACAGCCAGCCGCGCCCTGTCCCCCCCTCCCCGCCCCCAGCTGCAGTTCAGCAGCGGGTCCCCTCTGCTCCTTTAAAACAGAGGGCTGGAGCGAAAAAAAGAGTGGAAGAGAAAAAAATGGTGTTATTTGCTGGGGTTTTTTTTTGCTCTTCCCCCCCCCCCCCCTTTTTTTTTTCAGGTGCTAAAAATAAGAGCAGGAAATTCTTTTCAGGAATGCCATGTTTTAAGTTACGCTTTAGGCTCAAGGGCTTCTTTGTCTCCACTGAAGAACAAAAAAATCCAAACCTACACCCGCCCTACATTTATCATCAGCAAAGTATTTTATCAAGAAAGCCTGAGTCCTCCAGAAAACTGTGGGGGCTGCCCCTGAGGGACCCTGCTGACAAGCACCGGTGGGTTTTGATAATGATTGATGCTGCCTGCGCCGACACCAAGCAGGTGCTGGGGTGAGGGATCCAGACGGTGCAGGGGGCTCAGTGCCCACATCCCATCCCGACTTCCAGTGCTGTGGCTGCACCCAACCTGGCCTGTGGCATGAGCATCTGGGGTGCACAGACACAGCTGGGGCAGTAGACAAGGGAGAACCCCCAGTCAACTCCATTCGTGGTCCCAGCAAAACCAGGGAGGGCCATCGCCTGCCTCCAGTGCTGGGATGGTGCAGGAACCCGGTCCCTGGCTGCAGAGGTTTTCTGTGTTATTCCACACCCCCACTGTACAAATATCCTCTGCTGTAAGGATTGCAAGGTACATTTGAAAAGGGGCCAAGGAACAAATTATGTAAAGACTGAAGCAGAGGAGCAAACAACAGCAGGACTGGGTTAAGATCAGCCATGGACATTGCCGTGGAAAGTCTGCCTCACCAGAGGTCAGCTCTGCCATGGGTTCGAGGATGCTCCCAAAATCCTCGCCCACACTCTGCTGGCTGCCCCAAGAGGTGTGGGGATCATCGCCTCTCTGCAAGAGCAGGGGGACCGAGACATGGGGTGGAGGGCTGAGACTGGGGCTGGGTGCAGGGGCGACCTTGCAGGCAGCAGGGATGCAGCACCCGGGGCAAAACTGCGGGGCTACAAAATGCCCTTGGGGCAGCATGGCACCCCCGGCAGCGCCAGGATCTGCCCTCCCTCAGGATGGCCCCAAAGCCAAACCCCGAGATCTGCCCTACCCGATGAGATGCCAGGGCACCTCAGCTGGCACCAGCACGCCAGGACCAAACGTCCCACGGACAGCCAGCCCCTGCCAAGCCCTGCTGCCAAACATGGCAAGGCGTCCCTGTCCCTTTAAAAATCTCCTGGAAGAAAATGTTAAAAGGAAAAGAGAAAAAAAAGGGGAAAAAAAAGTGAAATCCAAAATAAATAAACGGCCACATCCGGATTTCTCCCCCGAGACGCTAATAAAGGCTTTATGAGTTTGATATGAATTACCCTCCCTGGCCATTTATAGCTGATCTTCTGGAAGGCATTAGGCTGTTCTCGCCCCTTCCCTGGCCCAGGGGATGCTGCAGGGGACGCAGCAGCGGGGGCACCACCACACTCTCCACGCAGCCCATCCACAGCTCCGGGGGTGCTGGCCAAGACCCATCTCTTTTGGGGAGCAACTGGGGGTGTATGTATGTGTGTGTCTTCTGGCTGTTGCCATCTTGGCCCCTGGAAGGGTAAAGTCAAACGCTCCTGGGGCTCAGGGGGGCTAGGGGGAGCTTGCACCCACCTCATGCCATGCGCTCCCAAAAGTCCTGTCTCCTGGCCCTCACATGCCATGCCAGCCTCAGCTCCCAAGGGGCACCAGCTCGCCCCTGAATGCCGTGAGCATCCCCGCAGGGGCCATGCCAGGTTTCTGCAGGGCAGGCGGGAGCAGACTTGTCGGCAGCCATCCCTAGCGTGAGGGGAGGATTTTCTTCCAGGCAGGCTTCACACGGGAAAGCACCGCAATGCTCCCCCTGTGTCCTCCCAGTCCAGCTCCTCAGGATGCTAAATTGAAAGCAGCAAACCAAGCGGGGAAAACAGCTGTGGGCCACAGCCGGCAGCCATTTCCTCTGGGCCAGGCACTGGAGCCGGTGCAAAGCCGGGCTCCATGCTGGGAAGGCTGGGAGAAGTGCAGGGGGGAGCAGCTCTTTTCCCTCACCATCTGGCCAAGCTCTTGCTGCCATTGCTCACCCCCTCTCCAAGAGCAAATGCCACTTTCCTCCACCCTTGAGGTGTCCAGCTTCTTGGTGGCTTCTAAAAATGGGGCCAGGACACCCCATGCCCAGCCTGGGAGGTAGGTTTGGTGGGGCTGTCACGCTGGGGTGGGGATGATGCAGATCCCAGGGGTGTCCCAGATGCTCATCCCAGGCTTCCCCTGCCCTTTTTGGCCCCCACAACTGATCCTCAGCGAAGCGCCTCAGCACAGCTCCCAGCAGCATTTGGACCTGGTGCTTCCTTCCGGGCTCTGCAGGCACCTGGTGAGCGGGCGGAGGAGGCCCATGGGCACTGGGAATGCTGCAGGACAAGCTTGCCCACTGCAAAGCCACACCGGAGCAAGATGCCCAGAAGCGATGGATGGAGGTAGAGGTCCTTCAGCTGACCCCAAGCCTGTCTCTGCCTGGCATCACAGCACCAGGGTTGCCCCAGATCTGTGGGCAGTCGCCCTCCAGTTTCTCCCGGCTGCTGCTCACAGCCCCAGGGTTGTCAGCTGCCTCCTGCAAAAGGCAGCCCTGGAAAACCATTGGGAAAGAGCACAAAGCCCTACCCACCATCCCGGCCAGGCCCCACGTGTTTGGGGGAGGACATGCAGAAAGGACCCAGGGAACTATTAATGATCCAGAGAGCGTTTAGCATGGATGCTTTCGGGCGGAGGGGCCTGCAGGTCAGCACATGGTTTGGATTTGGCTCTCCCACTCCCTTCCAGCTAATTAGGCCGAGAGCAGGGAGCATTCCCCATGGATGCCGAACATGCGCACAGCACAAGCATCAGGTCCTGTGGGGGTGCAGGGGGAAACTGGCCCTGGGAGCTCCCTCCCCAGGGTGGGCAGGGCAGCCAGGTAGCCCAGGGAGATACACGGGTGTATGGCGGGGAGCCGAGGTTTTAACAAAGGGATTTGAACAAGTTATCTGGCCCAGGTTCAAAGAATGCAAGAACACGAATCACGCGCATAAATGCGGGTTGTGGGAAGGGGCTGGAGGGCAGCCAGGAGAACAGAGGTTACTGCAACACATGGCTCCTGCTCCCCCTGTGCTGCCCCAGCCTGCAGCAGTGCCCATCTTTGCCCTCCAGCTCCATGGGGCCGTGGCAACAGGGGGGGACCCCTTCTCCTTTCCACACCTTCGCCTCCCACCACCACCCTGGGACCCCCCAAACCATGTGTCCAAGGCATTTGGTGGGTGCGAGTCAGCTGAGCTACATCATCAGTCAGCGGCAATCATTTCCCCCACCTTCTCCCAGCCAGGGGAGCCCCAAGTAAGAGTCCCACAGGGCTGGGGCGCTCCAGGCACTGCCATTTTGAAGGCATTCGCCTGCTTCCCTGAGGAGCGGCAGCTTGGGGGCTCTTGGTGATGACAGGGGGATGTGGTGCCACCAGGATGTGGGAAAGGAGCTGTGGCTGTGCTGGCAGCTGGTGACACCGGTGCAAATGGGGATGCGGGACCATTTAGATGGACACAAATCGCATTCCCTGGGGGAAACCTTGGCCCAAGGCTCTCGTCCCACCACTGCAAAGCCAAGCTTTTGAAAAGCTGAGGGTGCTGCTGGCTCTGGAGGGATGGGGATGTTGTACCCCTGCCACCCTGTGGCATTGGGGGCCACCCTGCCAGCTCAGCTGGCACCTTGCCACTCCCCATGCCAGTTCCTGGCCCTGCCACGCAACTCGGGAGGACAGGGATGCAGTGCTTCACCCAAAGGTTTCTCCTGCTGCTGGTGTTGTCCCAGTGCAGGGGACAGTGCTGAAACCAGGACGTGAAGCTGAAATTGATGCCTGGCGAAGTCTCATTCCCAGCTGGGGCTGCCAGCAGCAGGTGGCTCGAAGTGATGCAAGTGAAAGCTGTCCCCTACTGCGGTCCCCAAACCACATTAATGAAGATTTCAAACCTGCAGCGAACCCATGCTGGCAAGTCCGGCAGCCTGCAGGGCCGGGGCTGGCCATGAGCACCTCCAGCATCGCAGTGTGGCGTCGGAAAGCAATATCAAATTTCCTAATCCAGCTGAAAGCTCCTTGGATGTTCTGCTGCTTTGATTATTTGACAGAACATGTTTTTTAAATTATTCTTGTATAAATATTTATGCATTTTTACAAGAACCATGCTTTGAGCAACAGGCCATGGCAGAGGAAGGGCCAAAGGGGAGGGGGCTGGACCCTGGATTGCTCCATCCCTGCTTCGCAGGTCAGCTGGGGGTTGAGTGAAACGGACAGGGGACTCCAGGCTGCACCCAAGCCTCCGGTCCCGGGGTGATGCACACTGGGTGCTGACAGCCCACCCAGATGAAAGATGGCTGGTTGGTGTGATCCTGCCCCTTCCCCTCACTTCCCCGGCTTTCCTCTCCCCGGGGAGCGGAGCCCAGCCAAGCACTGGAGTGGCCGGGGGCCAAACCGCCTGCTGCAGGGTGCACGTTGCTGGCCACTGCTGGGAGCCGCACGCAGCCCCACAGGCATCCCCCAGCCTCATCCCTGGCTTCATGCCTGTCCCCCTTGCCTGGCCAGGCCCAAAAACCACCTCCTGCAGCTACCCCAAGCTGCGAAAGCCCCTTTGCTGCCTAGTCAGCAGGCAGCAAGCGGGGACCTGGCTGCTGGCAGGATGGAGACTGGTCCTCCGTCCCCTGCTCCCACCCTGGGCATAGCTCCTCGGTCCTCCACTCCCACTGTCGCACTGCACCCCAGCCCAGCCCTTGCACCTCGGGCCAGGCTGGTGAGGCGGCGATGGGTGCCAGGAGAAAGGGCACCCACCCTGCTGGTCTCCCAGAGAGAGAAGGGTCTGGGGTTGGGGGCTCTGAGGGGGCTGCAGCCCCCACATTGGCTCCCAAAGACCCAGGGCTGCAGGGACAGCAGCTGAAGAAAAGCCCCCTGCTGTCCTGAAGACCCTCCCTGCCAGCCTCATCCCACTCCCCGGGACTGTTGCTGTAGGTTTTGGGAAGGATGAGTGTGAGCTCCCCACAGCCCATCCCCTCCCCTCCCCCACCCACAGATGGGATCCACAACCCAGCCTCACGTTTTCCGCCGAGCTCAGCAGAAATTCACCCAGAAGGTCAGTGACCAGAGAAAGGGACGATCCATCATTAAATAAATTGTTTTCATTTCCCAGGATGAAGGGGAGGAAAAGGGGGGGTGGAGGGGTATTGGACCAGGAATGAAAAAAAAAAAGAACACAAGGCAGGAAAACCACCCCCCGCACTCCCTGCCATTAGCAGCCTCAGCTCCTTCCCCACGCTCTCGCAGGGCTTTTACAGCCAAATCTCTTAACGTGATTATAATAATTATTTCTTTCCTAGCATTTTTTTTTTTAATAAACAGCTTCTTTTGAAATGTTGCTGGGGGAAGCCAAGACTCCAGCTGAGCCCTGGCCCGGAGGAAGGAGCAGGGGCTGGGGGAGCGTGCGAACGTGCGTGGTAGTGTGCAGGCAACCACGTGCATGTGGGAACACACAGGCGCCCGTGGGGGCACCCTGGGGTGGGGGGGCTCCACTGGAGCGTGTGAGTACACCCAGGGCTGTGAAAGCCTGGTGGTTCCCAGGGGCCAAGCAGCTGGAGGGTTCCTCTCTACTTCTCCTTGGTTCGGGTGCCCCATCAAACCCCTCCTCGCACTCTTGCTCTCCTGCTCCTTTGTGTGGTCTCCCCTGGCCTCGGGGCTGGGCTTTGAAATCTGTTGAAAAGAGACCCTTTTTGCCAAAATAAACAGCCTGTCATGTTAAATTACTCTCCCTTCCTCTCTACCTCCCCTGACTATGTTCCCCCTCCCCGTCCCATCCTTTTTCCTGTGCTGCTCCAGGTGGGATGCTCATGGGGCGCAGGGGTGTCAGGGCTGGGGCTGGTGCAGAGCCGGGGCGCTGGGGTGGAGCACCACCTACCTCCCACATCCCTGTCTCTCTGTCCCCTGCCAGCTCAAACCCCGTGTTTTTCTGGTGGGTGGCAGTGGCACGTTGCAGGGACCAGGGTTCAGCAGTGACACTGTGCACAGCATCCTGTGGAGGGGTGAGCTGGCTGAGAGATACCAGGGGCTCGCTGCAGCCCCTTGCCCACCCCTGCCATGTCAAGTGCTCCCAGGTCCCCAGGTTTTTTCCTCTCTTTTGCTCTAATTTTTGTGTTGTTTTCTCTCTCCTGTTTCTAATGGAGTGAAAATTCATAGAACCATAAAATGCCAAGATGGAAAACGAGCGATTAGCTCATTCAGCCCAGCCCCTCTGCCAGTGCCAGGCCATTCCCTACAGCCTCCCAGGGATTTGTCCAGACTGAGCACTGTGTGCTCCAGCCATGTCTTTGCCTGCCTGCCTGACCTTCTTGCTAGGAAATTTTCCCCCATGTCTCACCTCCAATAGAGATGTGCTATGTTTGAGCCTATCGGTGGGTTATGTGACATCCCCTCCCAGTACCAGCTCCTCTCCCTCCTGCTGGGTGGCATCTGCTTTGGCCACATCCCTACGGTGCTCAGCTTCGGGTCTCCCAGGACAGCAGGGAGGAATGCAAGGGACATGGGTTGGCCTCATGGCCCCCATCCACAGGTCACAGCACCGGGCAACCTCCCTCCAGCAGGTAAAGTGCAGGCCGGGGTCAGACCTGCCACCCTGAGCTGCCAGCTTGGCCTTGGTGGCCGTGCCCCTGCTTCAAGGGCGACTCCCCTCTGCACCCCAGCACCCCCCACCAAGCTGCCCCCAGCCCAGGGCATTGGGCCACATCTGCAACACCTCCAGCTGCTCCCACCTCTCCTGGCTGGCCAGCTGTGCTGCCAGCCAGCCCTACTCCCTGGCCAGCTCTTACTTCTCCTGTTGCGCCTGCAGCAGGCTGCTCCCTGTGCTGCCTATGCCTGGCAGCAATGGGGGTAGCTTCCCCTCCAGGGCCTGGTCCTGGCCCCTTGCCTGCGGGGGAGAGGAGGAGGAAGGGAAAAGGGAAAGGAAGAAGGGGAAAGGGGAATGGGAAAGGAAAAAGGGTAATGATGAAGAAGGAAGGGGAAAGGGAAAGGGGAAGGGGAATGGAGAAGGAAAGGGAAAGGGGAAAGGAGAGAGGAGAGGGGAAAGGGAAAAGGGGAAGGAGGAAGAGGAAAGAGAGAGGGAGAGGAAAATGGGAAGGGAAAATGAAGAGGGAAAGGGAAAGGGGAAAAGGAAAGGAGAAAGAGAAAAGGGAAAGAGGAAAAGAGAGGGAGAGGGAAAAGGAGAAGGAGGAAAGGGAAAGGGGAAGGAGGAAGGGGAAAGGGGAAGGCCCTGTCCTGTGGGAAGGGGAAGAGGGCAGCATTTTGCAGCACCTGCTCTTGATGATGGCACCCGGAGATGTGCAAAGTGCAGATGCCAAAGGCAGTAAGGAGCTGGGTGGGGGGGTGTCATGTCACACTCAGTCCTCCCAGCGCCAGAGCTCTGGCAACGATAGGAGCAGGACAGCAGGGTCATGCTGCAGAGTCAGCCAGCACCACACCAAGGAGTGCACAGTTCCTCCGCCAGCACCAAGCTGCCCAGGGGGGCTGCCTCGTTTCCCCACCCTGATGAGCCTTACCTTCCTGTAGTTCTACTCCCACTCACAGTTGAGTTCCTACATGACGCCATGTCCTCCTCCAGCGTCCCTACCAGCTGCTGCCTGAAGAACTGTCCCAGCTGCTGCCACAGCAGAGACTTCATCCACAACAAAGTGATGTTCCTGGGGCACACAGTGACCCTGCCAGCACTGAGCCATCCCCCACCAGCCCTGGGAAAGCGGTGGCCTGTGCCTCTCTGTCCTCTTTTCCCCACATCAGGGCCTGGAGTGGTCATCTCTCCTGCCTGGCTTGGGCTCAGACCCCTCTGATGGGGAGCGTAAAGACCCCAGGAACCCTGCTTTGGCAGCAGGGAGTCCAGTTGCTTTCAGCTGCTCTCCAGGATGCCAGCCAGCTTGTCCTCCTCACGTGATGGAGGAGGGCAAGAGTGAGCTGTGTGTGCAGCCCTCGCCAGGACAGTGGTCAGCCTGAGGACTGAAGGCTCCTTGCTCAGGCGGGGTGAAAACAGGGACGCCCCAGCCCTGGGCATCCCCAGCCTCCAGGCGGTGAGGAGCCTGGAGCGGACTCCTGTTCACCTCCATAGCTCGTACTGCAGGCATGTGAGGATGCTCTGCAGGTTGCAGCTCTGGCCCTGCTCCCTCTTGGAAGGCAGTCAGGGCTTCCCAGAGCTCAAATGGCAGAAGGACAGACAGCCATGAGGGACAGATCCCCACCTGGAAGGTGGCTCCTCAGCCGAGCGGGACTGAAGGAGGCACAGGGACAAACTGGAAACCATCCTGGGGAGATCCAGAAAACTTGTCTTGGCTACATAGAAGGGCCATAAAGGACTTGAACCACAGGAGGTGGTAGGACCAGCCCTGAGCCCCACGGCTCTCTCTTCCCCTCCCCAGAAGTGGTCCCAGGGCCCCACGCTCAGCTGTGACTCCCTTCCCACAGGGGTTCCCACTGCCGTGGAGCCCCCCCCACTGCCTTCCCTGCTCTGACCACGGGCGGGAACGGTTTGCAGGGAAGCCTGTGATTACCGTACCATGCTGTCCTGCTGGGAGAGCTCTGCCTTCCATCCACGTGCTATAGTTATTAAGAGCTCCGGATCAGGGCCTGCGCAGCTGGGGAACTTGCCCCGGTGAGGGCAAGGCACGCACCCCCCTCTCCGGGACTGGTGGGAGATGCTGGAGGACTGAGAGCAGGGACGGACCCAAAGCACCGTCCTTACCTCGGCAGCAGCTGCTCCTCCTGGCTGAGGGCCGCTGCCCAGCGCTTTTAGGGCCGAAAGCCCCGTTTTGCCGGTCCCCCCGTGGCGACGCTCCCCACCGCCCAGCGCCGTCGTCATGGCGATCGCGGCCGCCGCGCGGCGGGAGGGCCGGGGGCGGGGCGGCCGGGGGGGGCGGGGCCTACAGGCGGGCAGGGCTTACCGGGGGCGGGGCTTAGCGAGGGGGCGGGGCCGCGGGGCGGGCTCACGCGTGGAGGCGGGGCGGGCCGTGGGGTCTCTGCCCGGCCGGGGGGCGCTGGGGGCTGTCCACGCCTGGCAATCGTGACCTTGAGCCTAAGGCTGGTGGAACCACGGGCAGGGCCGCGCTGAGCACCTGCGTGGTGGGCGTGGGGTCCCGCAGCCCTCCCACAGCCATCGCGGCCCAGCCCGGCGCCGGTATGAGTCCGCTCCCGGCTCCCGTGGGCGCAGCACAAATAGAGAGCAGGCCTGCCCAGGCAGCCGAGCCTGCCGAGCCCAGCTGGGCCAGGGCGGGAGGGCGGTGGTTCGCCTTCATCTGGCACCGGCTGTGAGGGCAATGCCGCCAGCGCGCAGCTCCGGTGCCGGGAGAGGCGTGGGAGACCACAGCGTCTTCCTGGTGCGACCCGCCCGGCTAAGCAACCCTTGTCGTCCCGCTGGACTGCCGGGGGGGGCGGGCCGTGGTGTGACTCGGTCCCCCGCCCTGGGTCTGCCCCGGGGAAGCACGGTGCTTCTGGCAGCTCGCCCCGGCGCTCGCCCGGCAGCGGTGCTTTGCCAACGCCCGGCTGTGGCTTCCCCCCGCCCGCCCCGCGCCGGCTCCCAGCCCTGCCCCGCGCCGCCCACGCATTTTCACTCCTGCTCGGAGCAGGCTCGGGACAGCGGCAGAGCTGCCATGGCAGCCAGCGCTTCCCACTGGCACAGCTACCTCGAGGTGATCGTGTCCCGCGAGAGGCAGCGGCTGGAGCATTTCCAGCGGGCCGAGGACATCCTGCTGACCTTGCTGGAGGGTGTCCACGCCAGGGACCCCCGCTTCCTCGTGGACTATGCCAGGAACCTGGAAGCCTTTGAGTTAGCTCTCTCTGCCTCCGAGGATGCTGTCACTGTGGAAGTCCCTCTGCGAATCGATGGTAATGCCCTGTCAGTGCTCTTGTGCCAGCCTGGGGACAGCCCAACTGGGCACCATCCAGGGCTGGACACCTGCTGTCTGGAAGTGCCCTCTCCAGGGACTGACTTGGAGGACTGGACCAGCACCGTGGATGTGATGGAGCAGGGAGGTGGTGCGGGGTGCCTACTTCCGGAAAAAGTCCTCCAGCACCTGAAAGAGCTCCTTGTTTCTGCCATTGTGCACTGCCAACGCCAGTTCCTGCTTCAGCCAGGTACATACGCTTGCCGGGCGCTTCCCCAGGCAGGAACTGCCTCTAGTGCAGCTGGGGAGGGGAGCCCAGCTCGGCAGTGGGGCCCTGCACAAACAGGTTGAGGCATAAGTCTAAAGCCTGCACGAGCGAGCTAGCAGGTGCCCTGCCATGCACTGGGACAGGCTTTGCCCTCAGCTAAGGAAGGGGAGATGCAAACTACTCCCTGCCATTCCATGGCAGCAGAGTCATCCTCAGGCATCCTCACCCTCAGCTGATGGCACCTTCCTTCACGGGTGGTGGGTCCACGGAGGGTTCACCCACCCCTGCCGTTAGTCCCCAAGGAGGGTTAGCTCAGGAACCTAACTGTGTTCCCCCCATCTCTCCTGGCCTCTGATGCCCCCTGCTCCCTGGAGGAGGCTGTTTGGAGGGCAAGCTGGAAGCAGGTCAGGGCTGCACTGGGACCTTGGGGCATGGGTCTGACCTTGCGCATGCGTGGGTCTCAGCTGGGACCAGTGTCCTCAGGAAGGACGTGGTGGGGAAGGGACCCTGGGAATGCCTGTAGGGGTCCCATTAGCTTCTTCACAGATTTCCGTCTCCAAAGGTGCTTCTTGAAGTAAATCTCAGTCCTGATGGAAAGGTGATGCGAGAGGACCAGCAGGTCTGGAAGTCTCTTAACCCAGCCCCAGCAAGCCTGCCTTTCCCTCCTTCCTCCTTAGCCAAGCCAGAGCCCTTTGTCTGCCTCTACCCCCACAACCTGAGACCTTTCTTGGTCCTTTTTTATCGGGCCACATTGTTTTTCTTGACACTGTTCAGCCACCCAGCAGCATGGCCCTGTTTAGCTGCTTGGGGCTTTCTGCTGTCCCCACACCTGCTGGCCTGGCCCTGAGACCTGCTGGAGCAATGCTCTGTCCTGAAAACCACCCCAGTGAGGTTCAGAGAAGAGCTTTCACCGGGAAACTGCAGCATTGGGAAAGGATGAGTTGAATGGGGTGCGACGTGCCCACAGGCATTGTGGCACATACCCGGTTCAGCTTGCGAGACCGGCTGCGGTAATTTCCTAACCAAGCCCTCCACATCTAGGTGACCTCAGCGCTGAAAATCTGCAGGAAGATACTATGGAGCTCTCCCTGCTGATCCGTGGTGGCTGGAAGACCCTCCGCTTTGACATTGTCCCTGTGGTGAAGAGGTGGCAGGAGCCACTCCGGCTCAAGGGGAGGCAGAGGGACAGGGGCTTCCCTGAAGGCAGCCTCCACAAGGCCACGGAAGAGGCCCACTTTGTTCCAGCTTCTCCCCGTTGCTGGAGGTGAGCGGCTCGACTGCACCCACAGTGAGGTGACCTTGCCCCAGGGATCCCTCTTGGCTGGCAGCACTGCAGGGTGGAGGCAAAAAGGGGATGGGAAAGTGAAAGAAGGGACATGTCAACAGGAGGGTGGAGTCACCCCCTCATGATGCCCAAACCTGCTGCCCTGTTGTCATGGTTTTTCTGTGTTGGGGAAAAAACTTCAGCCAAATTTCAGGCACCTCAAGGAAAGAGGGAGGGGGATGCAACTGAAAGATATACACACACACACCCACACACACCCCTGGCATTGTTCGCAGGAGCTGAATCCTGGCCGCGTGGTGGGTGGCAGCTCTCAGATTACTGCTCAGGCTTCAGGAGCGAGCCTGGGCATCTGGCAGCAGCAGGGTGATGAGGTGCCTCCCAGGGCGGGCTGTGGGAGGGAGAGGGGCCAGGGTGACACACATCTCACCAGCCAGCGCAGCTATCCAGCCCGGAGGAGGTGCCAAGCATCCGGCTGGACCAGCCCAGGCTTATTTTGGGCACAACATGGTCCAGCTGGAGGCTCAGCCCCTCCTTGGGGTCCAATCCAGTCTTCCCATTTCGCCTCCCCTCTTGTCCCTCCTACGAAGGCAGGAGCTGCTCAGCAGCATCCCTGTCATGCTGCAAATCTCCCTGGTCCCTCTTCACCAGAGGTGGGTGCAGGAGGTGGATTCAGGATGCTTCATGCCTGGGGCCACGTGTGTGGCTGGGGACGGTCCCCATGCTTGCCAGGTCACTGCAGGTATCCTCTTCCCAGCTGGGAGGGCACAGGTCTCCATCCTCCCTATCACTGGATGCCACTTTCTCTTGCAGATCCTCCACTCACCTCCCCATCCTTAAGCTGCTCCAGGCAGTGGACACACAGAAGGGACCCCGTCTGGACAGCCTTCGCCTGCTCGACCAGCTCCGCAGCCAGGACTGGGGAGGGGAGGGTGGAAAAGGCGGTCTCACCTTCAACCACCTGAAGGTAGGCAGGTTCTGCTGGTGGACCATGTCTCTCTGGGCAGTCAGAGCCAGGCATGCTCCCTTGCACCCCACCGCAGCCAAGTCGCTGCTAGAAGAAGATCCCAAGCAATAAACCCAAGTGCCTGCAGTGCTTTGGGATCTGCCCATGGCTGTGTCTGGAAAGGATGCACACCACCAGCCATGGTTAGAGGAGTTTGATCCTTCGTCCTTGCAAATGACAGGCACTTGCTGGATTGAACCCGCAATCTTGAGCCTGAAACACCCTGACCGTTAAGAGCTGGGGCTCTGTGCCAATATGCCAGCTGTCCCCTGACACAGGCTGCCTGTGTCTGCAGGGACCATACTGGGGATTGCATCGCCGTCCCTGCCATGCTGCTGGTCGTGCTGTGCCTCGGCATACTGGGAGGTGCCCGTGCAGGGCTGAGGGTGGCATTTCTTCTGACAAAACTCTTGTCTACCTACGCAACCTGTTTTTGGCATTCTGGACTCGTGCCAGCTGGTGACACCAGTTGGGAAAGGGGCCATGCTGGGGACAGCACCTGGTGGCACAACCCAGGTGTGCCCTGCCTTGTGGCAGCTCACCGGGCCAGGGTAGAAATGGAGGCAAAGTCATCTTCTGCTGAGCACATGGCTCCAGTACTTGGAGTTTTGCTTTATGTTGTGTTCTTTGATGTTTTGGGTTTGTTATTTTTTTAAAAAGGGTGCACTATGCATCTGTCCTTTAAAAAAGCATCTTCTGCTCCAGTACAATGTGTGCATTGCCCATTACACCATGTTGCCAAAAGGCATCGGTACCAGGCTGTTTACCAGCGCCATGCTGAGGAAGCTGGCATGGCAGCCGCTGGGGGTTCACCTGCCTTGCCAATGGATGATGGAAACCACAAGCAGGGTATTTTACTACAGCTTGGTGCCTGCGGAAGGCTTGGGCTTGTTTCAGAGCTGCCTCAAGCTGAGACAGGGGCTCTTTGGGGAGAGAAGCAAAGGTTCAAAACTAAGGGGTGGTGGAGCATTGTCTGTGCCTGCAGCAGCCGAAGCAGCAGTTCTGAGGGTCTGCACAGCCCTAGGCTGCTGGGGACATGATGTCTCTGTTGAGGGCTCAGCCCCATGGGTTGTTGTGCAGTGACATGCAGGGTGTGAAGGCACGGCCTTTGTGGGGAGTGCCTGATCCCACATCCTTCTCTCCCTCGCCGCAGATGGTGCTGCTGTGGAGCACAGAGCTCTTCCCCTCCCCAGAGGACTGGCAGGACCTGGAGGGCTCCGTCTACAGGCTCTTGGTGATCCTCCTCCGCTGCCTGGCCACTGGGTGCCTGCCCCACTTTCTGCACCCAGAGGAGAACCTCTTCCAAAGAGAGCCCTTGGACCTCGCCTTCCTCTACCGTAAGGTGGAGAGCTTTGCCCAGGACCCCCGACGCTTCCTCCGCTTCCATTTTGGCCTCCCTGCGTGCACTGACAGCTGGCAGGCAGACACCGACACCCAAGCCCTCCTGCAGCTCCCCACCGAGGATGGGTCGTACTGGGACACAGCCTACTTTGACATACTTCTCAGCCAGGTAATGGGGACTGGAGACCCTGGGCTGGTCTTGTGAGGTGGAGCGTGAAAATGCCAGAAACCACCAGGGCTGGGCAGCTTAGGATGTGCTGGAATTTGTGCCCCAGAATGCTCTGGCCCTTGGTAGCTGCTGGCATGTGCTGCCCAACCCTGCTGTGGAAGCTGTGAGAGGCTGGCAATGCTAGGGTGTGGGCTCGAACAGGGTGGAGAGCCCCTTCCCCTCACTCCCCACCTGCACTCAGTTCCAGGTGTACCGGATACAGGATGGTGCTCGCCGCTCAGCAATGTCCCAGCTCCTCTCCAAGATCCGGCAAGAAATCCCCCAGCAGAGCTGAGCAGGACCCTGCTGCTGCCCCATCTGGATGTCTTGACACTTGGGGGAGTGCAAGGCGAGCTAGAGAGCAGCGTGCTGCCATTTTGCTTTATTGAGGAAGGATGGTACCAGGGAGCAAGCTCACATCTACTGCAGCTGGGTGGGGATGCACAGCCTCTCAGCTCCCCTGGTGGAGCTGGGCACTGGGGTGGGTGTTTCATCCCAGGGTACCTAATCTGGGGTGGATGGATGGTGTCCTGCACTGTGGGGGTTCTGGTGCGGGGACAGCTGACAGTGATGGTGGTAGGAGGGGAAGGTCAGATCCTGCATGCAGACCTCATGTCAGCTTGCAGTGGGGCTGCCGTACCCTGGGGCCAGGGGAAAGGGAGCAGCTGGGGGCCCAGGCCATCAGGGTGAGGAGTGACCCTGTGTGGGGACTGGGAGAAAGGTTTTTGAGCCGCATCCTGTGTTCACCAAGCTGCAGCCCTCACCTCCACATCCCCTGCTCTTCCAGCTTCTCCTCCCCGCTCTGGCTTGGGTTGCTGGGTGTTGCAGCTTTTCCTGCCCAGCACCCTGAAGAGGCAGCAGAGCCCCCTGCCTGCCAGCTGCTTGCAGCTGGGCATGAGGGGGAGCACCACGCTACCTCAGCTGGACCCCCTCTTTGCAGGGGTGCTCAGAGCCTGCTGCGGTGGCAGCGCACGAGGGCGTCTCTCAGGGCACGCAGTACACTGTCTACATTGCCGCTGGTCGAGTTGCAGCCCATGAGGCCAATGCGCAGAACCTGAGAGGAGAAGGATGATCATCTCCCTGCAGCGCCCACCTTTGCAGCCATGCCCCAGTGCCATCTCCCTGCGAGCAGAACGGCCGGCAGCGGAGCGCAGGCTCCCACACAGAGCAGGGGCCACGCAAGGAGCAGCCACACGTGTGGCCGGGCACGAGTGCTTGCATACAATGCACTGCTTGCTCCTATGTAACACACATTTCCTCTAAAGATGTGTCGCCCTGCTAATTATGTGCTTGGTTATTCAATTACTTGCAGCAATTGTGTGTGGTTAGGAGCTGCTATGCATTGCTGCAGGCGATGGGATGCATCCAGTCGTGTGTTCGCTGTTTGCAGCCAGAGAGCAGTAGTTAATGGTTGGGTGTGTTATTGGTTGATGCGTCCACCAGGCGGGTTTGGTGCCCAGCCATGGGGGGTGGGAGGGGAGGATGCTGCCCACCTTGCCCACTGAGGGGCCCAGGCCCCCGGCGATTTCGATGGAATAGTTGTCCATGAGAAAGGCTGTGATGTCCCTCCAATCGTAGCCCTCAGGCACCCTGACAGTGGTGATTGTGGGAAGTCTCGCCTTCTGAAGAAGACAGAAAGTGGGTTAAATCTGCAGTTCCTGGCCACAGCCCTGTCCCCCTGTTAGCCCGGCAGCCTGCCAGGGGAGAAGAGAGCTGGGAGGGAGGGCTTTTTCTCCAGCATCAAAAGCTGCCCAGGCACATCTCCAGCCGCACAGGGTCATGTCCTCACACTGCCCCTGCACCGTGGTGGTGAGCTCACCTCCTCCTTCACAAAGAGCTCAAGCCCCAGGTCACGCAGCCCCTGGCACAGCTGGGCACAGTTGGCCTGGTGACGCTCCCACGAGCTCTCCAGACCCTGTGGGCAGAGAAGGAGGGAGAAGGTCTTGGCACTCTCCCAAACCCCACCAGCACTGCTGGTGCTCCCTTGCCTGCCTGGTGCTGCTCACCAGTTCCACCAGCATGGCCAAGCCTTCCCGCAGGCTGAAGAAGCTGTTGATTGGTGCCGTGTGATGATACCTGCAAAACCCAAAGGGCACCCAGGTGGGTTCAGTCCGGCTGGCAGCAGAGGTGGGGGGGACTCACAGTTGGGAGAAACCAGGGTGCGGTGTCCTCCCACCTCTTTACCCAGTGCAGAGAGATTGCAAATGCACAGGGCTGCTTTGTGACCAGTGACGGGGAGACAAGGCCTGAGCCCTGCAGGGCAGGTGACCACTGAGCCAGAGTGAAGGCTGCAGTGGATTTGCCACAGCCATCTGTCCCAGGACAGCCTGCCCTCACCTTCGTGGTTCCCCGTCACAGCCCCAGTAGTTTGCCAGCCAAGCTATGTCCAGGTAGAAGGACGGGGGCTTCGTCTTCCTCCTCTGTATCTTCTCCCTGGCAAGGCAGAGTGCTGTGGAGGATCCAGGCCTTGATCCCACCACGTCCAGGGGACCCCAAAGTGAGCGCTGAACTTGGCTCCAGCACCCATTGCTGCCAGCAGCACTGCTGTTAGGCATGCTCTCCACAGCAGGGCTGGAGTGGATGGCTGGCAAAGCCGGGGGTGGGGAGGGGAACGACAGCCTTTCCCCCAGCCCCATTGCCTTTACTTCTGATGGGACAGGGCTGCCCTTACCTGGCTCGCTCGCTGAATGAGATGGGGGCACTGCCGGGGGGGGCATTGAGGACTTTCTGAGACCCCGAGTATAGGACGTCGATCTCTGCCCGAAAGGAGAGGCAGTTTCTTAGGGACTGGGAGCTCCCAGCAGGGACATGCTGAGCCCCTCCAACCCAGCTGCAGGTGGGTGGCACATGCTGCAGGTCCTGCTTGTGTTTGGCCTGCTTTGGGGGACACCTCGTGGTGGTCCCCCGAGGGGAACAAGCTCTCTGACTGCAACTGGACCAGTTTCTAGTGCTGCTAGCCAGAAACGTAGACAGTAGGGCTGATCCCACTGCCCTTCCTCCCTGGCCCAGCCATGAGCCCTCTTGTCCCCTGGGTGCCTGTGGTGGTACTGTGGCTCTTACCCTGCTGGTCCATGAAGATGGGAGCTCCCCCAAGAGATGCCACTGCATCCACGAGCAGCAGACAGCCATGCCTGTGGGAGGACAGAGCTCAGCCTGCTGTCCCTGCCACCTCCTCCTTCCACCCCTCCTCTTGCCACCCCTCTGCCTGCAGCTCCAGAACCCCAGTCCCCGCAAGGCTGCATGTCTCCTGGCACCAACTGCTTCCAGCACAACAAAGGCAGAGGAGAGTCCAATGCATGTAAATCCCTGTGCCCCAGTCCTCAAGGGTGACCCCGGGGTGCCGCCAGCCCCCACAGGTGCCTGCCGTACACTGACCGGTGGCACAGCTTTCCCAGACCCTCCAGTGGCTGCAGCACCCCTGTGGAGGATTCGCCGTGGGTGATGAAGAGCACGGAAGGCTTGTGCCGCACCAGGCCCTGCATGAAACAGAGGGGAAGGTGACCATTCCCGGGGCCAGTTCATGCCCACTGCCCCGCATCAAAGGCTGGCACTCACCTCCTCGATGTCCCACAGAGCAAAGTACTCGCCTGGGGGCTTCAGCAGCTCATGGACGTTGGCTCCTGGGACAGATTTGGGCAAAGGGAGAGTGAGGTTTGGGCATGCCTCCCACTGGGCAGACACCTACTCCGTGTGGGAATTGGTCATGCATGAATCAGGAGTGTGGCCACCTGCCAGGATCCAGCCTCCCACAGATTTGCCCAGTGGAAAAGCCATAAACGATCGTAAGCAGAGGAACTTAACCCTGGAAAAAACCTGGAGCACTCTCCGGCCACAGAAGTGTCCCTGGCCATTGTCACTGGGATGGGGACAGCAAACCAGGGGTCACATTCTGGCATCCCACCCATAAGCCCAGTCCCCTGAACCTCGCCAGTGCTGTCCAGCTGTCCCCAGTGTACCCAGTCTCCTGGCAATGTTGGCAGCACGTTGTCCCCAGATGCCGTTGATAGCCACTAGCGTGGTGTCACCATGCTCCAGGAGGTTGAGGAGGGCAGCCTCCATGGCGCAGTGGCCGGTGCCGCTGATGGCCAGGGTCAGCTGGTTCCGTGTCTGGAAGGCATACTGGATGCCTGCCTTGATCTCATCCATCACCTGTGGTGGCAGGGGATCAACTGGCACCACTATGGCCCCCCTCACCCTGGCCAAGCTGTCCCAGTCCCTCATGGGAGGCGAGGGAGAGGAGGGCAGGGGAAGAAGGCTGGGGCAGCTCACCTGCAGCACCTCAGGGTGCATGTGGCCCAGGAGCTGCTGGCCACTAGCAGCCAGGATGCGGAGGGGCACATTGCTGGGCCCTGGTCCAAGCAGCAGCCTCTCTGGTATGGTCAGTGGCCGGAGCAGACTCTGGGGCGGGGGGACATGGAGCAGGCTGGTGGCCATGGTGCGCCTTGCCATCCCCAGGAGCTGAGCCCAGATGAGAGGAGCAGTGGCAGCTGCCCGTGCAGCACCCAGCACCACAGCACAGTGCATCCTGTGCCAGCAGTGTCCACTGTCCCTGTGGACCCTGACCCCGGGGCTTAGTGCTCCCCCGCCTGCCCGGACTCTGACCCTGGCCACATCCAAGTCCGATTAATGTGTCACCAGCACCATTCCTGCTGTCTTAGCCCCCTCATTTTGGGGAGTTCCCACTTGTTAGTGATGAGGGCGCTTGCTCCCCAGGCACTCCAGCCTCCGGACTGGCAAGTGCCCATGCTGTCCCTGTGGTCCCCAGGACACTGTGGCTGATGGTTCCCCAACATCATCCCAGCAGATGGGATCCCTGTACCCGGGCACACAGCTCCGGTTCCATGGGATTGTTATGCTGGGACCAGCCCAGCACAGCTGCTATGGTCACGACTCCTCCAGCAGCACAAAGCTCCGTCAGCCACGTTTCCCTGACAGAGGACCTGCCTTGCAGAAGGATGCCTGCCGAGTGACAGGGGGAGGCTGGCCATCAGGATGGTTTGCACAAAGACAGAGCCATGGGGTGGGACATGGCCACAGTTCCTGCCACAGCGAGCTGTGCTCTGCGGGCTCAGCCTAGCTTGTGGGCATCACAGCGTGTCCTGATGATGCCACAGGCCATGTGTTCCTGCTCAATATGCTGTGCCTGTCACCTGCCATGTGTGCCCATTGTCCATTGTATCATGCCCATCCTCTGGCATGTTCTCTGTCATCCATACTCTGAAACAGGAACAAGCTGCCCATTGCCGGCTCCTGGCACATCCAGGAGCGGGTCCCTGGCCAGATGAGCCACTCGGTGAGTAAAGCTTTGGGCTGAGGATGATGGTTATGGGGTGGAAGGTCATCATTGTCACTCTGGCCAAGCTGGCACAGGCAGCTGGTGCTGAAGGCATTTGGGGAAGGTGTGTGGGGCTGGCACGGTGCCAGGCAAGAGCACTTCTGCTCGGGAAGCCAGGTGCTTGTCTCTGAGATGAGCTGGGGGCTGGTCATCACACACTGCATGTGTGATGAAAACCAGAGTTAGCCTGGGGATTGCTGCCTGGTCATCATCTACCGAAGTGAGGATCAGAAGTCCTGATGTCCTGAGAGGTCCCGAGCCAGCCCCACACACCTTCCATCCTGTGCCCCAGCCATGAGGGGACTCCCCACTGCTGGGATTGCTGTGGGATGCTCGCAGCATCCTCTCTGCTGCCTGTCCTCCAGGAAGCCTTGGGGAAAGGCTGGGATAGGGAGGGGACCTGTGGCCTCGCGGTTGGTGTGGAGAGGTCGGGGGGAAGGTGTGCTGCTGGAAACAGCTGGCGGCGAAGACATAATCTTCTTTCCGCACTGGGTCTCTGTTCCCCAGCGCAGATGGACAGGGAGCCGGCCCTGCTACCCCCGGGGCAGCGAGGCGGGGGGGGACGAGGCGGCGAGGAGGGGTGAAGAAGCTCTGCCCCGGAGGTGGATGCTGATAGCCGGGGCCGGCAGGGCCGAGGCGGGGGACAGAGAGGGGGCCTGGGGCCGGCGGGCAGCACCGGAGGGGGCGGCTCTTCCTGGGGCAACGTGCCCGGGGGTTGGGGGGGAGCGGGGTACCGCGCCCGTGGGAGCCGGGCATGGGAGGGGGCCGTTGCTAGGCGACGGTTGCGGGGCGACGCAGGGGGCCCCGCCCCTCTCCGCGCCCTTGCGGCGGTTCCGCAGCGCGGGCCGGGGATGGGGGGATGCGCTGACGTCACCGCTCCATCCCCGCTCGTGCCCTCCCGGTCCCGTCCCCCCCTTTCCCAGGGCGGCGGCGGCCAACCAGCACGCGGGGCGGACCGGGGCGGGCGGGGACCGCAGGGGCGGGGCTGCCGCCATCCGCACCCGCACCGGCACCGCACCGCACCGCACCGCGCGGCTCGGCCTCATGCCGGCGCCTTTTGCCCGCGGCTGAGCGCTGCGCCCCGCCGAACCGCACGGGCACGGGCACGGGCACGGGCACAGGCACAGGTAGGGGAGGGCGGCACCGTGCGGGATGGAGCAGCTCCGCCGCGGTCTCCGGGCGCCGGCCGAGGGGGGGCCCCGGGGCTGCCCCGGGAAGGCGGTGCCGCCCCTCTCGGCCCCGCCGGTGGCGAGGCGTGGCGGGGGGGGTGCGGGACGCGTCTTCCCAAGGGCCTGGCGGGGCAGTGGGGGGGCGCTGCGGCCGGCGGCCATTTTGCGGGGTCCCCCGAGGCGCGGGGGAGGGAGGGTGGGTGGCGGCTGCTCGCGGATCCCCAGCGCGGCAGCCGGCAGGTGCCGCCCCGGCTTCCAGAAGGATCCCGCCTCTGCAGCCCTAACACCGGCCTGGGGTAGGGAGGGAGGGAGGAGATGCCGTCCCTGCAGCCCGTGGGAGGGGGCACGCGGCCCCCTTTTCACCCCAGAGGCGCCCCTGCTCTTCGCTCTGGGGCAGGTGGCTCTGGGCATGAAGCTGAGCCATCTTGCTCTGTCATTGTTATGCTTCAAGAGTCAATGACAGCGCAGGAGGTAGCAGTGGGTGTCCCGGCTGGGGCTCTTGCCCCGGGGGGGGTGGCTGGCGAAGGTGCTGCAAAGCCGAGGCTCTTGCTTGCCTGGACAAGCTGCTACTGCTGACCTTGGGCATGGGGACAGCTGGGCGAAGGCTGCCATGTCACTGCAGGCCAGCGCCGATGGCTTCTGGCTGAAGTTTGGGGGTGGTCCCTGGGTAGACGGGCTGGTGCAGAGCCCCCCATTTGGCCACCCTGGCTTTCAGGGAGCAGCCATGCACCTGCCCCATTGTCTTCTTCCTCTTCCTCCTCTTCCCCCACAGGGTAGCATCCCCTCCCCTGGACCCCACAGACCCGCTGTGTGCTGGGGGTCTCCTGCTTATTACACTTCCACATGTCAGCTGTGGTCTTGGGGAAGTCGGGGACCAGATGAGCATCTCCCTGGCCACCCCACAGCCATCCTTCCATGCCCCAGTGCCCAGAATAGCCTTTTGGCAGGTGGCCTTGTTGGCATGGGAGGGGGGCAGCAGCAGTTTCTCCTGGGGTACCACCAGGGGTGTGGTGGGCTCTGCCATCCCCACACACTGCCACTGACCTCCATTTTGTCTGGGAGATAGGAGCTGGTGCTGGCACAGATGCTGCCACCACCCCTCTGCTTCCCTGTGTTCTGGCTAGAGCTGCAGCCCCCAAACCCAGGGGGTGTCAGGACATGTTTTCCCCACCAGTATCCCTGGCTGCCCACCACCCCTCTCCATGCACAGCTGTGCTGGTAACCCACCAGAGCTCACTGCCTTTTCCGTGCGGCTTTTCCCCGGGGTGGGTTTTGGTGTGCAGAAGAGAGGATGGAGGGAATGGGTGACAGTGGGAGGTGACTCGCCTTTGCAGTGGGGATAGGGAGCAAACCCCCTCATCCACAGCCTTAAATCTGCTACCTGCCAATTTAATCCCTATTGAAATTCTCAAGGAGCTGCAAACAGTGCCCCAAAGCCGTCTTCCCCATCCGGGTGGGCGGAAGGTGAAGAGGCACAGTGCCCATGATGGCACTGGGGAAGCAGGGGGCTGGATTTCAGCTGGGGATGGGGGGGGGCACCTCACCCTGCCCTGGGCTGTCCTCCCAGTTGCTTCCCTGCCTATGGGTGCTGCTCCGGGGAAAACTGCACTGTCACAGCCCCATGCAGGGCGGGAGGGGAGCGGAGAGCAGGTGATGGTGCCGCGTCATCCAGGCCAGCTGCCCCCAGGGTTCTCCACTGTTCCTAGAGGGAGGGCAGGGTCCCACGGCCCCAGACAGAGCTGGGGGGCCCTAAAGAGGGATGCAGGGGAAGGGCTTATTAAAACAAAGCCCGTTGGTGGCTGAGAGCATCGTGGCTCAGGAGGCGCAGCCAGATGGGACATCCACCCTGGCCACCGAGGTGACACAGGGCTGCGCGCAGACAAAAGGAGAGAGTCTCCTTGGATTTCCCTTGGTGCAGGCAGCTCTTCATCTGCCAGAGCTGCAGGCAGCCCCTGCCCCATGCTGGGTGCAGGAAATGAGGCACCCTGGCTGTGTTTACTCATGTTAGCATCACTCAGTCCCCCGTGTCTTGCAGCACCCAGGAGACAGGCAGCACAGCATGTCCCTGCAGCATCCCTTCCCGCAGTGGAAGGGTTCACTGCAGGTGACACCTGGGGACAGTGCTGCCCATCCCACTGGTCACTTCTCAGCAGTGGCAGGAGGGCTGCCAGTTGGTAGCCCTTGGACTTAAGAGAGCTCTTGTTAGCTAATCTCTGCCCAATTAATCTTAGCTGATACAGTTAATCTTTGCTCTCTAGGCCTTTCACTCATCACTGAGGGCTGGCAGGTGTGCTGGTAGGGGTGGGCAGAGCACAGCAGGCTGCAAAGGATGGGGGGGGAAGAAATGCCTGGCAGACTTAGGGGACAGGTCCAGGTCCAGACATTCCACCCCACCCCCAGCAGCATGGCCCCAGGGACTCTGCTGTTCTTTGCTGTCTCCCTTGTGTGTGGGGTGGTCCCGGGAGAAGGCAGGGAGGGAGCAGGGAGTGGGGTTGTGGTGCTGGCCTGCTCCCAGTGAAAGACTGATAGCGGCTTATTGAATTTCTCTCGATGGTGGATTAAGCAGGCGGTGGCTGACTGTGCCCAGGCAAAGCGAGCTGGCCAGGCTCGAAGCCACCTGCCTGTCCCAGGGGAGGCTGCCTGCCCCTGCCCTGCCTGCGCAAACCCTGCCCGCTGCAGTGCATCCCCACTCTCCGCGAGATGCTGAGCGCCTGTGGCCAGCAATGGCTGGTGGTGCTGCCATGTTATGTGGGCTGGAGGCTGAATTCATCCCTGCGGCTGAGCCAGGAAAATAAGAGTCAGGGAAGGAAAGAAGGCTTGGAAAGGATCTGGGGGCTGCCAGTGCTCCCCAAAGGGGCACAGCACTGCCTGGGGTCCTTGCACCACTGTGGCAGAGATGGGACTGGAGAGCTGCGGGAGAGCAGGAGGGGAGTGGCACGTTGCAGATCAAGGAAGCTGAAGGAGGTGGATGGAGACAGAAAATGGAGCCCAGCTTGCTGCTATGCAACAGGGAATACCGACATGGAGAGGAGCTCATTCTGCTGGGCTAGGTGAGCCGGATGGCTTGCTGGGAGTATGCCCGGATGTGGGCATTAGGATGGCAGGGAGAGAGGAAAGGTCCTGCTACTGAGGAGGAGGCTTCTCATGGCCAGTGAGGGTGGGCTGGGGGGAGGTACTAGTGGGGGGCTGAGTGGGCTCTCCCAGCAGAGGAGGGCAAGCAGCCACCGATAGAGGGCATGCAGCAAGACAAGGCACCAGAAAAGTGGGACAAAGAAGAAACCGGAGCTTCTTCATGGGAAGTGATAGGGCTGGAGGGGGATGTGATAGGAATGGTGCAGGAGTGGGAGGGAACAAGGGCAGGGTCTGAAGCTGCCCATGGTGGGCAGTGGCCGGTCCCGGGGCTGGTGGAGTCCCTAATGGGTGTGCCATTCTGGTGCCGATGGCTCTTGCCATGTGTTCTGCCACAAGGCAGGAACCCAGGAACGTGACGCACCTCTTCGTAGCCCTGGGAGCTGGAGAGACTGCAAAGTGGGGGGGAAGAGAGCTATCCTGGCTGTGTGTTTGACACAGGCAGTTGTCGGGTGCTGCAAGCAGTTTAGCCCAGCAACAACTCCATCCTCCCTGAGCACCAGTGGTGCCACTGAGTGGAGCAGCTTGAGCTGATCGCTTCACGAGGATGTAGCCCTTCCACCCAGGACTATATCCCATTGTTTCATGAGAAACCCAACTTTTTAATTCCCTTTGACAAGGAGTCCTGTTTAATTTTTCCTTTCTCCCCAATCTGAGACAGCAGCAGAGCACGGAAGGCAGAGGCCCATTGGTGTGCAGCAGCCCACTCGCTGGCTCAGGGATCCAATGGTGGTATTAAATGCCCACTTAAAATAACCAATGCTCGAGAAAGCCTGAGACCAAATGCTTGAACTCTGGAGCTGGTGGGATTTAAGGGTATAATTCCTGGCTGGACACAGTGGGAGCTCTGGAGCAGGGCAGTGAGAGGAGGGTTTGGGAACTCTTAAAGGGAGGGGATTTATCCGCCTGCTGTTGGGGATGCACGCTTGCTTCTAAAACTGGTAAAGTGTTTTTGAAAGACAGCACCAAGCTTGTAATACTTTCTGCCTGCAAATTTTTCCACTGTGCCATGAATACACCTGCCTTTGGCCAGAGCATACATTGGTTTCCTTCCCACCCCCTTTGGAAATTAAACGGGAGCTGTCAAACCTCGGCTAGTTTTAAAGCCATCCCCCTCTCTTGGGGCACTTTCCCTTCTGTGGTTTTATTTTGTTCTCTTTTTTTCCCCTCCTTTTCCACGAATTCAGCTGTACCTTTCATTTCCACCATGGGAAAACCCATCTCGTGTTGAGGTCCCATCCTTACTGCTCCACTTCCTTCCAGTCATAGTCTGTGTATCCAGAGCTGTGCTATTGCTCTCTCCTGATCTCTTTCCTTCCAGGATGCTCCTGCTGGAAAAGACCAGGCTCAAAAAGCCTCAGGGCATTTGCAAGCACCTTTGCAGGAACACCGCAGGCAGGAATGCCAGAGGAGCCGGTGCCTGCCTGTGTTGCGGGGTACTGAGCTCCTCTTCTGCTGGCAGGCTCAGCATGGGGAGCTAGGGAGCAGGGGATGGACAGGAGAGTTGGAAGGCAGGAATGGATTTTATCAGGGCTAATCCTGAAGGAGCTGGTGGTCCAGGGTTCCAGCATCCTTTTCTGGCCAACACTAGTGAGGCTGAGCCAACACTGGGGCTCGGGGAAGGTGGGACCAGCCGCAGAGAGCCCGAACACCAGTGCTGGGTCGAGTGGCTGCTCTGGGAGATATTAGGGAACGGTTTGTTTTGTCTTGTGAGGTTTGTGATTAATAATTTATCAGCAAAAGGAGTGGAAAAATCATTGTGAGCTGGGAGCTTCAGCTGAGTGTGATCCCTGCCAGCTTGCTGGCTGGTGCTGCTCTTGCTGATGCTGTGATTCTGCTTTTGCTGGGAGCTGAATGAGAGGCAAATATCAGCGGTTGTGTTCAACAGCCGCCTCCTCTCTCAACACTAATGCCATCATTTTTCTCCCCACCTCCATCCAGTCCTACTGCCCGGTCCGTGCTCTGCTGGCGCTGGAACGGAGGCAGGAGGCTTGGGTGATGGGCAGGGGGTTGTGGGCTTGCATGGAAGTGAGGGGCATCTGTTCAGTGCCACTGGCACCCCAGGATGGAAAAACCGTTCCTCAGAGGTCATGCTGATGGTGCTTATGTGGCTTTGTCCCCTGCTGTGGGTGCCCACCAAGTGATGCTGAGGATGATGGAGGCTCTGGGTGCTGTCCTGGGGTAAGGGCAGGGATGTCCCCTGGGACAGAGCAGGGGATCCTGACCCAAGATACAAGGGGGAGGCAGGAGAAGCAAAATGCGGGCAGATGGAAGGATGAAAAGGATGAAACAAAATGTCATCTTTCGGGCAGAGGCAAACCGGCATTCCTGGGAGGTTTTGTTGTATAGGCTTTCTGTTCATTTTTCTGGCACAGGTGTGAGATGGAGATTGAGGTGCAAGCTTTCCTAATCCCCTTTTCTCCTCTCCTTGCAGGACAGCCATTGCTCCCTGCTAGCAGGACCCACCACCGGCTGGCGCGATGGCGGGAGCATCTGTGAAGGTGGCAGTCCGCGTCCGGCCCTTCAACTCCCGGGAGATGAGCCGGGAATCTAAATGCATTATCCAGATGTCAGGAAGCACCACCAGTGAGTGGCAGTGTCGGGGGCAAAGGGGCTCAGGAAGACTTTGGCTGCTGCCAGGGGAGGACTGTGCATGGTCTGGCTGCAGCGGCAAGCACTGGGCTGCCAGGGTCTTTGGTGCAGATGCGATAGCACCTGGGGTTGTTTGGAAGAGGAAATCAGGGGGGAGATGTCATCTTTCCTGGGGGAAATGCAGTTCCGCTGTTGAAATGGTAGCAGGAGGATCTAAGTGGCACCAAGCCCTTGGATTTCAGTGGTATCGAATGGGGCAGCATCCTTGGCAGGCAACTGGGGAGGAAATATCAGAAGAGCTGGGAATCACTGGTACATGGATGTGGGGCCAAGGGTGCCCAGCCCATGATTGCCTGCCCAAGCGTGAAAGCCGTGTGCTGGCCAGCGAGAGGCTCCTGACAGCACTGCCTGGCTGGGCACTGCACGCTGTGGCATGCCAGGACCCATCCCCACTTCCGCAGCGCTTGGAGCTGCAACAGCAGCAGGATGAAGGGGTGGGAGTGGGGTTTGCCAAGGGAATGTTTTGCTCTGGGAGGAGGGATGTAGCATGGGGGCTTGGGACTGCCTGTCCTGTCAGGAGCCTGTCCGGCATTTGGCCCTCTTTAAATGACGCCTGCTGGAAATACTGGGTGAGGAAGGTGGCCGAATCCTTCCTCTTTGGCTCTGGAAGCCTCCAGATCGGACACCATCTAAAATAACTCCCTCCCTGCCTGCCTGGGGCTTCCTGCGTCACTGGCGGCAGCAGTGGGTGAAACACCAGTGCCAGCCACCCCCGCGGTGTGCACTGCCGGGCTGCCATGACAACCCTGAGGGGAGGGAGAGGAGGACCCCGGGGGTGCAGAGTGGCTCTGTGACCCTGTCAGGCCCCCCATTCACCTGGGGAGCAGGAATGGGGAGGTCTGTGAGGCATCGTCTGCTGGTCTCTGTCATCCCGGGGGGGCTCTCGCTGCCCAGTTGCGCAGTGATGCTCTGTCTGCCTGGGGTGCAGAGCTGTTCCCCTTGCGGCAGTGAAGCCTTTCTGGCCCTGACGTGGGGGCGTGGAGAGACCCTCTACTCCCCAGGCCTGGTCAAGAGCATTGGGCATCCCCTGCCTCTGCCACGGCTGTGTTCGCTCAGAGCGATCTGCCCATGCCCATCCTGCTGCCCCAGCCCTGCTGTCTGCACCCCCCTCCAGCCCCTCATGCCCTTGCCCGTGCTGGGGGGAGTGGCAGGGCTGCGGGCAGGGGCAGTGCCCTGGCCAGCCCTTTGCTGACAGCGAGGTTTTTCTCCATGAATAGACAAACTGTCGGCTAATCCCCTGCAGAGACCCCTGCACGTACCGGGGTGGGGGAGCTGGTTGTTCTGGCTAATGCACTAAGCCCTGTGGGGGGACAGCAGGGGCTGGGGGTTGGGGCAGAAAGGGGTCAGCCCTTTTCTGTCATCCTTCCCCCAAACTGACAACCACCACCCCCTTGGCTTGCTGTGTGGTGGCCACTTGCCTGCCTGCCAACACTACTGCTTTGTTCCCATGGTGTCCCCCCCTCTGCACGGCTGCAGAGACCAGACCAGGGACCAACACCCCCAGCCCCTCTCCTGGCAGCTCCCACCAGGATGACGAGGAAGGGACCTCGGCTTTCATCCCGCAAGGCCATTAATATTCTCCATCCGGGGCTGTGCTTCTGCAGGCTTTAAAATATGGCAATTATTTTCTCTCCTGTGGGTCTTGTGTTTTATCTTGCTCAGTGCTTGCTCACTCACTACACTGCCATGCTGCTAGGTCTTCAGGGTGAAGACAAGGGTCATCTCCAGATGTTTTCCTCCTTTCCCTCCTGTCTGTATGTCTGTCTGCTCTCCCCTCCTCCCCCCTCCCCCCTTCCCCCGCCTCCTTTTTAATCCCCTTTGGCCAGAGCACAAATCTTTTGCAGCAGCTTTGCAAAAGCCCTGGGGTGCCTGGTCACAGGAGAGAAAAAAACCCACCAGCGACATCCAGCCACTCTGGGGGTAAATAAATGGTAATTAAAGGGGTGTGGGGAGAGCATTTCAGGTTGGGGACAGGAGACCTGCTGCTTTTGGTGTGCTCCCTTCTACCCCATGTCCTGGTCTCTGGCCTGAGAGGCCAGCTGGGCAGCTGCAGCTGAGATGCCTGGAGCTGCTTGGTGCCGTCCCCAGCTGCTCCTCCACCCCGTGCCCAGCATGGGCTGGCACTGGGATGCAGAACAGCCGCCTTGTGTGGCCCCATCCTGCCTGCTCCTGCTTTTGCCCCCATTGGAATAATTTTTTTGTGTGTGTGGTGTTGCTCCCATTCACTCTGGCAAGGGTTGTTTCTGCAGGTCAGAGACAGACCTGAGCCGGGGGTCAGGCAGCATGATGGAGCTGCAAGGTGAACCCCAGGACCCTTTAGAGGTGCTCCACCCGACTTCTTGTGTGGCCTCCACACCTGCTTCTTTTTGCAATGGCCACTCACATGCACTCACACCACCCAGACACCAGTAGGGCCCATAGCAAGGGGAACTGAGCAGCACCATGCTGTGGTTTTGTGGTCAGGGCTAGATCCTGTCCCCCCCTTCCCACCCTCCACCTGCTCGCCTTGCTGCCTTCGTGGGCAGGAATGGACAGTTCTCAGTCCAGAAGTGGCAGATCCCTCCTGGGGGAGAATCTGTCGTGGCCATGGAGGAGGAATTTGGAGCAGAAAGCATCCATATTCATAACGTCACACACCAGGGCATCCATCCCCATGGGAAGCAGGCTGTGCCATGCCTGGGGAAGGTCCCAGTTTGAATCCCAAGTGGGTGCAAGCCCTGGCTGAACACTGGCCCCGGGGCAGGGCAGGTTGGGGCTGCGATGGACCGCTGTCGGCCTTGGTGCTGTATGGCCTCCTTGTCTCCAGTGGTGGCAGGGAGCAGCTGGAGGCTGTGGGCACAGGAGCTGTGCTGTGCCAGCCTGCAAGGTCATTTCGGTGTCACCTAACATGGCTGATGGCTGGATCTCGTGATTACCCCGCTGGTTTGGGTTTCTTCTGATGCATCTGCTATTTCAGAAAAGAACTCATCATAAACGTGCTATGGGGGCAAAAAAAAAAAGAAGCAGCAAGTGAGGAAGAGAAGTGATTCAGTCTCCAATTTCCATGGCAACGTCCTTTTCAGGGGATGGGAAAAAGCAGGCTCTTGTTTCCACTGGCAGTCTAACACGAGGCATTAATCACCCTGCTGGGGCTGGGTACCCAAAAGAAAGCACAGGGGAGGAGAGGCAGGAGCTGGCAGGGGCCTGGAGGAGCCCTGATGGGGCTGTGGCTTCTCCCACCCCACAGCACCAACATGTGTGGCTTTGGGCATGGCCCCCCAGCTGTGGGGTGAAGGAAGGCTGTGATCCTCCCCTGCTGGTGTCAGTGCTGGGCTCCCACAGGCAGATGACAGAGCAGGAAGGAGCCTGAGGAAAGGAGCCGTTGTCCCCATACCGTGCCCACAGGATGTTTGGGCAAGGCTCTGCCCTGCTGTCTGGGCTGGTGCAGGCTCTGCTGGCCATAGCACCCACCTCCTCTGCTGGGACTGGTGGGGTCTGGACCCATCTGCAGAACTGGAGGGTCCTGTGATTCAGACTTGAACATCTTCACCCTTCTCCCCTCATGAATGGGATGTGGGTTGCAGGGGTACCGTGGGTGGCTAGGTTGCCTCATGTTCCCATCTGTTTGCCCCTAGCTATCCTGAACCCGAAGCAGCCCAAAGAGACACCAAAAAGCTTCAGCTTTGACTATTCCTACTGGTCCCATACCACGGTAAGCAGCGGGAGGCCTGAGCCCGCCTGGAGCGCTGGGCTGGGCTGGGGAGAGGCAGGAGGAGCTCCTTGACAAATTTCTCCTTGTCCACACTCCTCTCTGTAGCCTGCAGACATCAACTATGCCTCTCAGAAGCAAGTGTACCAGGACATTGGTGAAGAGATGTTGCAACACGCCTTTGAAGGCTATAATGTCTGCATCTTTGCCTACGGGCAGACGGGTGCCGGAAAATCCTACACCATGATGGGGAAGCAGGAAAAGGACCAGCAAGGCATCATCCCGCAGGTACGGCCTGGTGAAAAGCTGCCTGGTCCCCTGGTCCCAGCACAATGCCCAAAGCAAAAGCGGAGTGGGGAGGGAAGAGGGGAGCAAAGCAGGAGCAGGGTCAGGCTTTGCCAAGGTCTGCCACAGCCCTGCCGCGACATAGAGCTGGCATGGCTCTGCCAGAGGGCGGGGGGAACAAGGCGGGTCACGCTGAGACCAGGTGAGTTATGGTCTGGCTACAACAAGGCCAGTACGTGTGAGCAGCAGTAGTCCAAGCACTGAGTTGCTGCTGGCTGTGCTTCCTGAGAGCTGCCGAGTTCTGACCCAGCAGAGTGCTGGGGGGGCTCTGGGGATGCTGAGCCCCCCATGTCAGGATGGGGGGAGGTTCTGCCAGCTCCCCAGGAGCTGTCTCAGCACTCAGGGTCTCTGATTTTTGGTGTGAGAAGGTAGAAGTCCCTGTGGCCTGGGCACCCTGGGCAGGAGTATCCTTCTGGTGGGAGGCCGAGCAGCTTGATTCTTCTCTCTGCAGCTGTGTGAGGACCTCTTCTCCCGCATCAATGAGACAACGAATGATAACATGTCCTACTCCGTGGAGGTAGGCACCTCATTGCCTGCGTAGTCCAGCTCCAGCCTGCAACCTGCTTCTGCAAGCCATGCCGGTGTGCAGACCCCTCTTTGGGGGGTCCCATCCCTGGGTGTGGGCTGGGCGGGAAGGACCTGATTCTGCCTACACACTGAGCTTCCACATCCTGCTGGCTGCTAGCCCTGCCCATGCCCTCTGGTCTAGGTGAGCTACATGGAGATATACTGCGAGCGTGTGAGAGACCTCCTGAACCCCAAGAATAAGGGTAACCTGCGGGTGAGGGAGCATCCCCTTATGGGTCCGTATGTGGAGGACCTTTCCAAGCTGGCCGTGACCTCCTACAATGACATCCAGGACCTCATGGATTCTGGCAACAAGGCCCGGTGAGTTGGGGGAGTGGAAGATGGCCAGGATTTGGAGACCTTGCAGACGTCTCCGGAAGGTCCTGCTTAACTTCCTCGCTTTGCTGGTCTGGCTACTCTGCAGATAGTAGTCACACCCTGTGTGAGTGGTGGGTACCCCCACTTATTTTCACCTTACCTCCTTCCTGCTCTCAAAACACCCTGGACTCAGCAGGAGAAAACCTGGACTTTTGCACATGTCCTCCCAGAGACCTCTCCTGTCCTCTGGACTTGCCTCCCCTTCATGTACCCTGCCCTGAAATGAGCCCTGGCCCTGTTACCAGTCTCTTCAGTGTCTCCTGCAGAGTGTCATACCTCCCTGTTCTCCTCTTCCCACAGCACGGTGGCTGCCACCAACATGAATGAGACCAGCAGCCGCTCCCACGCCGTGTTCAACATCATCTTCACGCAGAAGCGGCATGACGCTGAGACAAACATCACCACTGAGAAGGTGAGAGCAGAGCCTGAGGGACTCGAGGGAACCCGCATGGACCTGGGAAGGGCTTTGTGTGCTATCGACAGCACATGGGATGAGATGGTATGGGCTGATGGAGGGTTGAAACAGGATGAAGATGGGTCCCAGACACGCTCTGGGCTCATGGTCCCTCGGGGACTGGCCTCTGGACAGGATATTTGGCAACTGATGCCCTGCAGCCCTGCCTGCAAGGATGTTAGCCCTGGCCAAATTGTGGCAAGGATGACCCTGCATAACCCACCTCTGCCTTCAGAGCAGTGTCGCCTTGCAAGAAGTCTTTGCTCCCTCCTCGGCTCCATGCTGGGGCCTGGTTTGCTGTGCTTGCCAGGGCTGACAGCCTCATCTTGGCCTGCAGGTCAGCAAAATCAGCTTGGTGGACCTGGCAGGGAGTGAGCGAGCTGACTCCACTGGTGCGAAAGGCACAAGACTAAAGGTGAGAGCTGGCACAAGGTCCCTTTCTGCCGGTGGGGTTGCTGTGTCCTGCCCCCTCATCCCCAGCTGTGACATCTTCTTTCCTTGCTTGGTTCCTTGCCCACTATCCTACCAAAATCCTTGATGGGGTTTTGTTTGGAAGCTGCCCAGTGCTACTTCCACAGGGATCCATGAGACCCAACTGGGAGGTGCTGGTTAACCACTAAGACCAGCTGCTCTTTGCCTACCCCGTACTGGAACATCCCAACCTCCTGGTGCCCCAGGCTTTAGCGCCGCTTTGAAATCCGGGCTTTTCCTCTCTCCACCAGGAAGGAGCAAACATCAACAAGTCCTTGACGACTCTGGGGAAAGTCATCTCTGCCCTAGCTGAAATGGTAGGTAGCTGGAGCACAGATGAGCAGCGACACTGTGGGGGAAAGAGCTCAGGTCAGCAGGAATGGGCTCAGTTCTGAGGGATGGAGCATCCCGACTCCAAGGGATGGGCAGATACATCCCAAGCCGTCCCCGGGTCTGGGATGAGCTGGGCTGGCAAGGCTGCCATCTCCCCGGGAGACTCTGCTTTCTGCCTGGGGGACAGGGAGCTGTGGTGGGTGCTGAGGAGGGGAGCAGCTCACTTAAACAGTCTCTTCACTTTCTTTGCAGGATTCGGGGCCGAACAAGGTAGGTGCCTTGGTCAGGCTGGGGAAGAGGGGGTTGGTTTTTAGCACAGGTGGGTGGGAGTGGGTCAAAGGGTGGTTTTGGGGTGAGGCTCTGCCTGGACCCACGCCATGCTTTCCCTAGGGGCTGGCAGAGCCCTCAGCATCCTCATTGCTCTCCTCACCCTGTGGCTCTCAGTACCCAGCATTAAACAGCCAGCCCAGCCGAGACAGGGCATTTCACAGGCAAGACCTGTGGAGCTGAGCAGAGCTGCCCAAGCTCACAGTGGCCAGGCAAAGCCATTCTCCTCCAAGTCCCCATGGCTCAGGACTGGCTGTCACCTTCCCTTTGAAGCAAGCAGGCAGCCTGACAGCCCTTCCCTCTGCTCTCCATCCCCCAGAACAAAAAGAAGAAGAAGACAGATTTCATTCCCTACCGGGACTCGGTGCTGACCTGGCTGCTGCGGGAGAACCTGGGTGAGGACATGGGTGGGAGATACGGGCTCAGCGTTGGGCACGGCTGCTGAGCAAAGGGTGGTGGGTGGTGCAGGGACCAGCATCTCCCTGATGCAGGTGTATCTCTCTGGGCAGGGGGCAACTCCAGGACAGCCATGGTCGCTGCTCTCAGTCCTGCCGACATCAACTATGATGAGACCCTCAGCACCCTCAGGTAGGAAGAAGTATCCTTGTCCCTCCACAGCGGGCAAGGGCAGGGGGGGTCTCTGAAACCCAGGCGCTGCCATGTGCTCTCCTCACCTCTGTGGCATCCCTGGCTGGGGGGGTGCTTTGGAGGGACCCTGTAACCTCAGACAAGAGGCCAAAGGATTGTCCCAGCACTGGGATCCGGCAAAGGATTGCTTGCTGGAAGGTCTTGGCGGCACTCCTGCTTGTCCAATAGCTGGGGATTTGCCCCCCTGGCCACTGCTCAGGGCTCTGCTGTTCCCAAGGTATGCTGACCGCGCTAAGCAGATCCGTTGCAACGCTGTCATCAATGAGGACCCCAACAACAAGCTCATCCGGGAGCTGAAGGATGAGGTGGCACGGCTGCGCGACCTTCTCTATGCCCAGGGCCTTGGGGACATCATTGACAGTAAGTACCACCCAGTGATCTCTGGCAATGGCTACAGGCAGAGGTGGGCTGGATTCCCCCCTGCTGCCCTGCATCCTGCTCTGCTGGCCGCGTGGCAGCATCATGCTGCTGAAGCGTGGCCAGGATGCCTCTGGCAAGGCCCTGCGCACACATTTGCAACCCCCAGCCTGCTCCATAAGCAGGAGGAGCTGCTTTACACCCAGCAGACCTCCCTCTCTCCCCTCCTCTCCCCTCTCCCCTCCCTCTCCCCTCCTGTCTTCAGCATCCTGCACTTGGCAGAGGTGCCGGGAAGGCGTTCCTAGGGCTGCACCCGCCTGTGGCCTCTCCTCTGTGTGCTGTCAGAAATCCTACTGAGATGAACCCACTCTTGTTCTGTTCTCTCTGTCTTACCCCTGCTCCCTGCCCTCTCTCTCTCTCTCTTAGCCCATCCTGCTGCGGGAGGATCCAAATGTGTGTATTCCCTGTCACTGGTACTCTCTGTTGCTTCACGGCTTTGGGGAGGTGTAGGCTGTGCCCAGGGGCACCTGCGCAGCATGGGGAAGGGCTCCTGCAGCCGGCCCCACCTGATGGAAAGGTGCTTGCCTGCAGGCCAGAGAGCTGGCAAAGGGGACATGGCAGAGTCGCAGTTAGCACCTGGGGCTCAGGATAGATTTTGGAGGGACCAGTGTCCTCCCCATCTGCTGTGCCAGGGACCCTATCCCCATGGGGACTCCTTCCTCCATGCTGCCATGATGTTTCCTGTTGCTGCTGCTGCTTCTGCTGGTGCTGGGGTTCGTCAGAACTGGAGCCTGGCACTGCGCTTGGGTGGGCTGGCACAGTGTTCTCCTCATGTAGAGGTGTGTGGTGATGGCTAGGGAGTTTTTTGCCTGCGGATAAGCACTATCACCCCATTCCGCTCTGGGCCAGGCAGTGCAGCCAGTCTGTGGCGAGCCCACTGAGGAAATGGGGACCTGGCCTGTCCCCTCCTGGCTTGGTTCCCCTGGACAGAGGCAGATGGAGATAAGTGATTAATGCTGCACCCACTAGCCTGTGCCATACCCGACTCTGGCACAGTGCACCAAACCCCTGTGATTTCTTGGGGCTGGAGGAGCATCTCTGATACCTGGGTCCCTTTGCTGTGGGGTCTGGTGGCAGCTGGTGCTCCGGGTGCCTGTAACAGGCACGTTGCCACCCTGCCCTCACTTTGCTCTCGCTCTAGCTGCCCAGCCAAGGTGCTGCTCCAGCGGGCCAGGGGCAGGGGCTCTGCCAGTGAGGGGATCCCATGGCTCCTCCTGCTTCATCCCCTCAACCTCTCTGTAGGATGGAGGGCCACCGCCTCTCCCCTTCTCATTCTCTGCCCCCAGATCCAGCTAATCTGGGGCAGCCAGGCAGGGAAAACCACCCTGGCTCTGTTGCTGGGGGAGGATGACAGGGATGCTTTTGGGGAGGATGGTTGATCGCAGATGGCTGCAGGACCTCGTGTTGCAAAAAAGCATCCCTGGGAGCCCAGGAAGGCTCCAGGGCTATTCCCGCGGCTGCTTCCCAAAACAGCCTTGTGCTTCTGGGGGGCTGCCTGGGCCGGGCGAGAGATGCGCGTGCCCTTGCCCTGCTGCTGTTTGCACCGCTGTGCTGTCACCTGTGCCTTTTCCTTGCAATTCCTGGCTTTCTTCTTGCTGCACCTGGCCACTCTTTTTTTTTTTTTTTTTTCTTCCCCAACAGCTTTTCTTCTCTCTGTCTTTCTCTTTCTCTCTCTCTTCCTGTCTGTGTATCTTTCCCTGGCCCATCCCTCCTTCCCCACCCGTAGATGTGTCCGACTTTGAGAACAATAATGATGCTAGAGGGGCAGAGCTGAGTCACCGCCATGACAATCTCTCCACAGTGACCAACGCCATCGCTGGGATCAGCCCCTCTTCCTCGCTGTCAGCCTTGTCCAGCCGCGCTGCCTCCGTCGCCAGCCTCCACGAGCGCATCATGTTTGCTCCGGGCAGCGAAGAGGCAATCGAAAGGCTGAAGGTAAGAGGCCAGTGCCTGACAGGACGGAGGGCTCAGCTCAACGCTCTTGCACTGAAGCTTGCAGAAAGGGCTTGGTAGTTTCTGGATACTCATTATGGATGATGCTCATAGAAAGCGATGCTTGGACGTGCTCTTGCAGAGTGGACAGACCCAGAGCAGCCCAGTGCTCTGGACTGCTGGATGGGAGAGGGTTTGGCATGGTAGGGTCCACCTGGTGCTGCTGTCCTCCCTGTGGGGTGAGTGCTGCCTTTGCCCTGTGGGACAGACTCAGCATGGCACAGGAGCGGGCTGGCAGCAAGGGGATGCAGAGGCCGGTCTTTGTGCCTCGCTTTTTGAAGATGGGCATGACAGAAAGATGTGGGTGAAATGCTGCTGTGGCTCATTTAAACCAGCCTGAAACTGGGACCAGTGTCCCACTGTGGCATGCTGGGCAGAGCCTGGCAGAGCGGGCAGGTCTGCTGCCCATAGGACATGCTAATCCCCTGCTAACCCCCCGCTTGCCAGGAAACAGAGAAGATCATCGCGGAGCTGAATGAGACATGGGAGGAGAAGCTGCGGAGGACAGAAGCAATCCGCATGGAAAGGTGGGTGGGTTGGGGTGGGGTGGGATGGGATGAGGTGGGGTTCTCCAGGCATCTCCTCTTCTCTGCACTTTTGCCTGTTCAGCTCTTGGGGGCAGCAGGGCAATTTGACCATCCAGCCATACCCTGGCCACCCCCCGGGCACCCCAGGGCCCACCACATTAGTCTGCACAGATGTGGTCTGTTCTGAGAAGCCTTCCTGAGGCACGGAAAGGAAGCAAGCCCTACAGCTGTGGTCTGTGGGGTAAACCTGTGGGCTCAGCTTCCACCCTGGGCTTGTCTAGTGCTGGCTCCAGGGGCTTGTGGGGCTTTGACAGGCTCTTCTTTCCCTTGCTCCTTCAGGGAAGCGTTGCTGGCTGAAATGGGGGTGGCCATGAGGGAGGATGGAGGCACCTTGGGTGTTTTCTCTCCTAAAAAGGTAGGACCATCTCATTCTTTTCTTCCGGAAAATTGAGGGCTGGTTTGTACCCCTGCAGCTACCTTCTGACCTGCCCTATTGCTGCCAGCCAGCCCCAAATATCGGACTAGCCTCTTTTTTAGCCCTGAAACCTACAGGGGAAATGGCAGTGTTGACCCAGCTGGGTACAAACATTGGTGTGACCACATGGCTAAACATCCAGCCCCTGTTGCCTGGGTGCTGTCTCCTTTCAGGTGGGGCTTCACTGATGATCACTGTGTCGGACTTCTGCGTCAGCTTCTAAAAATCTGTAGTTTGGGGTGTTTGAGATTTGCTGCCCCTGAAACCAGCAAGTCCTTGCTGAGAATTGTGGGTGCAAAAATATTCCATACTCTTTATTGCTTATAGTATCGTGGAAGGTATTTTCTAAGCAAATACTGGCTGTGCCCCAGAGAGTTTGTGTGCCAGCAAACCCTGCCAAGCACCAGTTACAGCACATCACTGCCCCTCTCTTGGCTGTATAACCATAGTGGTAGTGACATTCAGTTTACAGCCCCAACCCCGTGAATCCCTCAGAGCAACACAGGCTGGTGAGGTGCAGGCATGTTCTGGTAGGACCACGGTTCTTGCTTGGCTCTCCCACTACACCAAAGGATGGTCTGAGACCTGCCCTGGCAGCTGATGCTGGTTGTCTTGGCCAAACGCCTTAGTAGGGGTGTGTGTCCAGCTGAGGCAGTAACACTCAGTGATGAAGGCTTTGGGACCTTCCCCTTGCATGCCTTGGTGTGGTTCTAAAGACAAATTTCTACACTGTTGTCTTTGTTTCTCGTTCTTGTCTCAGCTGCTGCCCGTTAGGACCCCAGACCTTTGTGTAGAAAGCGTGGGGGTTTATTCCCCAAAGCAGGTTGGTCTTGGAGGTAGAGCATGGCTGTGGTAGTCTTGGTGCCTCCTTGCTCTTCAGCTATCTGATGGGTGGAAACTCCTCCGACTTCTCCAATGGCTGGCGAGGAAAGTTAGCATCGATAGCATGCAAAACCATGTTTCGTTAAGGGCAAAGCAGGGCAGGACTTTGTTGTCTTGCTGTATACTGTCGCTGGGGTGGTTATGTCTCTAAGGAGCTCAGTGGAATTGTAGAGCATCTGCCTTCTACTAGCCAGCCTTGCAAATCTGGAGAAAAACTGCAAGCTGAAGGAGCCTCAGACCCCAGGGCTACCCCAGGGCCCAGAGGAGCCTGAGGTTAAATTTTTCGTCCAACTTATTCCTGGCAGCCACCATGGAGAAGAGCCTGTGTTTCCCTTGACCTCCAGCTCTCCTGCACAATTTGGAGTGAGTCTTCTTTCAGCCAGGGATTGTAGCACTGTCGTGGTGGGGAACCCTCTGCATGCCAAGTGTCAGTGGGCTGATATTTCTTACAGTCTCTATTCTCATTTCTGGGAAACTCAGAACTTCACCTACTGATACTCCTGCGACTTTGCCTGTTGCCTCAAGGTGCAACCACAACAGCTTGTGATGGGGTGAGGTAAGCTAGCTGCAGCTGGAGAGGTCTATGCCAGAGGGAGAAACTTCTCTCTCATCAAGAACAAAGTGGTTTGTGACCCAGGGGAAAAAAGTGATGGGAGGGAACTGTTAGGAAGGAGAACAGGGAGTGAAATTGAGTCTGGATCAGGTCTCCACTACTTTTGGTTGAACCTCTAGTTTGGGACCTGCTCTTTTAGGTGCTTCGTCTGTCCTTGTACTGCCAATGGAGGAAAACGTGCACTTTTAGTTGCTCTCATCTTAAACCAGATGCTGCATGGGATGTGTCTCTGCCTCAGCTACACTGTCCACGGGGGAGCTGGGTGCTATGGTGAGGCAAGGGCCCATAGACGTGCAGTGCAGGTGAGCAGGGTCCTGCCCCAGGAGGTGTATGCCACATCATGGCAAGTGTTGGGCCTGTTTGGCACATGAATTTTCGAAGGCAGCCAGGGGAAAGGTCTCCAGGGCTCAGCTCTTTGAGGAGAAAAGCAAGGAGGCATGTGGAGGCAGGTTATCCTCATCCCAGCTGCTTGGTTCTCTGCAGCCCCCCCTTGAAAAGTACCTGGCTGGGCATGTTGTCTGGGAGCTACAGAGGGCAGGAGAGCCCATCCATGTGCAGGGGGCAGCCTGAGGTACTGCTGAGTTCCCAGCTCCCTCGGGAGCATCTCTTAGCGCAGGAAGGCGCACCGAGGTGACTCCTTCTTGTTTGTCTCTCTCAGACACCCCACTTGGTCAACCTGAATGAGGATCCGCTTATGTCTGAGTGTCTTCTCTACTACATCAAGGACGGGATAACAAGGTGAGGGCCAGGTCCCACGGAGCGGTGGGAACCTAGCTAATACCTCAGTGCCTGACTTGCCTGGGTGGGCAGCAGGGTGACAGCTGTCCCCAGGATGGGGACCGTTCCCAGGGCAACCCCAAAGTGCCATAGCCGCATGGGGAAAAATGTATTTGCCTGGGTATCTCATTAGGAATGTTGGTCTAGCAACAAGGGCTGCTCCTGTCAGCCCCAAGGATGGTTTTGGGGGAGACTCAGGGAGGGGCTGCTTTGGTGAAGGATCAACCTGGGTTTCCTCTGGCAGGGTTGGCCGGGAAGATGCAGAGAAGAGGCAGGACATCGTTCTCAGCGGGCACTTCATTAAGGAAGAGCACTGCCTTTTCCGCAGTGACACCAAAACTGGCGGTGAAGGTATTCTCTGTCTGGAGGGGCTCCACCTCCCCAGAGACTCAGTACCTCTGCATGACCCCAGCACCTGCCCCCAGCTGGGGTCCTGCCCTCCTCAGACTAGCGAGGTTCTCTCACATGGCTGTGGCCTCTCCGTGCTTCCAGATCGAGCTAGTGCCCTCACCCATCTGGGAGGGAAGCTCCTGCAAAGCCAATGGAAGCTGCCACAGTGAGGCAATCCAGGGAGATCACGGTGGGAGGGAAGAGCAGACCATTCTCCTGCCTAAGACATGGAGCAGAGCCCACCCCAGACATGGAGCAGAGCCCACCCTGCAAACCAGCAGGAACCTGGGGGTGAAAGGGCTTTGGGAGATGAGCCTGGAGATGCATGCTGGAGGCTCCGATCTCCTCTTATGTCCAGACTCCAGCTGCTTTTAGCCCTTGGGAATGCTCTGATTAACATGAGGTTGGCTGAGCCCCATTGGTTGCCCAGAGTGTGGGTTCTGCCAGTGGGTACCCCATGGTCTCCCACTCTGCACCTGGGGTGCTGGCTGGAGCAGCTGTCCCTTTCTGATGCTGCAGGAGCCTCAGAGCAGGAGATGCAGGATTTATCCCTCTGCTTCCACCTTACATTTGCGCTCTCTCTCTCCCTCTCCCACTGTCCCTGCAGTAATAGTGACCCTAGAGCCCTGTGAAGGTGCCGACACCTACGTGAATGGCAAAAAGGTGACGGAGCCCAGCATCCTGCGCTCAGGTGGGTGCCTGGAGCCAGCACACCAGCGCTGCTCTAACCCGCCTGCCTTCCAATCCACAGGGGCCCTGTACATTGTCCCACATTAAACCTACTCCCTTTCCCCCTCCCCCACGTGTATCCCTGTAGGAAATCGCATCATCATGGGCAAGAGCCACGTCTTCCGCTTCAACCACCCTGAGCAGGCTCGGCAGGAGCGGGAGCGGACCCCATGCGCTGAGACCCCCGCTGAGCCTGTGGACTGGGCTTTCGCCCAAAGAGAGCTGCTGGAGAAGCAGGGCATTGACATGAAGCAGGAGATGGAGCAGCGGTGAGGGCACAGGGGCTGGGGCAATGGGGAGTTGAATAGCTACATCCAGGTCAGTCATCCTCTCCTTTCCCGTTCCTCTCAGGCTCCAGGAATTAGAGGACCAGTACCGGAGGGAGCGGGAGGAGGCAAATTACCTTCTAGAGCAGCAGAGGCTGGTAGGTGGCCAGGACCTGGCTCCTTCTCAGGCTGCCCAGGCATGACTGAGTCCTGGTAGGTGTTTGCTTGGGGTGGCTCTGTGTGTCCTAAAAGCAAGGGCAAACCTGTCATTCCTGGGGTTGTCCTCATAAACATGGATCCAGAGGAGGGAGGAGGCTGGGTTCCTACAGGGGGGGAGAAGTGCTACATGGCAGCATGAAGGAAGGTCACACCTTGTGGGTTGCATCATTCCTCTCCCCGCTTCCCCCAGGACTATGAGAGCAAATTGGAGGCTTTGCAGAAGCAGATGGACTCTAGGTATTACCCTGAGGCAAATGAGGAAGAGGAAGAACCTGAGGATGAAGGTAGGGGCTGGGTGCCACCACAAGGTTTTGATGCTCTCTGCAGAAGCAAGAAGAGTGGACTGTGGGCCCCCTGGGCACCTCTATGCTAATGTCCTCCTTCCTAGCAGTACAATGATTGTCCCTCCATGTCCCCACAGTGCAGTGGACAGAGCGAGAGTTCGAGCTGGCCCTCTGGGCCTTTAGGAAGTGGAAGTGGTACCAGTTCACCTCCCTCCGTGACTTGCTCTGGGGCAATGCCATCTTCCTCAAGGAAGCCAATGCCATCAGTGTGGAGCTGAAGAAGAAGGTGGGTGCCTGGGGCTCCTCTCTAGCTTGCTGTGACACCCATGGCAGAGGCCACAAGTGTGGGCAGCCAGGGAAATGCCGAGGGGGACGCAGAAGGCACCACATGGAGCTCGCTGTCCTCCCAGGCAGCTCACCGCCCCTCTCTGCCCCTTTCCAGGTACAGTTCCAGTTTGTGCTCCTCACTGACACGCTGTACTCACCTCTCCCTCCTGACCTGCTGCCTCCTGATGCTGCCAAAGACCGGGAGAAGCGGCCATTCCCCCGGACCATTGTGGCCGTAGAGGTGCAGGACCAGAAGAATGGGGCAACGCATTACTGGACCCTGGAGAAGCTGAGGTGGGCAAGTGATGCCTGTGCTGGGGAGGGCTTCGCTGGCCTCAGCCCGGTTTCTCACCATCACCTGCTGCGGTCCCCTCTGCCTGCAGGCAACGCCTGGACCTCATGCGTGAAATGTATGACCGTGCAGCAGAAGTGCCTTCTAGTGTCATTGAGGACTGCGACAACGTGGTGACTGGTGGAGATCCTTTCTATGACCGCTTCCCCTGGTTCAGGCTGGTCGGCAGGTGAGTGCTTCCGCTCCTTCTAAGTGTGGCTGGGACCTGCAGGCAGCCCTGCGGGAGGAGGCACCACTGGCTCTGCCCTCCCCTGGGGCCGCGCCGTGGGGGGATGCGTTTTTCCCCCCAGTGCCAGTCAGGGCCCATCTTGCCTGCGATGGCTGTCCTCGGCATTGGCTGCCGGGACCCTGAGGGACCTGCGAGCCGCTGGCAACACTCCCGCTGCCTGCCGTAACACAGTGCTGTGAGGCTCTTGGCTCTTGGCTTGCCGCTGGTGGGAGGCAGGGGGCTGCAGCTCTCCAGCAGGCCGAGAGCCTGTGCCATCGCGACCTCTGCCCCGGCGGGCACGTGTCCATGTGCACATGTTGGTGTCTGAGCATCTGTCTGTATGGTATGTGCCACGGGTCTCCGTGCTCTTCCTGCACGCTGGCTGGAAGGGTGCGTTGCCGGCGACAAGGATGGGCCACCCCGGAGAAGGGGTCTGCCCCGGTGGGCAGAGGGAGCAGGGGGATAAGCCGCATGGCCTGACCAACCGCACCTGCTGTGGAGGCACCCCCCTGTGCCACGGCATGTGGAAAGATTCCCTTCAGCGGCGGGGGTGACGGCGAGCCTCGTGCCACCCGCTCCGTCCCTGTGTTGCCCACAAAGCCATCAAGGGGAAGCCCCACCATTTACACCAGTTCCTTGGGTCACTCTTTTCTCCGCCCTTTATAGCTGACAGCTGTTAGTGGCTTACTTTAGAGATGCACTAGACGGGCAGGTCTTTATTTCCCGACGTCCCTTGGTTTAAGCAGAAAAAAAAACCTACCCCAAAATCCAACTGAGAAAAAAAACAACCAAACAAAAAAGCACAAAGTTCCTATTCTTGCTCTCTCTTTTTGGAACAGCTGGTGTTAACCTGTCTTCTATCTTGTTGTACTAACCTTAGTTCAGATATCTCTGGCTGCAACAGCTCTCCTCTTTTCAACACATGCATGAGCGAGCGCATGGCTGATCTCACCCCCTCCCCTACCTTCTCGAACCCCGACTCCGACATCACCGAGCCTGCTGACGAGCAGCACCAGGGGCAGGAGGAGGAGGAGGAGGAGGAGGCGGAGGACCTGGAGGAAGACATCTTTCCGGAGTGCCCGCTGTGTGATGGCCGGGATCCATTTTACGACCGCTCCCCCCTGTTCAGTTTAGTAGGAAGGTTGGTGAGGTTTTAGGAGAGCATGCCGGGAAGGAACTAGCTCTTTCGCATGAGGGAACTGCTTTCGGACATGACTCCCACCTCGTGGGCATCCCGGAGGCGCAGGGGTGGCTGGTCAGCTGGGATTGCCACCAAGCCTGGGGCACCCGGCAGGGCGGTGAGGTGCCTACCAAGGTAGGCCTGTGATGAGCACAGCAGTGGTAGGGGATAGTGGGGGAAGGCAGATGGCACTAGCTCCGCTGGAGACCCTTTAGGCAGGTCCCTCTTTGGGGTAGCCCCCGAAAAGCGGAGCTCTGCTCCACCTCCAGCACCAAAGGAGCTGGGGGAGCTGCATGGGGGTCTTGGTCCTGCACATTTCTGTCCCAGAAAGGGCCACCTCCCACTGGACTTGGGGTGAGCCCACAGTGCTGCTGGCTGGGGACATGCAGGCAGTTCAAAGCTGCGCGTGCCTCTGGCACTGGCTTGGCCGTCCCAGCTGCATTGGTCAGTGTGAACCCCCCTGGACGTGGAGACTTGGATTTCCCCATGTGTCGGGGGGACAAATCTGAGGGCAAGCCAGGTGCAGGAGGGAAAGGAGGGCTCTGTGAAAAGCAGCATTTTCTCTTGCTGCCTATGCCCAGTGCCAGGCTTGGGGACATCCCTGCCAGCTTGGCACAGGAGATTTGCAGGGGGGTTGCAGGGACCTAGTTTGCAGGCTCCAGCTCCTCCTCAGCTCCAGCCGAGGACAAGAGTTTTGATTTCTCATACCTTTTGGCCAGGGATGCCCCCTGGGCTCCATCAGTCTTAGCCTGGAGAAACCCACCAGCTGCTGCAAAACTGGCTATGCCGCCGAACCCGGTCGCAATCTGCCCATCCCCAAAATGGGAGGAGGTACTCCCACCTCTGGGGTTTTCCTAAGGGAATGTGTGCCCGGAGCTGGTCCCGGAGCCTCTGCCCCAGGCAGGAGCCAGAGGGGCTCAAGACGGTGAACCTCTCCCCACTGGGGCTGCCCCGGTTGGAGCTGGGGCTCCTCTTCCTCAGTGTGCTAAAGCCAGGCTTACCCCTGCCAGGCAGGGTGTGGGCAGCGAGGTGGGGAGGAGGGGAACCAGCTCAGGCAGAGTGGGCAGAGGTGGGATAAGAGTCCTGCAGCCTCAGACCGAAAGAGCTGGGTTCTTCCCCACTTTTTTTCTTTTTTTTTTCTTTTTTCCTCATTTAAAAACAAAAGAAAAACAAAACAAAACACAAAGACCAAAAAAACCCCACAAAAACAAAACAGCAAAACATCAAAAAAACCCCCAAAACTCTTGGGGGCACCTCAAAAAACCAAACAAGGCCCTGCGGCAGTGGCCCTGCTCCATGCCAGGGGCACATTCCCCGGAGCTTAGTGCCTTCTGACTTCTTTTGAGTCTGCTCTGGGTTTGGCTCCCCGCGCAGCAGCTCTGCTGGCCACATTTCTTGTGAAGTGTGCTTGGATTGGTTTATGATTGGATCCTTGTCTTTGATTTTTTTTTTCCCTTCCTTTCTTTTTTTTTCTTTTAGGTTTGTTTTTTTTCAGTTTTTTGGGTTTTTCTTTTTTTAGCTGCTGGCTCTCTCTCTCCAAAGCTTTAGCGAAAATTGGGGTTCTTTCACTTTCATCTTCCTTTGGAAAGGCTTTTCTTTGGTCTGAGCATGCCATCTTTGCACCTCACCAATCTTGTGGTTAGTGTCCCTGCCCTCCTTCCTCTAGTGACACACTTGTCCCCCTCCTCCCTGCCCACCCTGCCCTCCCTCCCCTTCTTTCCTCCCCTCTCCCCCCCCTGACTTCAACACCAGCTGCCCTGTGATTTTGAGCAGGTGGGCGCACCAGATCCCTGCACTTTTGAGACCTCCCTGTGGTCACAGGGCTCTGCCCCAGGCATGCGGTCCTGCCAGGAAGTCCTGGCGTGGTCCAGCCACTTGTCCCTGGTGGCCTCTGAGAAGAGATGGGTTGACATGGGCCCAGCAGGAGATGGTTATGAGGCATCACCTTCACTTCCACAACTTGGGTCCTTGGAGATGCTTTGGGTGGAAAAAGCCTCAAGCAGCGGTTGGAGGTCAATGGGGGTCACCAGAACAGGGAGAACCTCTGGACTTTGGGGCTCGGGCTGCAAGTGTGGGGCTGGGCCCTCCTGCAAGAGCCCTCTGGCCACTTTCGGGTGCCATTGGATGTCTGCAAAGACGCTTGCGAGGTTGGGACGTCATGAGCAGCACTGTCAGCCGCAACCCTCATGGGAGCCTCCTAGAGCAGAAGTGTCCTGGCCAGTCCCAGCACCCACGACACTCGAAGACACTGCATATCAAGACGCTGGTGTGCACCCCGGGGAGGGGTGCCAGGCACCCCGCACCCTCTCTTGCTGGGAACAGTGCTGCCCTGCAGGCAAGGGCAGTTCGCACCACTTGGCAGGGAGCTTGGTGCCAAAGGCTCTGGAGGTGTCTTGTGACTGCTGAGGGCATGGCGTGCCACCATCGCCAGAGTGCCAGGAGGACCGTTGAACAGTGACCCGGCTGGCAGCGAGGTTGAGGAAGGCAGCAAGAAGAGGCAAAACACTTGAAAAACAGGGACCTGTGGTCTGGCATGAAGTGCTGGCAGAGACATGGTGCGGCCATCGCTTTGAACCCCAGCGTGGCACCCTACCATGGCAGTATTGGCAACCTGGACACTGCTGAGGAGGGCAGGGAGGCTCCAACCTGCCATACGGGGAGCAGGGCAGCCTGGGACCCTGAAGCCATGTGTGTGAAGGGATGTGGCAGGGGGACACACGCTGCCAGCCACACTGTGCAGCCTCCCTCCCAGCCAGGCAAAGGCCACCCCCAGCCACCAGTAGTCCTGTGGCACAGCAGTAAGTGCTGGGGCCAGGACCCCCCAGCAGGTTCATCTCTGGAGGCTTCTGGCCTCCAACCAGGACCTCCTCCTCTCCCTTCCTTTGCTCCCATTGGCCTCTACCTCCCTCGTCACCCTCCTTTCCCCCCTGCCTTGTCCCTGTCTCCCCCACGGTTACTCTGCAGCCACCCCCAAGTCATGTTGCAGCACTTCCTGCCCTAGTCCTCCGGCTCTCCACCACAAAGAAGGTCCTCTTCCCTCCCAGCTTCACGGTGGCACCAGTGCAGCCCCCTCCCTGCCCGCCACGGAAGTGACAGCTGGAGAGGTATGCGAGCCCCTTCTGCTTCATGGTGCTGCCCGCGGCACATGCTGCCTGCCCGCTGCCCGCTCCCTGCCCCTCTCGGCTGGCCCTGGCTGCCTTCTCTTTAGTTTTGCTTTGCAGTGCCGCGGTAGCGCCGTGAGCGGTGACCTGGGATCCCGGCCGCCGCCGGCCGCGCCACCCGCGCCTGGGGACCTGCGGGTGGGAGCAGTGACCGCTCTCCCCCTGTGTTGTATGTGTCCCCCCCTCTCTGGCAGGGCCTTCGTCTACCTGAGCAACCTCCTCTACCCCGTGCCCCTGGTCCACCGCGTGGCCATCGTCAGTGAGAAGGGTGAGGTGAAGGGCTTCCTGCGCGTGGCTGTCCAGGCCATCTCAGGTAGGAGGGGGACACCCCCCCCCCCGCCCAAATGTGCCCCTTGCATTCCCTGCAGCCCCCACCCCAGCTCACCCCCATGCCTCCTCCAGCGGATGAGGAAGCCCCCGACTACGGCTCTGGTGTGCGGCAGTCAGGGACAGCCAAGATATCCTTTGATGATCAGCACTTTGAGAAGGTACGGTGGTGGACAGCTCTTGGTGGGTGCCTGGGACCACAAACTGCTACCTGCCACGGCGATGCTCCCCCATGGGGACCACCAGGCTCCCAGAGGTGCAGGCATCACACTGAAGGGACCATGCTCCTGGTCTGCCTGGCAGCCCCCAGCCCTCTGGCACCCACCAATGCACCCTGCTCTCCTCCATGTCCTAAGGAGGGTCTGCTGTGGGGCGGGGAAGGGAGAGCTGGAGGTATCCCCGTGCTCAGGGCAGTGGTGGAGGTTTCAAGCAGGACTGCCTCGGGGATCATCAGCATCCCTGAGCCCCACTTCTGGTGCAGTTCCAGTCAGAGTCATGCCCGGCTGTGGGGATGTCTCGCTCGGGGACCTCCCAGGAGGAGCTGCGCATCGTCGAAGGCCAGGGGCAGGTCAGCGACATGGGGCCCTCTGCTGATGAAGTCAACAACAACACCTGCGCAGGTGAGAGGGTGCTGACAAGTGGTTGGGGAGCAGCCCTCTGCCCCAGCACCCAGCCTGCTCCTGGCCCCGAGCCTGCTCCTGCCCAAGTGTCGAAAGCCCACTGCTCCGGTGTGGGCTTGCTGGCAGACACCGAGGGGGGTAACCCCCCCTGCCTTGCTGAAGACCCTCCCCTTCCTGCAGTGACCCCAGAGGACCTTCTCCTGGAGAGCCCAGAGAAGCCTGCACCAGATGGGCCGCTGGAGACGGCTCTGGACCACCTGAAGCTGGGCAGCATCTTCACTTTCCGTGTGACGGTCCTGCAAGCCTCCAGCATCTCTGCGGAATACGCAGACATCTTCTGCCAGTTCAAGTGAGGCCCCAGTGCCCCCCGGCCCTGCATCTCCCACCATGGTCTGGCCATCGCCTTGGGCCTGGTGTTGGACATTGGGGACCCTGAGCCCTGCCACCTCTGAGCCCTTTGTGGATGGGGAGGCAAAACCAAGGGCTGTGGGATAAGCCCACGCACTTCTCACTTGGTCACTGGTAGAAGACAGGGAAAAGCTCTCATCAGCTTTGGGGAAGTCCTGTGCCAGCCCAGGGTGTGGGCGACAGCCCCAGAGAGAGTGGGCCCTTCTCCTGGTCCCTACCCTCTCTCCCCTCCCTGCTCTGGCACATCCCTGAGCCACCTTCCCTCCCTCCACAGCTTCATACATCGCCATGACGAGGCCTTTTCGACAGAGCCCTTGAAGAACACGGGACGGGGGCCACCACTGGGCTTCTATCATGTCCAGAATGTGCGTACCCCTCCTCTGCCCACACCCCCTCACCCCTGTGGCGGTGGGCGTCTCCACAGGGCCTTTGGCTGGATCTTCTCCCCAGGGGAGCAGCTTCCTCCTCGCTTTTCCAGCTTATCACAGCCACCCAGCTAAGCCAACCTTAGACAAGGTGGATGGGTGGGGGAAAGACCAAAAGCCACTGCTCTCCACCTGAAAAGGCTGGGATTTCATGGCAGTGGTCTCAGTGGGGACAGCGTCCCCTGGCCATGGGGAAGGGGATGCATGAGGAATGCAGAGGACTAGACAAGCTTGTACCCTTCTATCTCCCTAGTGCTGTTGCCAGCTGCATCCCTTTCCCAGCTAAATTGCACCTTTGATGGCTCTTTCTCTTCTAGATTGCCGTGGAGGTGACCAAGTCCTTCATTGAATACATCAAGAGCCAGCCAATTGTATTTGAAGTCTTTGGGCACTACCAGCAGCACCCCTTCCCACCCCTCTGCAAAGATGTCCTGAGGTGGGCACACTCTAAGCCACCCCTGGCCCCTGGGTGCCATGGGGGCGCCCAGTATATCCAGCTTCGTGGGGACCCAGAGAAAGAAGGGACAGGTGGTGGGAGGGGGTGGCCCTGGGGTGTATATGGGATTGGCCGGGTTTGGGTATCCCTGTGGATGCTTGAACTAAGGTGGTTCTCTCTGCAGCCCACTGAGGCCGTCCCGACGCCACTTTCCCCGTGTGATGCCACTCTCCAAACCAGGTAGGGAACGTGGGCCTCCTGCTTCTCTGCTTGCCTGTGGTCCTTGTGCTGGGTACAGTGTCCCCTTCCCCAGGAGGACCAGTTAGGACCCCAGGGGCACCACAAAATGTACTGTGGGCCAGAGCACCTGAAAGCCCTTGGCACCCATTCCTGCAGCACCCGGCTGATGCAAAACCCCCTCCTTGCCTCCTGCAGAGCAGTGGGGAGGAGGCTGCCCACCCTGGATGACTCAAATGGCCACCCAGCCCTGTCATCCCGCAGGGGCTGCAGGGTCCACTCTGGCCACTAAGACCCAAGTTGTTGGGGTTTGGCTAAGCGCCCTGGTTTGCTGTGCAGTCCCTGCAGCAGCACTGGGGGAGCCTCCTTCCAGCTGGCCCCAAGCAGCTGGCCCCAGGTGTCCCTGGAACAGTGCTGCATGGCTTGGGATGTGTGTGTGCTGGGGCTGTGGGCTTAGGGTGTGCATCCCAGATCATCTGCGGAGAAGGGCTTGGGGGTACTGGTGAAAAGCTGCACATGACTCAGCAATGTGCGCTGGCAGCCCAAAAAGCCTCCTGCACCCTGGCCTGCATCCCCAGCAGCGTGGCCAGCATGGCAAGGAGGGGATTCTGCCCCTTTGCTCTGCTCTGGGGAGACACCCCCCCCAGTGCTGCCTCCAGCTCTGGGGCCACCAACAGCAGAAGGACATGGAGCTGTTGGAGCAGGGCCAGAGGAGGCCACGGAGATGCTGGGAGGGCTGGAGCCCCTCTGCTGTGAGGACAGGCTGAGAGAGTTGTGGGGGTTCAGCCTGGAGAAGAGAAGGCTCCGGGGAGACCATATTGCAGCCTTTTAGTACTTAAAGGGCACCTACAGTAAAGATGGGGAGAAACCTTTTAGCCGGACCTGTTGTGATAGGACAAGGGGTTTAAACTAAAAGAGGGGAGATTTAGACTAGATATAAGAAAGAAATTTTTTACGCTGAGGATGGTGAGACACTGGCCCAGGTTGCCCAGAGGTGGTGGATCCCCTATCCCTGGAAACATTCCAGGTCAGGTTCGACAGGGCTCTGAGCAAGATGTCCCCGCTCATTGCAGGGGGATTGGGCTAGATGATATTTAAAGGTCCCTTCCCACCCAAATTATTATATGATTCTGTGATCTCAGGGATGGGTGAGGCTGGCTGCATCAACTTGACACCCTAAGTGCGCCATTTTTGGCATGGGAGAAGGCACACTGGTAGTCAGCGAGGTCTCTGGGATGGGGCTGTCCCCCTCTATGCCTTGCTGCCACCTCGATGTGTCTCTCTGTGGTCCCTCCCTCTGCCTTTACCCTGCCTACCGGCATGTGTCTCACTCCAAATGTCAGTGGCAAGCTCATCCTTTAAGCTGACTTTCCAACCTGCTGCAGTGCCTGCCACGAAGCTGAGCACCATGACTCGGCCCAGCCCTGGCCCATGCCAGTGCAAGTACGACCTGATGGTCTTCTTCGAGATCTGTGAGCTGGAGGCCAATGGCGAGTAAGTCCTGCCGGAAAGGGAAGTGGGAAGGAGAGGGAAGCAGCGCGGTGATTTGCCCAGTGCTTGGCACCTGTGGGCAGGCTGACAGGGCTCTGTGTCACACCATGGTCCTCTCTTCCAGCTACATCCCTGCCGTCGTGGACCACCGTGGAGGCATGCCATGCCATGGGACCTTTCTCCTCCACCAGGTACTCCCTTCCTGAGATGCCGTCCTGACTCTGGCTCCTGACAGGAGCTGTGTTAAACATTGCCCCTTCTCTCTGGCCTTGTGGGTCTCAGGGCATCCAGAGGAGAATCACTGTCACCTTGGTGCATGAAACGGGCAGCCTCATCCGCTGGAAGGAAGTGCGGGAGCTGGTTGTGGGTAAGCTGAGGACCCCCCAGCCTGCCGAGCTCCCAGGCATCCTCCTGGGCTTTTTCTCGCCCACATTCCCATGCAGGGCTTTATGCCTCGTCTCCCCTCCCACCCTGCCATAGCAAAGCAGCAGCTGCCTGGCAGGTGACACTGGGACACTGCGTGGGCAGGATGCCTCAGTCCTGGACACCACATCCAGGAGCTGGACCAGGACCTCTGGCACTGAGTGGCCAAGTGCCAGGGCAGCTGCTGCCTGTGACAAGAGGGCTGCTGGGGGCTGCAGGCAAGGCGGGCTGCCCCTGCCCCTCGCGGGGACCCTCACTGGGCCACCACCTGTTGCCTGAGCTGTGTCCCTGTGCTGTGCTTGCAGGTCGGATCCGGAACACCCCAGAAGCAGATGAGTCTCTCATCGACCCAAACATCCTGTCCTTGAACATCCTCTCCTCTGGGTACATCCACCCCTCCCAGGATGACCGGTGCGTGCCATTTCTTCTCTTACTCTTCCCTCACTATGGTGAGGGCTGTGGGGGGGACATGGGGAGCCCCTCTCTCCCCTGGCGGGGCTCTTGGCCCTCCGCAGGGTCCTGACCCGTTGCTGCCTGGGGGGGGAACTTTTCTGGAGCTACAGAGGGTCGCAAGGTGCAGAGCCGCCAGCCTCCTTCCTCCTGCTCCCGGAGGCCTCTTCATGCTGGACTTTGGCACTCCAGGGAATTTGCGTGGGTGTTCTGCTCTCCAGTTGTGGCTGTGACCTCGTGGTGTAGACAGCTGGTCAGTGCCGGTGCCAGGAGGATGTACCAACCCCATGGCTGGAAGTGACCTGCCATGAAGGGCTATTTGTCCTGTGTCCCAGCAAACTCACTGGAAAGGTCGCTTGGTGCCATGGCCAGTCCCCATCTGTGCCGGGGTGATGCAGGAAAGCCATTCCCCATCACTGCTGAGTGACCTTGATGATGCCTGCCTCTTCACGCTTGTCCCGGGAGTCTGTGTCCCTGCCATGGGTTTGGCAGGGGTATGGGAGCAGCAGGACTGAAGGTTTTTTCTCTCTGAGATCTCCCTGGCTGGATGCTGCTGTTTCAAGGGGGGGCAGTGGGTGCGGAGGGCAGAGCTTGCCTCTGCACCAGGGCTGCTGACGAAACTCCTGGGGCTGGTGGGGGGTCCCTGGCCAGAATGTGTGCATGTGGACAGCTGCAACAAGACGAGGATGGTTGTTGGCAGCAGTGGGAGCAGCAGGACAAGTCCTGAGCTGTGTGCGTGGTGGTTGCTGGTGTAGGAGTATCCCAATGGGGACCACTTTTCCCCTCATTTTGTTTGGGGTCACCACTGGCGCAAGGTGGCCTGTCCCAAGGCAGCACGTTTTCAGGGGGGATGACGGGGGTCTGGACAGGAGGTGCCACCCTGCAGTGCTCCCGAGGCACCTCCTGGGCATGGTGGAGCAACAGGCACGCGGTACCTGGGCAGCAGAGCTGAACCACGGGGTCGGGTATGTGTGTGAGTGTCGGACCAGGAGACTTCTGGGACAACAGGGCAAGGTCAGGTGGGGACAGCTGGGCAAGGAGGGCTTGGCCTGGCAGAGATGCGGTGCTTTTTGCTGGACTGCTGGGACCTGGGTGGCTGTGGCACCCACGGGCTACTGAGGCTGCATAGTTTTATATCAGCTCCTGATCTGGCCGGTTGGTCCCAGGTGCAGCCAGATCAGATAGATCTTCAGCATCTCTAGCATAGCCTGGCAGGGGCGGACATGCCTCCTGCTCCTGTCTTCTCCCCGCAGGTCCTGCAGGGCAAGGGGACACAGCTCAGGCTGGGCGGATGCTCAGGGCATCGAGAGGAGCAGGGAGACAGGGGCTCAGGTTTTGCAAGAGCCCACCTCACCTGTCTGCACCAAGGGTCTGTGCCTCAGGGCCAGCCCCAAACCAGGGCTGCTGGCCAGTGTGCATGCTGTATTCATACTGTGAATTGCTGCCTGACCCTGATGAACCTGCCCAGGGCCAGGCAGGGAGAGGAGAGGGCAGCTGGTTCCCCGCGGGATGCCGAGGTGCACTCACTGCAGCCCCCCCCCCAGCTTCCATCCCACATACAGGCGCACATGCTTCATCCCCAGCAGCCTGCAAGGATGGGCAGAGGGAGGGCAGTGGGCAGAGCCAGGGCCCGCTTCACCTTCCTCCCCGGCTGCTTGCGCTCCCTGCTTCGCTGCCTTATGCCATGCAGCCTCCATGGCCCAGAACACCTCTGGCTCGCCTCCCCAGCCTCCCCAGTTCCCCACAGCTGCTTAGGAGACCAGGGGAGCAGTACGGCTCCCTCCCCAGCACCCATCCATTCCTGCCCAGGGAGGTGGCATGGGGGGCAGTGCCCAGGGTCCCCCCTCGCTTTTCTCTGCTGCTGCCACCCATCCGAGCCCACACTAACCATGTGATTGTTTTGTGTTTTCGCAGGCAGTTTCTTGATTCGGATATGCCTAGGTATTATTTGTTTCCATTGGCTTTTTCTCCACCCTCCCCCCCCCTTCTTCTCTTCCTTCTTTCTTTCTCCCCCCTCACTTCGGCACGTTCACTCCTGTCGGAGGCAGCACTGGGACATCCAGCCCCCATCCCTCCACAGGCCCCATCCCTCCTTCCTCCCACCCTGGCACCTCTTGCTCACTCAGTCTCTTTTACTGTTCGTTTGGGCCGCACTCTCGCTGGCTGCTGCTCCCCCTCGCACGCCTGCGTCCCCATCACCTGATTTGGGTTTTCTTCTTGCTTTTTGACTTTGCTGCTTTCCCATCTCTTTGGCATCTGGCGCTGACCGTGCCGCCAACCCCCATCACCTTCCACCCCAGCTCCTGCTTGGCCCCAGTGCTGCTTTGAGTAGCTGCAGGGCTGGTGTGGACCATGGCATGGGCTTCGGGGCACTTCCAGCCCTTGCCCAGTGACAATGGCAGCACGACTGGGTGGTGCAGCAGCATGTGCAGCAGCTGCCCATCCTGTGTGCGGTAGTTCGGCAGGTGTACGTGCAGTGTATGGGCAGTGTGTGTCTGTACGCAGGCAGTACAGTGCAGTGGGTGTACAGTGCAGTACAGGCAGTGGGTGCATACACACATATTTGGCACAGACTGTTATAACCCTGTGTAACGGGAATGGGTGGGGGAGGCTTCAGCTGAGACTGCAGGATGAGCCTGGCGTGCGGTGCATGGGTGAGAGCCACCAGACCTGTATGCTGCCGCCTGCCTCTGGATGGGAGCATCACCAAAGCTCCAGACAAGGGGGCGTCCTGCTACCATGCCCCACAGCAAAAGAAGAGAAGGATGTGTGTGGGAGACAGGGGGTGGGGTCTTCTGAGTCCTGGAGGGCTCCATAGCTTTGTGCCCGGGAGGTCATCCTCCCTACAGCAGCTAGAAGCTGGTCCTGCTCAGAGATGCCCAAGGGCAGAGCTGTCACTACAGTGGCACCCTGTCCCACCCCGGGGTGCAGGGGGACAGATCCAGCATGGATCCAGCCTCCCGCTCCAGGAGACAGGGGCTTGCACTGGCATTTCCCGTGGACTCTTGGCACAGTGATTCTCTCCCTGTGGACCAGGGGACAGGCTAAGAAATCATCTCCTGCTGTGTGGATGGCACTGGGGTGGCTGGTCCTTCCCCTGACAGTCGCCTTCCTGGGGGGCTGTGCTGAGTTGGGAGCTCCTTGCCCTGGGATAGCAGCAAGGGCAGAGTTAAGGGAATGGGGAACACAAGTGTACTCGCTTCCCAGCTTCTGGACTGCGAGGAAAGTGGGAGGCAGAGGGTTTTCACCCAAGCAGGTAAACCTCTGCCTGCCCTCACTGAGCTGCTTCTGGGCTCTGATTCGGGGTCCAGGAAGGCAGGAGCTCCTTTAGCCAGTGGTGCTGATCTGGGGCGGGTCCCCTTGAGAGGGGCTGCCCTTCTTCGTGGCCCCGCTCCTGTGCCAGCCCCGTACGGATGACGCTTTCTGACCTGTCGTCTTTCTGTGTGTGTACGTGTGTGTGTTTGTCCTTGGGTCGCCTTCCACTTATAGCATTTCATTCGGAAATGACACTAGGTATTTCACGCGCACCCGCTCGGTCTGGTCCTTCCTGCTTTTCTCTCTCTCTCCTTTGCCCCTCCTCCCTTTGCTTTTTGCTCTTTCCCCCTTCCCCTGAGGCTCCTCTTCTCCTCCTCCTCCCTGGGGAGCATTCTTTTCAAGCAACCTGTGTCTGCAAAGTGATCCTTCGCCTTGGCTGTCTCTCGCAGGTTTTTTTTACATATTTTATACACCTTCTGAAAGCGTCGCTCTCCCTCTTCTTCCAACGTGGGGGCAATCGCAGCCAAGAGCCTCTCCCCGCTCCCTCCAGCCACCCTGGCTGTCATTAAAAGAGCCTCTCAGGCACCTGGATGTTGCTTTGGGGACATGCTGAAGCTGTCTTGTTGAGACATCACTGAGGCACGGCTTCCTGAGGATGCTCAGGCGGGAGCTGGGACTGTGGCAGTTCTGGGTGGCTCTGGGGAGTGGGTGTTCCATAACCCCAAGGGTGGCCCAGGAGGGAGCCCAGGAGCAGCACATGGGGATCCCCCATGCTCTCAAACCGGAGCCGCCTCCTGATTCCCCCACTCTCAGTTGCTTGACCCGAAGAACCCAGTTGCTGCTCTTGCTCTGGGTGACTCCGCCATCCTCTACAGGACCCCATAGGCACTGGTTGACTGGGGTTGGGTGTCCCCCATTCCTTTTCCCAGCCTGGGAGCCATGGAAAACACAGCAAGGGGAGCGAGGCAGCCTGGTGGGAATGATGCGGGTGGTGATCAAGGCAAAGAGCGAGCCAGGGTAGACAGCCTGATGGGGGCCAGCCACCAAATCATGGTTCCCGTGTCCCTCTGGGGCTCAGGGCTGGCAGACAGGGGCAGCCCTGGGGAAGGGTGCCTGGCTGGCAGCGGGGTGCTGCTCTCCCAGGGGCGGAATGGCAGCAACCCCCCAGTGCTGAGCATCTTTCCTCTTTTCCCTTCTGGCCATCGTCACCTGAACGCAACAGCCACCCTGCCAGGACCTGGTCCAGGCATGCTAGGGGTGGCAGCCCCCCACTCTGAGCATGGGGGTGGGGCACACACCCTCCTTTGCCCTCCTTTGCCTTCCCAGCCTGCCCTGCCTTGCCTGCACCCCAGCTAAGCTCCCACTCCTCCCTCAGTCCCTTCTCCCCAAAACCCAGTCCATCGGCCGTTTCAAGGGCGCCGCGTCCCCGTCCCACCACGCCTTGTCCCCCTTTGCCTTGAGCCTGCGTCCTCTGGAGTGGCTGTCCCCATCTGTCCCCCCAGCGCGTGCATGTCTGTGTGTCTTTGCAGGCCTGCTGCAGCGCTGTGGGGGAGGGACGATGGCATCTCCTTGCTCTCCTGCCTGGAGTCTGGGGGAAGGTTATTTTACTGGCTGTGCTATTTTTTTCGGCAGGACTTTCTACCAGTTTGAGACAGCGTGGGATAGCTCCATGCACAACTCGCTGCTGCTCAACCGTGTCACCCCATACCGGGAGAAAATCTACATCACCCTTTCCGCCTACATCGAGGCAAGGAATTTAGTTGGGGCAATTATAGCGCCAACAAAGTCTGGTATTTGCCCCACCCTTGGGGTGCAGCCAGTGTGAACCCCTCCTTAGCTGGCACCGATACTAATGGGGTGCAGGATTCAACTTGGTGCTTGGGGGCCCTATGGGACCCCGGGAGTGGAAACTGCTGGGCACCCAGGGTGGGAGAGACCCGCTGGGCTGCCAAGCCACAGCCACCTTGATGCCTCTCCCCCTGCCCTGCTGCAGATGGAGAACTGCACTCAGCCTGCTGTCATCACCAAAGACTTCTGCATGGTTTTCTACTCTCGGGACGCCAAGCTTCCTGCCTCCCGCTCCATCCGCAACCTTTTTGGCAGTGGCAGCCTGCGAGCTTCTGAGAGGTACCAGGATGCTCCTGCCTTTCTGGGGGAGGAGAGTCCCAGGGACTGGAGCCCTCCTGGGGCATCCCAGCAGCCTGGACAAAATAACCAGGGCATGGAGATGGGGCAAAGCTGGTAATGCCTTGTCTTCCTTTGCTTGCAGCAATCGTGTGACAGGAGTCTATGAGCTCAGCCTCTGCCGTGTGGCCGACACTGGCAGCCCAGGTGGGTGCCGTGCCTCTGCTTGGATGGTTCACCATGAGACCAGGAGACACGGCATGGCGGTCAGGGTCATGGCCGTGTGTCTGTCCCCCTAGCTGTGTGTCTGTCCCCGCAGGCATGCAGAGACGGCGCCGGCGTGTCCTGGACACCTCCGTAGCCTATGTGCGGGGAGAGGAGAACCTGGCTGGCTGGCGGCCCCGCAGTGACAGCCTCATCCTCGACCATCAGTGGGAGCTGGAGAAACTCAGCCTCTTGCAAGAAGTAAGAGTCTGGCCTAGAAACAGGCCAAGATGGTGCAATTGGCAGCTCAGCCCCTCACCCTGGCAGTGCCGGTGGATTCCCCACCCCAGGTGTTTCAGCCCTCCCAGTTTCAGGAGGAGGCAGGAGTGGGGCTGTGTCACTGGTGCTTTCTTGTTGCATCACTGCTAGACGGGTCCCAGCAGACCCAAAGCTAATGAGTGGGTGGGGTTAATGGGACCTGGGAAGCCATTCCCCAAAAGGATGCTAGCAGGGGGAAGGGCCCACTTTGAGCCTGTCTGCCTGTGCCCAGGTGGAGAAGACAAGGCACTACCTGCTCCTGCGTGAGAAGCTGGAGACGACACAGCGCCTAGGCCTGGAGACCCTGTCCCCCTGCTCCAGTGAGGACTCTGAGTCCCGAAGCACATCCTGCGTCTCCTCTCCACTCTCTGTCGATGGGCCCCCTGAGGGCCGCAGCTCTCTCCCCGAGACCCCCAGTGAGCGGCAGAAGGAGCTGGCCGTGAAGGTACCATCCTCCAGCTCACGGGGATGAAGCCGGGAAGCGGCTCCCACAGGGCGGCAGGGGGTTGTGGCAGGAGAAAGCCCAAGAGGAGTGGGAGGAAGAGGGTAGAGGAAGGTGCCTCCTGCCCCACTGTCCTCCTCTCTCCACAGTGCTTGCGCCTGCTCACGCACACCTTCAACAGGGAGTACAGCCACAGCCACGTCTGCATTAGTGCCAGCGAGAGCAAGGTACCGCTGCTGCTGCTCTGGGCTCTGCCAGGCTGGCAGAGGCCGGGAGGGATGTGTGGCCAGGGGGAAACTGGCTGGGCAGGGGCTAAATCGGCACCATGGTGCAAGTGGTCCCTGCTCCCTCTGCTCACCCTGGTGTTCCCAGAGCTGGTGGCTCTGGGGACTGTGCCAGGAGGACTCCACTGGCCAGAGGTCTTGCCTCTCCCCATATGAGCATGCGCCTGGTCCTTTGCCTGTGCGCAGCTTCAAGTGGAAACTCAAGTCCACACCTCTGCTCCTCCACAGCTGTCTGAAATGTCTGTGACCCTGATGAGGGACCCCTCCATGCCAGCTCTTGGGGTGACCACTCTCACCCCTTCCTCAACCTGCCCATCGCTGGTGGAAGGACGCTACAATGCCATGGAGGTCAGGTAAGAAGTGGCCAGGAGTTTCAGGTGATGCCCCAGCATCCACCAAGCGGGGCAGCTGTACCACTGGGATGTGGTCCTGGTCAATGGGTGTTCCCCAGCTGTCACTCTTCCTACACTCCAGTCTCTCCTCCCTCTCCAGACCCCCCCAGGTCTCCTCCAGGGCAGAGAGCCCTGACCTGGAGCCAGCAGTAGAAGGAGAGCAGAAGAAGTCCCCGGCCTGCCAGCCTGAGGAGGAGAAGGAGCCCCAGCGTTTGCTGGTGCCCGACATCCAGGAGATCCGGGTCAGGTAGGAGTGGCTGAGGCAGCCAGCGAGGGGAGCACCTTGGGGCTGGGGGAGATGCACCCTACCCTTGCTACTTCCTTGCAGTCTGTGTCCCACCCTGATCTCGGTCCCTTCTGCAGCCCCATCATCTCCAAAAAGGGCTACTTGCACTTCCTGGAGCCCCACACCAATGGGTGGGTGAAGCGCTTTGTGGTGGTCCGGCGTCCATATGTCTACATCTACAACTCAGACAAGGATGCGGTCGAGAGGGCCATACTCAACCTCTCTAAGGCCCAGGTGGAATACAGTGAGGACCAGCAGGCCATGCTCAAGGTAGGGCACCCAGAGCCAGCCCCGTCCCGTGCAACCCTTTGGGTGAGGGACTCAGCCCTGGCTCTCCCCCAGCAGACCCCGAACACATTTGCGGTGTGCACGGAGCACCGGGGCATCCTGCTGCAGGCAAGCAGTGACAAGGACATGCATGACTGGCTCTACGCCTTCAACCCCCTCCTGGCTGGGTCCATAAGGTACTGGGGGCAGCTGGGGGAAGCAGGGTGCAGGGAAGCTGTCGGTGGGGGGGGTTCATGGGCAGCCACGCATGCTCTCTGCCCTGGTCCCAGTACTCTCCTGGCTTCTCCCAGGCCTTGGGAGCACCTGCTGCACGGAGCTGTCCCTGGTCGGGCTCTCAGCCCGCAAAACTTGGACTGCATTAATCTTTATTTCAGCTCTTCCCCACTTAAATGCTTCAGTCCAGATCCTGGCTGGTACAGAGGTGATGTTGTGCTGAGTTCAAAGCAATATCCATGCCTGGCAGCAGGGACACTGGCCCTTCACTGTTCTTGAGAGCATCTCATGCAGTTCTGAGAGCATCTCAAACAGTTGGTCTCACATCTCATGAAGTTCTTGAGACCATCTCAAGTGTCAGGACTAGGAGAATAGGAGTAAATGCACAGAAATTTATGTGCTCTGGCTAAAGAGACATTAATCCCTTGTCCTTCCAGCTCTGGCTGGATTCAAGCGCCAGGACACCAAACCTAGGGGACCACACCTCTCCTTGACTATAGCTCTGACACATTTTGTCTCGTTTTCCAAATCAGATCCAAGCTGTCCAGAAGGAGAACAGCCCAGACAAGAATCTAACCTGAAAACCACCTTCCACCTCATCCATCTGCCAGCAGGATCAAGATAGCTGATTCTGTCTCAAGACTCCCCATGTTAACGTCTGATCTCTCACACCATCTGCTGCCCCAGCTGTCTGCTCCATGGAAGAATCTGTCTCGAGTCACACCTTCAAGGGGGAAACTCACTTCTGTTCGTAGCTGCAAAAGCCTGGACCCATCTGGGCAGGATTTCTCGTGTGCATGCCATCTTCTGCCCATCCCCCCATGGGTGACCTTCATGTCACGCCATCTGTAATGCTCCAGAAAGGTCTCTGTCGGAGGGGAGGGGGCGAAGGAGGGTGGTTTTGGCTAAAAGCTGATCTTCGATCTACAGAGGTGGGAGTGCGCTAAAGCTCGGAGGTGGGACAGCAGGAGGAATTGCCTCCACGCGAAGGGAGAGTGGTAGTTTAGGTATGGGGATTTCCTAGTTTCTTGATGTTTCTGCAAGAGATGGCAGAGTAAGGTCAGGTGTCAGTAGTTTAAGATGATATTTATAAAGTATTTATTTCTATTTATGTTACAAAAATCCCGTAAGTTGGGTCCTGGTCCCCAGACAAGGCCTCCCCCAGTCAGGGGAGAGCCTTGGTGGTGGGCTAGGGTCCCGGGGATGCCTTTCCTGGGACATCCCTGGCTTGTGCCTGGTGGCGGTGGCACTCTCGCCCTTGTTCTTGGCCCTTCCCCAACCCTGTGCTTTGTCCCCCCTGCAGCTTAAGCTACTTCTCCTGAGTGGTGACTGGACAGTCCACCATGTCTTCCCAAAGGAGGCAATTCATACCTGCCCCATCTACCTCTGGAATTGGGGAGCCCACCATCTCAGCATGCCACAGCACCCACATCCACATGGATAAGTCACCTTGCTTCAGAGCTTGGTTCTGCTAGAGAGAAAAGGAGGGCTCTGGGGACAGCTCAGCCTGCCACCTGGTGTGGGGCTGTCCTTCCCAACCAGAAGCATGCGGACGCCCTCTGCTATCCCAGCTTGGGAGCCCCAGGGGCTTGTCCATAGGGATTCTCCCCCTCTTAGGGCAGATTGTGGGGAATGTGGAGGTTCAGGCGGTTGCTTACAAAGCCAGATGGGAAAGTTCCCCAGGAGTCAGGGCTAGGAACGACCATCCCAATCCACAGGATCCTTGTCTCCCTTTCCCTAAAAGGGCTGTCCTGTCCCTTCTCCTCCCAGAAGCATGACAGGCTCGAAGCAGGTCTGAGGAGCAGAGGGGAGGCTGGCATAGGAGCGTTGGGGTGGGGATGGGGCTTCTTTTTACTGTTGTAGCTGGCATTTTCTCATTCCTCTTCCCCTGCTGCAGAAGCAAGCGCCCACCTCCTTCCCAACCTGCCTCCATCAGCGCATTAATCCAGGAGGCTTCCCGTGGTGGAGGTGGCTTTGCTGAAAAGACCTCCTCCTCCAGCCATCACCACTTCTCACCTCCCCCAGCAGCAGCTCTCCCTCTCCTCCTTCTCCCATCTCTCACCCATGGGGGGATGCTTTCGTTTGGGGCTTCCCAAGTGGCTGGTGGCATCTGGCACAGCTCTGGGTGGGAAGGTGAGCATCTTCTTCCACAGACCTCCCAGGCACCCCCCAGCTTTGCTGTCACACCTTCGTGGCTGACCTTCCCTCACACAGCACAGCTGCGCCTTGGCTCTGCTGCACCTCCCCACGCTGTCTGTGATGTGTGTGTGTGTGTGTGTGTGTGTGTGTCAGAGATGGTGCTGTCTTCTCATTATGCTCGTGTCGTGGGGGCACGGACAGGTAGGGACATAGCAGGTGGGCAGAGGCTTGCAGGAACCCCCCCCTTGCTGCATGTTAGGCACTTTTCAGCTTGGGTTTTAGCTTAGGGAAACGGTTTGAGGATCCTTCCTGAGCCCCTGTCCGTTCTGCCCAGCCTCGCTGCAGCTCCTTGGGTGTCTCACCCTGTCGCTCCAGCCTGAAGCCACAGCAGAGCTGCTCCTCCCAGCCCTGCTCCCTGGGCAGACGGCAGCTTGCCCGCCCAGGACAAGTTCACCATCAAGCTGGGGTTTTGTCCCCCCTGTGATCCATTTTAGAGACCTGGAGGCTGACTTGTGCCCTTCATGGAGGGAGAGGTGCCCGTCCGGGGGCATGGAGGGGCAGAGCTGTGGCCGGGGTGAAGCAGGGCCCCAGGCTGCAACATCCTGGCTCCTGTGCGAGGACTAGTTGCTACCATCCAAAATGTCAACGTAAGGGGCTAGAGGTGGGTGCCCTAGGGAAGATGGGAGGCTCTTCCAGGGCAGAGGCAGCTTCTGGTGGAGACAGGACCCGTGTCTGTCAGGGACCAGACACAGGCTCACGGGCCAGGGCCAGGCAACACTGCCTGTGCCACAGGCGAGGGGCGGCTGTGGGATGGGCATCCTCCAGCCAGAGCTGAAGCATGCCTGAGGCCAGCAAACCTGCAGAGCAGCCAGCTCGGCTGGTGACCGCCACCCTCAGGGCCAAGGGAGATATGGCTGCTCGCTGGATGCTTGCAGCGGGACATCCCTGGCTCACAGGCAACGCTTGCTGTCTTACCAGCTCTCCTCTCGCCAGCACCACAAAATCCCCCAGTCCGGTCCCTGCCCACCCATCCCCTCTCCCACCACAGCCCCCTGGGACAAGGATTGCAAACACAAGGTTTAGGCATGACTGTGAGCTCCATCAGGAGGGAAATGTCACAGGGGGATGGTGGCGTGGAGGGTGGGCCAGCAGCATCAGGGCGGCTGGGGGCCTGCAGAGGCCACCTTTCACGCCCTCTGGTCCCTGCTGGCGATGGCAGCACCCCCGGGCCCTCCCTGCCCAGTGCCCGGGGGTTGGCGCCTCGGGTCCCAGCCGTCCGCGCGCACATGAGGCTTGTTCGGTTCCGAAATAAATGTGGCATTTAACGCAAACACCCCCTGCGCCACCGAGCTCTCCTTCCTGGGGCGGGCGGGCAGGGCGGGCGCCTCCAGACCGGCAGCGGGGAGGCCGCAGTGGCGGGCCAGGGGTCTGTGGGGCGCACCGGGTAGGCCGCACCGGGCACCGGCCCCGGGCTGCGCGGCAGCGGGACCGCCGGGCCGCACCGCCCCACCGCCGCCAGGGGACGCCGCGCCCTCTCCCCGTCTCGCCCCCAGCCGCGGGATTGGTCAGCCTGGCGGAGCAAAGCGCGAGGCAATAGGACAGATTGGCAGGGCGGCCCCGCCTTCCGACTGGCGGAGGAAGCGTCGCGCTGCCCCTCGGCGGGGAGGGGGATTGACGGGCGCCTCGCGGGGCGGGGCCAAGGGTGGCCTTCCGCTCCCGCCTCCCTGCTTCCGGCCCCTCCGCGGCCGCCGATTGACCCGGCGGGCAGATTGGCAGCCCGGGGGGAGGTGGAGTGGAGCGGTGCCTAGGCAGGTGGGAGCTGCCTCAGCGGCGGCGGGATGGATCTGTTCGGGGACCTTCCGGAGCCCGGCTCTTCGGCGGCGGGTAAGGGGGCCGCCACCCCTGAGCGGGCGCCTAACCGCCCGTCCTGCCCTGCCTCCGCGCGGCCCTGGGGCGGGGCTTCACCTCAACAGGCCCTGACAGGCCGCGGGGCCGGCGGCGACCGGCGCCGGGCCCCGGGCCCCGCCGGGCCTTCTGCTTTAGCCCGGCCGTGGGCAGCGAGCCCCTCCGGGGTGGCGTTCGGGAGCGCCCCGGGGTAGCGGGGGTACGAGGGGGCGACTGCAGTAGGAGGTGGCTTAAAAACCGCTGGAGAAATTGCAGGGTTTGAGGTTTTGGGGGGAGTTTTCTTTTTCTCTGAGACTCGTTCCTGTGCAGAGTGTCATCCAGGTGGGTTAGGCTATGCTGGAGCTTTTCCCCCTCTCTGTGCTGCTCCACATCGTGGGTCTGTGGAGAGCTGTAATGGTGTTACTTGAAACAATTTGGTGCTTTCTGGGCCCCTCACATCCTATAACACCTCTCAGCCGCCCAATCAAGACGTTAACACAAGTTGAGTGGATTCCTGGGTAGTGGGGGGAAAGCTGTTTTCCAGATGTTCACATCATCACCGGGCATGTGGTTTGTTTGGTCATGTAGGAGCTACCTAAATTAGAGATGGAAGAAAGGTAGCCAAGGTTCTTGGTTACCCCACCTGTGCTAAGCTGGGGGCAATCCTTCCAGATACCAACCCCTCAGCGCCTGCAGCAGATGCTGACTCTACCTTGGTGTCTTACAGGGAAGGAAGCCCAGAGAGGACCTCCGCTCTTTGATGATCTCCCACCAGCCAGTAGTGCTGACTCAGGTATGGGTGCTTCGTTCCTGCCTTTAGTTTGGCTTCCCGTGGTTTCTGCATCAGCAGCTCTTGAGATTAAACTTGTGTAAACCTTTTTCTTTGTTAGACAGGATAAAGACAGTTGGGTTTTCAGCACTGCTGCACAGAGCAGCTGCGTTCTTCTTCTTGAGGTTTTTTTTTTTTTTTTGATAACCAAATTGTTACATATGTTCCACATATATTCCATGATATGTTCCATGTAAATATTACCCGAAACAAATGTAAGGCCTCAGTTTGCCCCCCCCCCATCTACTAACAGAAGTTGAAAATTGTCTTGCTTTGGTAAATTGGCATTTTATAATTCCCACACCTCAGGAAAGCTGTACACAGAGCATTATTCCCTCAAAGAGACAAAGGTATTTACTTATCTTTTTCTTGTGCTCCAGGAAAAGGAGGCTCTTTACTCTTTGATGATCTTCCACCAACCATCAGGGGTGACACAGGTAAGAAGCTGTGTCAGCTCACCAAGCCTACACTGACCTGCCCTTCTCAGGAAGACCCATTGATGTAGCATGTTCTGTTGGATGCACAGTAAGTTAGGCTGGTGTCTGGGTCAGGTGACACAGGTGGTGGCGATCTGTTTGTGCCCCAGTTGTTTAAATGGGGATTCCGACTCCTTAAAAGTAAACTTAGGTCTGTTCCCAGAAGTACACTCTTCATATATCTTTTGGGGAACCCCATTGTGCCTGAAAGCTTCCAGCTTTGGGAGTGAAAAGCCCACTTTGCTTAGTGTGCTCGCTAAGAGTGAGGGTAGCACTGGCCCGGTGCTGCCACTTGGCTTCTGTTGCTTTTCTGCTGTGGGCACAGACTGCCTTCTTGTTCTTAGCTGTAAATGTCTTCAAAACCAGACTTCTGGTCAGGCAAGGCTTTCTGCATGCACCCAGGTGTTTACTAGTACCTGGGAGGAGGTGAGATTCACTGTACCATATGAGAATAAATCTCCAGAAGAAAAAGGCTTGGGTTCTGATGTCATGGGAATCATTTTGCTTGCTAGCTTTAGTTTGTACCCTGTTTTCTGAAACCTCTAACGAATATGCACATTCAGAGTAATAAAATATACTTTGCATTGTTTGGGGCACAATTTGTAGACAAAAATAATATTAATAACAATAATAACTGGTAGTGTTCCAACCTGAAACATTAACTTCCTGAGCAGTTAACTGCAAAAAAGGCTGGTAGCTAAGAAACAAACTGTGGGTTGGTGCGGAGAATCAACAGCCTGCCAGTCAAACACAACTGAGGTAGGGTCATGTAACATAAAGTGATCAAATGGGCGATCACTGGGTCAGACAGCAATGTGTGCAGTGGGTTGTACATGCTGAGTGAGGTTGTGAGTGAGGTTGTGTGTGCGTGTTTGTGATCAGTTAGTATGTTTTGTTCAGTAATAACTCTGGTCACTTAGTACTGTGTGACACTGCAAGCCTGTGCTCATCAGAATGCTTTGGTAAAAAAAGACTTCCTGCTGAATTTATGCAAGTAAAACAGAGCTGGAAGACTTCACTCACCTGCATTTTTTGCTTTCTTTCAGCTTCCAGTGCTACTGAGCACATCTCATCGGCAGGGAGCCATGGGAAAGGGGAGAAGAGAAAGTCCGTGGAGGAGGAAGAAAAGAATGGCAGGGAAGAACTTGTGGAAAAGAAAGTTTGTAAAGGTTTTCAGACAGTTTGAAAACAAATGTACTCGATTTGTACTTTTGATGTTGGGCTGAGTGAGTCCAGATCAAAGCTAAGCTTTGGTTCTTCAGTCCACTTGCGTTTTCAGCGTTTGGTAGGGAGCAAGCTGCTGCAGTGATCTGTGGAAGCCCCTTGAGCTCCCTGGCGCTCTCTGCCTCCCTTTCCCAGGCCTTCTTACCAGCCCTGCTGAAGTGGTAGAAGCTGAGCAGCAAGCATCTCAGCATTTGCAGGATAAGTTCCTGTGCTGCCAAGAGAGGGATTGGTTTTGAAACCTCTGGAAGGCTAAAGCTACATCAGTTTCTTTTGCTACATCAACAAATCTGTCTCCTGGATGGCTGCTAAGAAAGAAAGATAGAGAGAGTTGCTGTTACATATAGGACGTTTGACTTCAGTGCAGGTGTTCGCATGTTATGTGCAGCTTTTCGAGTAAGATGTGTTCAGGGGTACAAAGGAAAGGACGTGTTCTGGAAACAGCAGCCCCTGATTTCTTGTCCTTAGTACTTTCTTTAAAACTATGCTTTGTTTAATTTGCAGGTCCGGTGCTGCCCACTTCCCCTGCCCCCCGACCCCTTTTTGGTAAGAGCCCTGTCCTGTGCCCAGCAGTCCTGCTTGGCTACGGCTGCCTGCCAAAATGGGGACAAGCAGCTTTTATAGCTGCTGGCCTTGGGGGCACTTACTGTAACAATCCACATTACAAAATAAATATATCCCGTTCAGTGGAAAGTGACAGATGTGTTGTTGCAGGACAAGGGCTGTACTTCACTGCAGTGCCAGGATAGGGTTCTGAAACTGAAAAGTGGTTGCTGGTTTACTGGTTTTTAGCCAGAGGAGACAAAGGAGTTTGAGTGTGTCTGCTTTGTTCCCCTTTAGGGTCAGTGGGCATTCTTGGATTGAAGGGTTATGTGGCAGAGAGGAAAGGTGAAAGAGAAGACATGCAGGATGCACATGTCATCTTAAACGATATCACCGAGGAATGCCAGCCTCTGCCCTCCCAAATGTAAGTGGGCCCCAACTGCCAGAATAAAGCTGTGGATAGCAGCCATTGTGGGGGTGAAGGAGCTCCAGCTTGCTTCACCTAAGCCCGTGATATGATCCTTTTTGTTTTGAGCAGCTGATGCTCTTAACTACGCCTGCACTGTGGTGTGTGGTTTGGGCTAGTTATTGGGAGACTTGGGTTGTATCACTAGCTGTGTTCCTGGGCAAATCACAGGACTAATTTATATACAAATATCTCCCTTAGAGTGATGCTCAGTGGATTCAGTCACTGACTTCACAAGGATTGTGAGAGCCCAATAACTGGATATTGAGCCTCTGTTACCCAAATGCAAGCATGAATGTTTCAAGACCCTCAGTTTAATTATAAGTAATCAGGCCTTGTCTTGGGGATTTTAGAATCATAGAATCGTTTTGGTTGGAAGAGATTGAGTCCAACCATTAACCTTAGCACTGCCAAGTTACCACTAAACCATGTCCCTCGGCACTACATCTACACAGATTTTAAATACCTCCAGGGATGGTGACTCCACCACATCCCTGGGCAGCCTGTTCCAATGCTTGGTAAGCTTTCAGTGAAGATATTTTTCCTAATATCCAATCTAAACCTCCCCTGGCACAACTTGAGGCCATTTCCTCTTGTCCTATTGCCTGTTCCTTGGGAGAAGAGACTGACCCCCCCTGGCTACACCCTCCTTTCAGGGAGTTGTAGAGAGTGAGAAAGTCTCCCTTCAGCCTCCTTTTCTCCAGGCTGAACACCCCCAGCTCCCTCAGCCACTCCTCACAAGACTTGTGCTCCAGACCCATCACCAGCTCCGTTGCCCTTCTGTGGACATACTCCAGCCCCTCAATGTCTTTTTTTGGTAAGGGGCCCAAAACTGGACACAACCCTCGAGGTGGGACCTCACCAGTCCTGCTCCAGTCCTGCTGGCCACACCATTCCTGACACAGGCTAGGGTTGGCCTTGGCCACACTGCTGGCTCATGTTCAGCTGGCTGTCAGCCATTACCAGTGTGTAAAACCCTAACTGTGGAAATGGATAACACTTGAAGAAGGGAAAATAGATGTCAGAACTCTCATTTGAAAAGCTTAAATGTATTAGCAAATTAAGACATATAAGTGTGTAGGGAGAGTGTGTGTATTTAAACAAACGCTCTCAAGCATCATCCTGATACTGGATTTAGCTTTTGAAGTAATATTGTCCCAAGAGTTTCGTGTGCTGAGGGATTTGAGTTTCTTGTCTGTGGCATGGTTTTAACAAGTTTAGGCATGTAAAGAACTATAGGATTGGTTAGACTAATGTCTGTGTAGTGCTGGGGTGTTGCAGTGCCCTTGAGGTGAAATGTTTAGCTGCTTTTATGGCAAGTTGTGATCTATAAACTCTCTTCTGCCCTTTATTTTCTTGAGGGACGGAAAATTACAATAAAGTTCTCAGCTCAGTGCTTGCACATATAAGTTGTGTAAATGCTTGAGTGTGTGAGCTTAAGAGACTTGCTACCTTTGATTGTGCCTTGGAGTGCAGTGTTTATTCAAGTCTGGCCAACACAGGGCAGGGTGCTATGGGACAAATGTACTTGATCCCACCCTCTGGCTAACAGCCTTTGTCAGCCCCTTTCTGCTACTCTTTGTTCCCTCACAGCACACGTGTCTCATACTTCGCTGTTTTTGATGGCCATGGGGGAGTCCGAGCCTCGAAATTTGCAGCACAGAATCTGCACCAAAACCTGATTAAGAAATTTCCTAAAGGTGAGAGGAGTGGAATAATGGCTGTAGGACAACCATCGCCTTTTCTGCCTTGACGTGATGGCAGTCGATAGAGAAACTGATTTGTTTGGGCAGTTCTACAGTTCCTATCCCTTATTCCCAGTGGGCTTGTGAGACTCTGCTGTCTCCCGGGAAAGAGGGCTGGAATCCTTTTTGGGACAAGGGTACAGTAGCTAATTGTGAACCACTAAGGAAGTGTGAGATGTGCTGTTACCAGCTTTGGCAGCGCCACTTCAAGAGGAAAACACTCCTATGGGGGAGAGGGGTATTGCCATAAAGTCTCCATACATGCTACCGTGCAGATTTTTAGTAGCATGAGGCCAGGATGTGCCCTAGCTGCTCTGCACAGGATCTGAGAGGTTCACTGCCTGATGGAATGTTGGATGAATGAAGGGAGGGATGATATGTTTTAGTTGGAGCTTAGTTGCTGTTTTCCCTATATGACAGGTGAGGTAGTCAGCGTGGAGAAAACTGTGAAGAGATGCCTTTTGGACACCTTCAAACACACAGATGAAGAGTTTCTAAAGCAGGCATCCAGCCAGTAAGTGTAAATGCTTCTCATGCATTTGTATTTCTTAGCTTGCATCTCACATGCCTTAGTTCTGAGCAGGTCAGAGGAAACCTTGAGTTGTGTCTATGCTTTGGTGAAATCCCATAGAGCTCAGCTGTGCCAGGCTGTAACTCTGCCAGCTGAGTGCCTGCTAGAGCTAGATCACAGCGTGTTCTGGCCTTACTCTGGGGTGACCAGCCTGTAGGACCCCTTAAACTAAAAAACTAAGTTCATAGTAAAGGAAGGAACAAGAACATGACCAAGAACACACCTCTGTCCTTACCAGTGCATCTTGTTTGTTTTCTTTTTAAAGACTGACCATGTTGCTGAAGTGACTTATCCCATACTGCCTGAGATGGGATCTCTATATTGACAGCATCAAAGTGTGGCAGGAGGGTATCTGTAGAGCAGTACTTTGCAGGCTGCTGTGTGCAGCTTTCTTTAGAGCTGTGTTCCTGTTAGTGAGTATGTGCTTGCCGAGGTCATTTTTAATGCCCAGTGCTGAAAGACTTAACTCTCCCGATATAAGTTTAAGTCTTGCTTTCTTGACCTCTTTTGAAAATGGAGGCGTTGATGAAGAAAGTCTCTCATCTTAAGCTTGTTTCTAACAGTTTCTTTTAAAACAAAGCTGAAAAGCCCGGCAACTACTTTCTGTGGGATAAAAGCCAGCCTGCCTCTCAGCTGGGTTTTGCATGCAAGTATCCATACCTTCTCTCAGTCTCTGCTCAACTGACACACCAACTGTGTTGGACTAGGGAAGATGCAGTTTGCATTGAAAGTACAGTCAGTTTGTTACTAGCCCTTTACACGTTTGGGGCTGGTTTTTTTTTTCTGCTTTCATGGTGACACCTCTTACCCAGATGCAGGGACTGTTGATGCATCTGATTCTGAGATTCCCTGCAAACTTTCAATTTTAAGTAAATTGCAGACTGGCTCACTCTCTTAAGCCTAAACAGATTAACAAGTTTGACCTGGCAAAAGGAAAAAGCTTCCTTGAGTCTGTCACAATAGTGTCATTCCCAAACTAGTCTCTGTTTGGTCAGGAAACATGACTTATGACAAAGGTGTTACAACTATTGCTAGAGATCCTTTGTATTGATGATGAAATGAATGATCTTCATTCAGCTGCACCTTTAAAGTTAGGAAAAACTAGATGAAATATGTCTAGAAATCTGTCTCCCAAAGCTAATTTGAGTAAAGAGTGGCATCATAGCTGGGCTTCATTGCAGGGAGGACTAGTCTGGCAGCTGTAATCTAAGAAAGGCTTCTCATTTTACCTAGAGCTCCTGAGATAGGAGCTTAACTACAGCAAGTGAAATATCAGGAGAGTGACTGAACGAATGGTGTTGCTGCTGAGGTGTGGGGTGAGGACTGAGGCGGGTGGGCAGGCAGGGGTCCTGTGAAAAAAGGAAGAGAAATGGAAGCGAAAAGGAAGGCAACACTGCTGCAGTCCTGGCTGCGCCTTCCTTTTGTTGCAAAGAAGGAGCCTTCCAAGGAGGAGTTTAGGGTGCTTGTTTGTTCATGATGCTAAAGCTTCTGGGCAGTCATTGAGACAGCCTGTTCCAGCCAAAGATGAGCTTTCCTGGGAACTGAGTGTGAGGAAGGGTTGACATGGGGAGCATGGCTGGCAGCATTTGAACATTGGACATTGGCCGTGCATTTAGATGGTGGTACTCTGTGCATCTCCTCTCTCCTTGTCCAGCTTGCTATATACCACCAACAGTTTCCCTAGCTGCTTGCAGGCAGCTGCTGGGGGCTTGTGCTAGCTGACTGCTGTGTAAGCACATGATGTTTCCTTGAGTCCCCAGGGGAACTCTGTGACTAACTTCTTAAACATTGTTTTCCCCCTTGGTAATCTCATTTTTACTCCCTTCAGGAAGCCAGCATGGAAGGATGGCTCCACAGCTACTTGTGTCCTAGCTGTTGACAATGTTCTCTACATAGCCAACCTTGGGGACAGCCGGGTAAGCAGAACGGAGAAGCCCATTGCTGGCATCTTGATTCCTCCAAGAAATTTATTCACCCTGAAGAGCGAGGTGGTTGTGTGGTATGTCCCAGTTGCCACGAGCTCCCCAACTGCTCCTACAAAGCATCTTGGTTTGAGTTGGTGCAGGGTACTTCTGTGTTGTCTCCCATGGTGTAAAACAACTGTGTGTGGTAGCTTTCTCTGGGTGGTGCTAAATATCTCATGGTATCTAGAACAGAAAAGAGTATTTCAGTTGGAAGGGACCTACAGTGATCACCTAGTCCAATTTGGGGCTGACCAAAAGTTAAAGCATATTATTAATGCCAAATGCCTCTTTAACACTGACAGGCTTGGGGCATTGACCCCTCTCTAGGAAACCTGTTCCAGTGTCTGACCACCCTCTTGGTAAAGAAATGCTTCCTAATGTCCATCTGAACCTCCACTGGAACAGCTTTTAACCATTGCCACATGTCCTGTCACTGAATCCCAGGGAGAGGAGATCAGCACCTCTCTCTCCGTGTCCGTTCCTCAGGAAGCTGTAGGGATCAATGAGGTCACCTCTCAGCCTCCTTTTCTCCAAGCTAGACAAACCCAAAGTCCCCAGCCGCTCCTCACAGGACATGCCCTCCTGCCCTTCACCAGCTTTGTTGCCCTCCTCTGGATGCATTCAAGGACCTTCACATCCTTCTGGAATGGTAGGGCCCAGAGCTGCACACAGTGCTCAAGGTGAGGCTGCACCAGCGCTGAGCACAGCAGGACGATTCCTTCTCTGGACCGGCCAGTTGTGCTGTGCTTGATGCCCCCCAGGGTGCAGTTTGCCCCTCCTGGGGCAAACCAGCCAGCCCTGCTGGCTTCTACAGAGCCTGCTGCCAGCCAGCACCCCAGGCCCCCTTCTGCAGAGCTGCTCTCCAGCCACTCCTCTCCCCGTTTATAGTTGTGCCCAGAGTTACTCTGTCCCAGGTGCAGAATCGGCACTTGGACTTCTTAAATTTCATGCCATTGGTGACTGCCCGATGCTCCAATCTATCCAGATCCCTCTGCAAGGCCTCTTGTCCCTCAAGACAGTCCACAGCACCTCCCAGTTTGGTATCGTGAGCAGAACTGCTAATGGGGCATTCAGCTCCTGCATCCAGATCACTGACAACAATATTAAATAGCACTCTCTCTAGAACTGAGCCCTGAGGGACATTGCTGGTGACCTATCACCAGCCGGATGTAGCCCCATTCAGTACAACTTGCAGGTCTCTCTCAACAAGTTCTTCTTGCTGTAGTTTTGTTGTTTACTCATGAGGGTCTTTTGTCAGCACAGGCGATTCTGTGTCGTTATAATGAAGAGAGTCAGAAACATGCAGCCTTAAGCCTCAGTAAGGAGCACAACCCCACCCAATATGAGGAGCGTATGCGGATACAGAAAGCAGGGGGAAATGTCAGGTAAGTGCCTAAAGGGTGTGAGTGAGCGAATCTAAACCCTGGCCCAACTTTGGGCCTGAGCACTGAGTTTCTGGAGTTTCCTGAGGCCAGTGTTCGTGCTAGTGAGGGCCTGGAGAGAACCTGTTGCTGCCTTTGGAGGCATAGTGGTGCCTGAGATGTCTAGGGATTGAGTTGGTTGATGGGGGCTGTTTTCTCAGGGGCTTAGAATGGGGGCTTGCTGTGCTGCAAAGGCAGGAACCCATGCGAAAGCCTGACAGTGTGATGCAAGCATGGACGTGCTTAAGCTTGACCTGCCGAGCTGGACTTAATTATTTAAGAAGTTACCACTTGCTGCACACTGGCATTGAGCAGAATTCAATTCCTTGCTTGCAGCATCACCTTTCCCTCCTTGTCCTATAAGATGGGGGGTGGTTTGAGAGGGCACAAGAAGCCCTCAATGTCAGTTGGTGTTGCTCCCCTTGGGGTTAGCTGATGCGCTGAGGTGGTCTGCAGTAGGAGGGAGGTTACTGGATCCAGAGCAAGATTATCTTAATGATCCTGTGCACATAGGTGTGCGTGGCTGTTTGGGCTGCTGATGCTAAACACAGCAGCTGTCTGATTTTCCTGGCTAGGTTCTCTCCTTTCTTTGAAGGCTGTTTCTTGATTTAATGGCATCCTCACAAGAGAGGACTCAGTGCAGGTGAAATATCTTAGTGCCTCTGGAGGCAGAATGCCCCCCAGGGTGGGGAGGGGTGGGCTCAGTTCTGTCACACTGCCATGTCTGGAAGGCCTTGTTCCCTTTATCTCTGGAGAGCACATGCGGCTTCTTATGCTTAGTACTGATCTATCTTTGCACACAGGAAAAAGATGGGCCACTGTGTTATCTGTTTTCAGAACTGGGGGAGCGTCTCCCTGGCTGCCTGGGAGCCTCTCCCACTGCTGGTAGTTCAATATTGTGGACCCATGAGATAAGTCACAAAGTCTGTGAGCGTGTTGCTGCTCCTCTGGCTTTCAGGGTAAAGCAAGTTAGTTTCTGTGGTGAGCTTTTTATTTGCACATTTTTCAAAAGACAAAGTCTGTTTTTTCAAGTTTGAATGGCCTGCTCCACAGTCAGAAAATTATTTCTTTACATCTGTGGGTAGAGCAGAAATCTAAATTAATTAAGGTACAAGAAGTAGTTGAAAACTAATTAAGTACTGGGAAACTGGGAGTGTTTCTGATTGGGAGATTGGGAGATCAGTGGCAGCAGCACTTGCTCTGAGATTGAAAATAGCAGGAGGACCGCATGCCGTGGGTGGCACTGCTTTAGCCTCCAAAGTCAGATACTCCTTCATCTTCACTTCTTTCCTCTTCAGCAGCTCTGCACAGAATAGTTGATCTTCACTGCACTAACGTTGTGGCTGTTGATTGCTATAAATGTAATGTAACCAATTGCCATCGTTTTGCTTTGCAAGCTTGTACCACCTTCCCTTTCCAAAGGAGGGCCATGAAGATGATCAGAGGGTTGGAGCACCTCTCATATGAAGACAGGCTGAGAGAGTTGGGGTTGTTCAGCCTGGAGAAGCCTTTCAGTACTTAAAGGAGGCCTACAGGAAGATGGGGAGGGACTTTTTCAGGGAGTGGGGTGATAGGATGAGGGCAAATGGTTTTACACTGAAAGAAGGGAGATTTAGATGAGATCTCAGGAAAAAATTCTTTCCTGTGAGGTTGGTGAGACCCTCACAGGTTGCCCAGAGAAGTTGTGGCTGCCCCATCCCTGGAGGGGTTCAAGGCCGGGTTGGATGGGGCTTTGAGCAACCTGGTCTGGTGGGAGGCATCCCTACCCAGGGCAGGGGGTTGGAACTAGATCATCTTTAAGGTCCCTTCCAACCCAACCCATTGTATGATCCTATGATCAGATCTCTTCTCTACGATGTGCCTCGCTTCTTGCTTTTCTCTCAAGTGGGACTGGTTGGACTATGAGATGAATGAGCTTTTGTCTTTCCACAGTGCACAAAAGAGCCTTTTGGGGGAGAAGATGCTTGATTGTTGAAAAGGTAGAGTGTGGGAAGCTGCTTCTGTTGGGCCAGCACTCAGTTAATGCAGAGAAGTTTAGCAAACAGAACTGCTTCCTAAGGAGGATTGTAACTCGGGTTTCTGAGAACTGGTTGCTGCGATCAGTGGTTAGTAAAGACCAAGTAATCAGAAGAAAGGGCCATGCTTCTCACTCCTTGAAACTGCCCCAAATTGAGCCAGTCTATAGGGACTGGTATCCTGATAAGCAGAGCATAGGAGGGGCTGCTGGCTCAGACCTGGTCTTGCCTGCTGCCACTTTGTACTTCCATGAAATACAGTTTGCTAGATACCTTGCCAAAAAATAATCTGTGAATTCAAACCTCCGCCTCCATGAGTTCATCTTAGCATGTAACTCTTACTTCCCTGGTTGCTAGGCTAAGCAGGACTTGAGTTAGGGCACGGAGATGCAAAACAGCCTTGAATTTTCCTGGATTCATTTCTTCCTGTCCCTCTCCTCTTGTTTCCCAAAGCTTCACACAAACATGCAGAAGGGGAAGGAGACTTTGAAGGGAAGATTCAAACTTGCTGGGGAAGTGGGTTGAAATTTGTATGAGGCAGCTGAATGCACCATAAAGAGCGTCCCTATCGGGCAGTGCAGGGAGATACGCACGTATGGTGAGGGGTCTCAATGTTTTCTTCCCTGGTGCAGGGATGGAAGAGTCCTAGGAGTGCTGGAGGTTTCCCGCTCCATTGGGGATGGCCAGTACAAACGCTGTGGTGTTATCTCCGTGCCAGATATCAAACGCTGCCAACTCACACACAATGACAGGTAAAGTGTGCCCATGTGCAAGGGTGTTGGCTGCTTCCTAGCTTTTCTCAACAGAAGTAGCATAAGCTGCATGACCCTGTATGCTCTGCTGTTAGGGCCGAGGCACTTCAGACTGATCATCCAGAATTACAGGATGCTTTTACTGCTGACATCTTGGTATAGTGGGATAATGCTGCTGCCTTACTATGCCAAGATACTGTGAGAGCTCCTGTTGGAGAAACTGGCCTCACAGCAGTGATAACATCCACAAGCCTTAGACTTCCTTCATACTCTGAATAAATTCACACGCCAGCGTTCAAGCAGTTGGCTTGAAATCCCTGATCCCTATCCTGCTCAAGAGTTGTTTCTAGCAGCTGTGGTGCCCACAAGTACCATTGCATTCAGCTCTGATATTTGAAGATTTAAGATACTTTTCTAACATGTGATTGGCAATGACAAATTGCTGTAAGCTTTCATGTTAGTATGGCCCTGAAGGCTCTCTGAGGTGAGAATGTAACTCAGTACTGCTGCTTTTTCTGGGATCCATATCAAATGATCCACTGAAATATTTCTAAAGATAATTCTGAGCCATCAGGCTTTGAAATGATGTCTTCAGAGACATGTGCTGCTCTGGCAGGCTGGCCATCTCTGCGGGATGGTTGTAGTTTTCCTTGTTCAGTGACTCCGGTTAGAGCTTTTGGTTAATAAAATCCCCTGTGCGAGCAGGGAGCGCACAGCACGCTGTCTCTCCCATCCTCTGATGGGGAGCTAGGAGGCAGCTCTCCTTGCCTTGGGCTTTGTAACCCCTCAACCACCTGCAGCAATACCTTGTGGCAGAGTTTTCCAAACACAGTTATGCCTCTTGCTGGGTTAAGCTGCTCACTTTTCTTTTCAATATTTCTATTTAAGTTATTGCATACCTCAGGAGCATGGAAATGTAAAGTATTTAAAGGAATGCACATAAGGTATTAAGCTGGCTGTATTTCTGTATTTCCTTGCATTAGCTACATTCACATGTGAATGAAAAGAACTCAAGGGAGCAGTTCCTGGAGAAATAATGGAGCTTTCCAGCAGGGTGTGGTATATGGGGTTTCCTTGTGGTGCAGTGTCAGTAGGACTGCCAGGATGTCCCAATCTAGGTCTTGCCTTGTTTGCCTGGCTCTTTTGCCTGTACTTTCGATTGCCTCAGCTCCATGAGTGGTAGGTAGAGGACTTCTGGTGCTTCCGGGGGATTTTCAGATGAGCTTTATGGCATCTTCCCTTTGGATTGGAGTGTGGGTACTCATAAAATAGCTTGGAGGGATTTTGCTGTGGCTGGGGAGTCAAAGATTCAGCCTTGGAACTTGTCTCTCCTTGATTTCCAGGTTCATTCTGATAGCCTGTGATGGCCTCTTTAAAGTCTTTACACCAGAAGAAGCTGTGAACTTCATCGTGTCCTGCCTGGAGGTGAGAAGACAGTTTTGGGGTTGAGTTTGTCAGTACAGGGGACACAAAAATCTAGCTTGCAGAAATGTAATTCTGCCAGGGTATACTCCCTTGTATCTGAGGTCATCCTTACTTGTTTTGTTCCCCATGCTTGGAAATTACCATGTGCTTGCACCTACGTGCTTTTCTAGGAGCAATCAGCGTCATCTTTCCTCGTCCCAACAGGATAAGAACATCCAGATGAGAGAAGGAAAGCTAGAAGCAGATGCTCGATATGAAGCTGCATGTAACAGACTGGCCAACAAGGCAGTACAGCGAGGGTCGGCGGACAATGTCACGGTCATGGTGGTCCGGATAGAGCACTGAGAGATGAGGTGCAGCAGCAGGACCCCCGGCTTGTGGCGGATGTAAGGGAAGGGAGAAGTCAGTGTGTGTGCATGTGTGACTTGGGGAGGGAGGGTCCTGCTGGATGCTCTTCAGTGTAAATAAAGTTTTGGTTTTTTCTAATAGTTTTAGCTTGCTTGGCTAGCAGTGTTTTCTAAGTGGCTGCCACAGTGGACCAGCCTATGCAGAAATCTCTTGTCCTGTCAATTCCCCTGTGAATGTCTTGGCAAACCAAATAAATCCGTATGGCAGAGGTGCTAGCAAGAGCAGGCATCTGTGGGCATGAACTCTGCCAGCTGTTCCAGCTGTTCCAAATGGTGCAGTTCTGCTGTTCATTTCTCTGGGCTTTGTATGAGGCCCTGGGAGAATCCTGAGCTCTTAGGACTCAGTGGGAGCTCCCCGTCAGGCTGTACTGTACAGACTGTACATTACCTCAGGCCACTGGCTTGGGATGTGGTATGAGCTATCCTCTGTGCTGGGAAGAAAATCTTTTGGTTCTGAAGTTGGGTTGTGAGGTTGCATGCAGCTGAGTGATACACTGCTGCTCTGCAGGCGGTGTTTGTACCTTCCCTCTGCTTGCAGAAAACATGGGGGTTTTATCCCAGTTTTTAGAATCATAGAATCATCTATGTTGGAAGGGACCTTTCAGATCATCAAGTCCAACCATTAACCAAACACTGCCCAAAGCACCACTAAACCATGTCCCTCTGCACCACGTCTACCTGTCTTTTAAATACCTCCAGGGATGACGATTCCACCACTGGCCTGGGCAGTCTGTTCCGATGTTCAATAACACATCTTGTGAAGAAATTTTTCCTAATATCCATCCTAAACCTCCCCTGGTGCAACTTGAGGCCATTTCCTTTTGTCCTATTGCTTGTTACTTGGAAGAAGAGAGCACCCCCCTCCTTGCTACACCCTCCTTTCAGGGAGTTGTAGAGAGAAAAAAATATTTGATACGGCAAAAGTGGCTGAATTTTGCTTTTGATGTTTATTGGGAAAGTGTTTTCACCTAATGGACCTGCCAGGCAGCTGAGATAAGGGCAAGGCTGTGTGCTTGTCTGTGTGCTATCTGAGGAGCAGGCATCTCGGGTTTTAGGTACTTGTTGCTATTAAGTATCTGGTATCTCATCCCGTCCCCATTCCTCTACCAGCTGTTGCTGCAGAGAGTCGGTGTGCTGTTTTCAAGAGAAAATACGGCTTAAGATCAAATGACAGTGTGAAAGCTAAATGGACTGGGCTACCGAAGCACTTAAATTCCAGATTGCAAACCTTCCCTGGGTGAGAGGGTACAGTGAGGGAGATGAGCAGTGGGTCTGTGCAGTTGTTTCTTGCAGAACATCTTTACTCTGCATGAGAAATGGTGCAGACCCAGAGAGAGGTTGGGCAGGTTGGTGGAGTGGTGCCTGCCACTTTGTGCGTAGTCCTGTGCAGGGTTATGATGCTTCGCAGGCTCTCTTCTGCTCTCTGTGTTTCCTGGAGCTTTGGGACATGGCCCCAGCTACAGGGCTGTCTTGTTTTTCTCAAGCATGCAAAAGCTGTCCTCTTGTTTGGGACAGGTGGCTTGACTGTCTTTCATCTATTTCTGCTACAGCAGAAGTCAGCTGAAGTTCATAAGGCTTATGCTGACAATTAAGCTGACTCAGCCTAGCTCGCACTAACTCTCCACATCTGCAGAACACTGAGGAAGGAGGCAGGCCTCTGGCACACATATTTTGGGTAGTGCTTACCTCTGCCTGCTTGTTCTTTTCCCAGCCATTCCTGCGTACTCTGATGTAAGGTTGCACCGCAGGATGAGCTGAGAGGGAATTGCCCATATTAGCAGCATGTGCTGCCACTGCTCTTGAAAGCCAAATTTGGAGAGCCAAAGTGGAGTAGCACAGAGTTTATTCAGTCTGTGGCAAAAGAAACCCTGACAGCAGATCTCAGAAGGGCAACTCGCCCTCCCTTCTTGCCTCTCTGCTTTTCGCAGCTCTTGCACTGGGGAGAGCTGTGTGCTGTGCTGCGGGAGCTGAGCCAAGCACCCATCTCGCTGGTGCTCCCTTCCAGGAGGTGCTGGTGAGAGAAGTATCAGCTTGTCCTTCTCTAACCGTCTCCTCTCCCCCTCCCTCCTCTTACAACTCTTCTTTCCTTCCCTTTAGAAAGAGTACTGAAAGCACAACTCCAACATAATACACAGTGTTATGGTCCAGTTAATGACTTCTATAAAATGGATTGTATTGCCTATTTTTTGGGGCAAAGAGGAAAGAAGTAAGCACTCTGGAGCAGGTTTCGCTATGCTTGTCAGTAGCCAGCCAGTTAGAAAGGCAAGTTCAACCCCCAGTAAGTAGTGGAAGTCAAAAAAACTGCGTGTATTTCCTGGTAGGGTGGGGTCTACAAAAGGTTTCCTGAAAATAAACTCTCCCTGCCTCATTGCTCAGCAGCATCCTGCTGCTGTAGGGAGCTCTGAGACCACCACCCCAGGCTGGCCCATGGGGAAATGCTGTATATGGAGCTCCTCTCTCTTGGGGCTAACTGAGCTTCTAGCCCCCCCAACACCTAAATTAGCCCCCTAGTAGCTCCAACTTAAGCAACTCTTTCAATTTTGTGTTCAAGTGCACTGGGCTCTTTATATCTTGCTTGTAGAGGACAGCTTGCCAGCCTGGCCAGCCCTGCTTTCCAACAGTGAGTCCTCTTGTCTCTTCTCAGGTGTGTTTAGTAGGAAGGGAAGGTGGCTGATCTGAGAAATACTGCCTTGCTCAGGGTCACGCGTGGTAACTGGGCGATGCTGCTGGGGCCGAGCTCCTCAGCTTGGCAGGAGCTGCAGAGGCCTCTGCTGCTCACTCATTGAACTGGGGGAAAAGCACATCTTTCCTTTCAGAGACAAGTTCTCTTTGCCCTGGGGAAGAAGTCAGCATTAAAACTGCACAGACAGAGGTGCTTCCTCCCTGGATCCACACACAAAGAGCTGCAGCAACAGCTACTTCACCAGGCTCACAGAAGGGTTGGAAGGGGCCTCTGGAGATTATCTAGTCCAACCCCCTGCCAGAGCAGGGCCACCCAGAGCAGGTCCCACAGGAATGTGTCCGGGTCAGTTTTGAATGTCTCGAGCGATGGAGACTCCACCACCTCTCTGGGCAGCCTCTTCCAGGGCTCTGCCACCCCCAAAGGAAAGAAGTTCCTCCTCATGTTCAGATGGAACTTCCTGTGTTCAAGTTTGTGCCCATTTCCTCTTGTCCTGTCCCTGGGCACCACTGAAAAAAGACCGGCCCCGTACTTCTGACACCCACTCTTTAAGTATTTATAGGCGTTGATCAGATCCCCCCTCAGTCTTCTCTTCTCCTTGAGATGCTACCTGTGGAGAAGGCTAGGCAGGGCCAGGAAAGCCCTCATAAGCAAGGTCTAGCATGAGGAGGAGTCTCCCCACTGCCTATGTGCGCGGATCCCTCGGGGAAGGTGGGGCTGGGTGCCGTTTGGGCTATCTTGCAGGGCTTCTGGTACAGCTTGCCCAGTGCTACATTCTACTAAGAAATGAAACATGCAGTGCCTTGCCCTACACCCAGCTTGGCTGGGTACCTCTCTGGCAGCCCTTGCTCAGGCACGTAGCCCTGCGCCCATCCTCAGCTCAGGTGGTTATTGGAGCCCAAGCAAGGGCTGCCCACAGGCAGGGAGTGCCTGGCATGGAAAGCCACAGGCCAGGAATTTGCTTTAACTGAATGTGTGGCATTATCAGGACACTGCTCTGCTTTGAAGATTATCAGTGAAGGACGTTGGCTTCTGCCAGCAAAAATTCACTGCTAGTAGAGTGCAGGGAAGCTAAAGCGATGCAAATAATCTGTTTTGGGCTGCTGAGAAGCCGGGCAGTGAAATCTGCTCAGAGCGAAAATGGAGGCGTGGGGCTTCATCCCAGGCACAGGTGCTGGGCATGGTGAGAGCTGAGCCCCACAGAGAAAGTAGCCAGCTGCCATCATTGTCAGCAGCATTTTCAAAGTCAAACTTCTAGCCCTAGCCTTCAGATAAAAGTAAACTCCTGTAGCTCCTTGCCAGGCTCCTTTATTATTATTATCATCAACCTTTCCTCCCCGATCTTTCATCCAGCTTCAGATGGTTCTGCAGCATGAACAGTATTGGACCAGCCTGCAGCTCCTGCAGCAGCAAAAGACCTTCCCTGGGCTTGGTGCTTAGCAGGGGAAGTGTGACAGTGGGTGGCAGAGGGAAGGGTCCAGCTGCTCCTGGCCCAGGTTCAGCTTTTGTGGTTTGGTGCCCATTGCCTTTTCACACCCCCAGCAAAACGGCACTGAAATCGGAGCCGCTTTGAACGGTGAGGGGAGAGTCTGCAGTGTTGTCCACGAAAACAGAGGCGTACTGTCCAACCTGGAGGGAGAAAGGGCTTAACAGGGCCAGGACACCTCTTCTCGGCACAGCCTAGCAGAGCAAAAGAGAGAGCTCTCCCCTGCATGCAGCAGCGAAGCACTGCAGGGGCTGCTCACCCCACTTCCTTCTGGGAAAAAGGTAGAGATTGGTAGGGCAGCCCAGCCGTGGTGTGTGCTGCAGTGTCACAGCAGACCTCAGCCCTGAGCATCCTTTGGGCTTGGCGCTGGGCTAAGAAGCAGACTCGGTGCCCAGCCCCAGCTGGGGCCATGGAAGACACCTTCCTGCCCAGCACAGTCCCCGGCAGAGCTGGCACCACTAACCTGCAGGTAAAGGACTCCAGTGACAGAGATGGTGAAAAAGTCACCGCCACTCTCCAGCCGGGACACGGTCTCCAGATTGCTGCAGAAGAGGGAGTGCTGGGGAGAGTGTATCCTTCCTCCCCCTGGGGACACTGGACTCCTTCCTCCCTCCCTGGCCCAGGGTCCCTCTGCCCTCCTGACTTTGCCCTGCTGTACCTGTTGCGCTGGCAGCGGGATTGCACGCAGATCAGCACCCGAAGACGTTTCCCCCTGCATGGCTGCCCCTTCCTCCGCTGCTCTCTGCGCACTGGGACAGATGGAAGGGTGAGAGCCATCCTGGACCTCCTCGGCAGGGCCCTGGGGGGTGCCAGGGGCTCACCAATGTGCAGCGTGGCAGTGAAGGTGTAGTACCCTGTGATGGGAGCTGTGTACTGCCCACTGGTCAGGTTCAGCCCAGAGCCGCGGTGAAACATCCCCTCCCCCTCCGGCTGGGGATGGGGAAAGGCTTGGGTTAGAGACTGAGCCCCTGTGCCAGGGCAGGTGCCCCCATGGGCAGGCAGATGCTGCAGGCGAGAAGGGGTGGCAGGCTGGACACTCACAATGTAGTAAAGCTGCAGCTCCTGCCGTGCTCTCCGCTCAATGGAGATGTTTTCACGTGTCTGGCAGTGGAAGGCTGCTTCCACACGATGATGGGACCAGGCCTGCGGGTTATCTTCACCGCATTCCTCCTCTTCCTCACACCCTTCCCAGGCCTTCTTGCGGGTCTTTGCCTGCTCCTTCACCATGCCTGACCCAAAACCCCAACCAGGGCCTGAATTTAGGAAGGAGCCTTGGTTTTTCCGGGCCCCAAGATGAGACTGTGCCCAGCTGTCCTGCCCAGCCCTGCAGTCCCTCATGCCTGCCGTCCCCTGCTCCCGCCCTGGGGTCCCCCTTAGTCCTCCCGCTTCCTGCAGCACTGCCCGAGGCCAATGGGTACCTTTCAGCAGGAGCTGCAACTCCCTCAGCAGCTCTTCCAGCGTGGTGGTGGCCCCGGGGGGAGCAGAGGCAGGGCCTGGCACACCGACTTGCAATGCAGCCTGTGCCGTACCAGCCCCCGTCCCATCCCGGACCGTGCCTGTCCTGCCCCGGGCCGGGCTGCCGCTCGCCCGCCTCGGGTTCCCGGCCAGCAGCATCCAAGCCTGACGGGGGTCCACGCCGCCCACCTGGGGGGCGGCTGCTCCCAGAGGATGGTCCCGGGCAGCCCCCGGGGAGCCGGTCCCCGCGGCGGCGCAGAGGAGCGCAAAGCACAGCTCCGGCAGCCACATCCTGCCGCCGCCGCTGCTACCGGGAGGGCGACCTAAGCCCCGGCCCCGCCTCGGGGCTGGGGAGAGCGGCGGGGGCCCGCCCCGCTGCCGGGGTTCTGCCGCGTCCCGGCGTGGACAGGGCTGCTGCCGCGGGACGCGGGGACCCCCGTGTGTAAAACCCTGCGTGGCCCGTGGGGAGCAAGTGTGGGGCACTCTCCCCCCTAAGCCGCGCATCTTCCCCCCACCGCTTATAGAGCTCCTCAGTGTGTGTTTAATGCTTCAAAAATAATAAAAAAACCTAACACAGAACAGATCCTGGCAGAGCTACGATGTCCCAGCCTGATACTAGGACCGACTGTCAGGAAAGCGTTGCCTTGTGTTCAACCCGTCCCAGGGCATCCTCTGCCACCAGCAATGAGGTACAGGAGGCGCTGCCTGGTTCTGTCCTGGCACCAGGAGCCACTGAGGTGTTAGCCGCTTCACCATGATCCTCAGGTCACTTCTCAGGGAGAGAAACCAGGATGAAGCACCCTGCCACAGGCCACTGTGCCACCTGAGGAGACAAAGCATCCAAAAGCTGGTTTATCTCCTGTCATTCTGCTACACAGGGTGCTGGAGCAGGTCTGACACTTCAGTGTGGGCCAGCAAGGTGCCAGAAAGCTTTCTTTGGGTGTTGGGAAAGAGATTTTCCCAGTTCCCTTTGTGTTTCCCCATGCTGGATATCAACATGATAGGGAAAGGGGCCACAACCATCAGGCAGCAAGGCCAGTCTCCGGTGGTATGGGCCACACTTTGGGAGGCCTCAAAACACCCTAAAAGCTTTGGGGTTTTGGAGTGGGAAAAAGGCAGTTCTTAAAAAAAAAAAAAACAAAACAAACTAAAAGTGAATGTTAGCCAAAGCGTGTTTATAAGGAAAAGCCTTTTCCCTTGGGGGACACACACACACACTCCCAATGCTCCAGCCAGCCTTGCAGAGGTGTTTCCATTTTCCTCTCTGCAGAGCTGAACCAGCAGCAGGGAGAGAGGCGAGAGGGGGAGAGCAGCTGCACAGGGTGACAGGCAATGCTTTGGGCCATCCTACCACCCATGGTCACCCTGGCAAGCCTCCGTCCACTTGGAGGTGTCCATGAAGATAGAGGAGGAACTGTGGAAGAGCCAGAGGCAGGGTAGGGAACCCTCCCGCGTCCAGAGGTCCTTGGTGCAGTCATACACTTCCATCTCCACCCGGTAGTCCCCATCCATACCCTTCCAGTGGCCACCAGTGACAAAGAGCCGGTCACCCAGCGGTACCATCCCACCATTCTCATGGAGTGTGTGCAGGAGCTGTACCTGTGTGAGTGTCAGGGTGAGATGCGCAGGGACCACATCCCACCCCCCAGGACATTGACCAAGCAAGCACATCTCCATGCCCCACCATCTCTGTGAGGTTTGGGGGCCCCTGGGGTCATGTCTTGCTTTTAGCAGCATCCTCATGTTGTGCTTATATGGGAGCAAGGTTTGGGGTGCTGTGGGGAGCCTGGGAGGGGGTCGGGGGTGGGTGGACAGGCAAGATTTTGCTGCGCAGGAAGGAGCCCCGCAAACACTATGGGAAGGTGATGCTGGAATAAGTGGGGTTCCTATGGGTTTCTGCAGTGTGAACACTGCTTAAAATCAGTAACTCAGCGCAAAAGCTGTGCTTCTGGTTGTGGATGTGATGGGGGAGCAGGGAAGGAAGCATTGGGGCATCCAGCTCCACAGGGGTTAATAGTGCTAAGGGATGAACAGGTAGGGAGGGTGTGAGGTTATGACTGTGGGGTGCTGGTGGGGAGAGAACAGCTGCTCCACCTCCCCAGGAGGGTGATTGTGCCTGGCCCCACAACCCGCTACCTTCTGCCAGATGTTGGCCTCTGGGTTGTACACGTGGACCTTCTTGGTGTTGTCCCCGATGAGGTAGATTAGGCCATGCAGGGTGGCACAGCGCGGGGCCGAGAGGTACTTGGGTATGAAGGGGGATGTGATCACACTCCACAGATCTGCAAGGAGCAGCCATGAGCAGCACATCCCACCCTTGGCTCTTGATGCAGCTGCCAGGGACTGAAAAAAGCATTGCCAAGCCCATGGCTATTTAAGGGGGAGTTTGAAAGGGAGGGGACAGAGCAGCCAGGCAGGGTGGTAATGGGTCCCCATCCCAGACAAGGCCCTTACATAAAACAGTGTGGAGGGAATATTGTTTGTAGTGGTGGTGTGGAATGGAGGAGACCACCACAGGCTTTACAGGGGCTGCCCAAGGAGATGGCATTGTCACAGAGGTTTAGTTTCCCCCTGAGGCAGACAGCCTCCCCCACCCATCTGCCCCTGGGATCCCATTCCACTGCATCGCGGTTCTGGGCTGTGCTGGAGGTCTGCAGCTCAGGTCCGTGCTGCCAGCAGCTGTGCTCCTGGCCCCGTGCCGCAGCCGTCACCAGACCCTGGCTGCACTGGTCACATCCCACGAGACTGTGCCTGGCGGCACAGGATGTTGCCTGTCTAGGGGTCCCCCTCGGTCCTGCTCCCTGGGAAGGCATTGGTGGGACACAGTGGCAGGGCCATCTCTCACCTTGGACAGGATTGTAGCACTGCAGGGTAAGAGCATTGTACTTGATGGCACAGGAGCCCACCAGGTAGAGCTTGCCCAAGCAGCTGGCAGCCGCAAAATTGCTCACATACTTGAGGGCTGGGCTGACGGCACACCAGCTCTTGTTGTAGGGGTCATAGCACTCCACCTCCACCATGTCCACTGTTGTCCCTGCAGGGCAGCGGGGATGCTGCAGCCACCCTGCTGCTCTGGGGCACTCACGTACCCTTGCCCCAGCAGCACCTGCGCAGGCTTCGCAGCCTTACCCCCAATAACGTAGATCTCGCCATTGAGAACAGCACTGGTGTGATTTGTCCGGGCTCTCAGCATGGAAGCGATAGGCTTCCAGGTGCCATCCTTAAGGCAGAAGCGCCAGGCCTGGGTTGTTGACCACGTGTCGTTCTGGGACCCCCGGGAGCCGCCTGGAGAGGGACAAGTCAGGTGGGCCACCCCCTCCGAATGCAGCCATCCCTGGGCATCTCTCACCAGTGGCCTGATCCACCCAAGAGTGCAGCAAGGAGAGGGCTTTGCTCACAGAGGAGGGCAGCATCTGGCCCCACACCAGTGCCCTGTGCCCACATCTTTGTCCCCCATCCTCCATCCCCAGTCCCTGGGGACCCGCACCTTGCACCAGCAGCCCTAGCACCTACCTGTGACGTACACATCGTTGTTCAGAGACACCAGGGAAAAGCCCCATTTGTTGTAATCAGGAAAGTCAGGCAGAGCCATCCATCGCCCTGAAACCCACCAGAGCCAAGTGATGACCACCTCCAGCCAGCAATGATCTTTTAAGCCTGTTACACTCTTCCCTCCTCTCCTCCCCAGTGCCCCTCCTGACACCAGCAGGGTGTTTGGCAAGAGGTGGCTCTGGGGTAGATGGAAGGCTAATTAACATGCAAGAGATGTGCACGCTTGCCCCATCCCTGCTGTGGGCACTTACTGCTTTTGGGGTTGTAGAAGGCAAAGTTCCTGGGGGCGGCTGGCATCTCCAGTCCTCCGTCCTCATCCTCGCTCTCCTCCAGCACACGGCCGCCAACCACCACCAGCACCTCCTCCAGCTTCTGAGGTAGGGTCGGGGGGTTCTTCCAGGCACCAGCATTGCTCTGTCCCTGACAGAGAGGCCGGGGCAGGACCGTCAGGCTCTGAACTGAGCCTCCTTCCTGGCTCGGGAGCTAGGCAAGCGGTACCCACCGTGGCACGGGATTGGGCAACGAGGGCCTTGCTGGCATCTGAGTCACGTACGAGGGGCTCGGTGGAAAGCAGGTTCTGCAGGTACTGGTCAGGCAGTGAGACCAGGTGGGCTAGCTCCAGCAGCTCGGGCAGGAACTGGGCTCGGGGTCCCGGGTCATGGCGTACCCAGCGCAGCACAGCCTCAGCCAGGCTCTGCTCCTCCTGTACCTGCAGCTGGTCATTGGAAAGGTAGATGGCCAGCCTCTCCTTGGAGAGCTGGAGGAACTCCTCCTGCTGAGAGACAGCTTCAAAGTTCTCCTGCAAGAAAGACCAGGCCTTGGAGGAGACCTCAGGACAGCCATGGCTCTCACCGAACTCGCAGATACCTAGGCAGTTGGTGGCATCCATCTGCTGCCGGAGGTAGCGGCTGCAGACCTTCTGGATAGTGGGGAAGTGGAGCTGGCTGGAGGTCCGCATCAGTCCCTCCACGTTGCCCTGGTTGATGGTGACCTTTCCCGTGTAAGCAAAGTCGAGCAGCATCTCCAGTGCACTGGGGTCCACCTCCTTCAGCTCCACCCGCGCCGCAATGCTCTCAGCAAAGTCGCCAGAGAACATGGCATGGAAGTAGTGGCTGCAGAGAGCCAGCACGCCACGGTGGCAGGGGAACTCCTGACTGCCCGCCACCAGCGTCACATCCGCCAGTTTGGGGTTGGCACGCAGCCTCTGCAGCCCCTCCAGCACGCCCTGGGCATGTGAAGGCAGGCAGAAGTCAAAGTCATCCATGTTTCTCACCATGGTGCTAGGGAGGCCGTGGGGCCTTGCCGGCAGACAAAGCCCAAGTGGAGTGTGGTGAGGGTGTCCCTGCCAGGAAAAGGCGATGACATCTCCCTCTCTTTACTTGCCCCCCACCCCTGGCACTCCCACCCCCTCACCCACCCCCGCGCCTTCCCAGCGCCTGATTTACGGGCAGAAGCAGGGGCAGAAGTGCTCCCTGGAACCCCCCACTCCCACCTCCACCGGTGGCTGTGATTTCTCCTCCCCACACTCCGAGCTACCCTGCCGGGGCTGCCACCTACGGTTTTTTTTGTGGGGTGGGGGGTTGGAAGGGTGGCAGTTGTTATGGGGCTTGGCTGAGTCCCGCTCCAGCTCGCTCGCTCGCTCCCTCCCGCTCTCACCTGGGGTCTGCAGCCCTCCGGCCAGCCCGCCGTGTTCCCGGCACTGGGGAGGGACACCACGGCGCGACACGGGATCCAGCCGAGACGGGGAGGGACACACTATTTTTAGGCGGCACCAAAACACCGCTCCCTGCTCTTAAAGGCACCGTGCGAGCAGAGCTGCCCATCCCCGTCACTCCGCGGCTTTGCTGCTTTTCGGAAAGCATCCCTCCGCGGCCAGCCGGGCACCGCAAGCCTGGGGGGGAAAGGCTCCCCCTAGCATCCCCCACTTTCCAACCCATCGGTCGCCAGGGGTCCCCGCGATGTCTCTCCTCCCCCCCTGCTGTGGCTGCCAACGCCAAGTGTTAAATATAGGGTGTTATCTCACTCCTTGGCGGACACAAATAAACGGTGACAGGCGCCTCGCCGCGGGGAGCAGGGGGGCCGAGACGCCGATCCCGGGGGGAGTGGGGAGGTCGAGGTGCCGGGCCAGTCCCCCTCCACCCAAAAGCTTTCTCCATCGCCCCGGGAAGCCTCGCTCAGCTTGGACAGAACCGAAAAGGTGTTTATTGCAGCACGCGCCTTCACGCAGCCCTCCGCCCTCCCCGCCAGCAGGCGTCACTCCTCCAAGCTGAAGATCTCGGCTTCCTTCTCCTTCCAGAAGGCGAAGCTGCGGTCGATGTAGCGGCAGATCTCCCCCCCCTCTCCTCCGGTGTCCCCCGGCCGCCGGACTGAGCTTTTGGGGGATCCGAAATACCTCTCTTTGATGTCGTCGAAGCCGTCCCGCCAGCCCCGCCGGCCAGCGGCGATCTCGTCGATGACGGCACGGTGGAAGGAGCGAACCGCCCGCCAGCCATGCCGGCCCAGCTGCTCGAAGACCTCAAAGCAAAGGAGGTGGCGGCCGCGGCGCTCCTCAGGGGGCAGCTCCTGCTCCAGGATGCGGAAATAGCCCAGCATGAAGAGCTCCAGCGACAGGCTCTCGTAGTCGGCCGCCCCCCCCCCGGCGCTAGCCACGAACTGTTCCGGAGAGAGTGGAGCGCGACTGCGGGCAGGGGGCGGCGGTGGCGGGGGGCGGCGGGAGGCCGCGTCCCGCCAGCCGCCCAGAAGCCGCTGGATGGCCGCTCTCTGCCGCGCCAGGCGGGCGGCACCCCCGTCCCCGGTCCCCACTACCTCCCGGGGGTCCCCGGCGGCCGGCGGGGGGAGGGCGTAGGCGGACCGTCTCCAGTGGCTCAGGAAGAGCATCACGATCCGCTCCTTCCTCAGGCTGCCCCATTCCGGCCCCGGCCCCGGGGAGCCGCCGCCGTCGGAAAACGCCTCCTCGCAGCTGATGCCCGAGTCGCTGGCGGCCTCCGCACCGCTCCCCCCAGCCGCCTTCCCTTTCGCCGTCCCCCAGGCGGGCTCGAAGGCGCCACGGAGGCTGCGGACGCAGACTCCACACTGCCGGATCTCCCGCTGCGCCAGGCTGCCCGCCGGCTCCCACGGCTGCCCGACGGCGGCGGCAGGGGGAGCGGCGGCGGCAGCGACCCGTGCCCCCTCGGCGTGGGCCAGCAGCGCGGCCAGGCTGCTGACGGCGCCGGCCAGGCGGCCGCACCAGAGAGGCAGGGGCTGCCCGGGGGCGGGAGGGGGGCTGCGCACGGTGATGCTGAGCAGCGGGGCGGGCAAGAGGGCCCGCAACTCCCGGGCCAGGCGCCGCAGCTCGCTCTGGTATGCCTCGCCCCGCCGCCGCAGCCGCAGGCTCTCCACCGCCCGCTCCAGCTGCTGCAGGTCCGCTTCGGTCAGCAGCTCCCCGAAGGGCCCCAGCACGGCCTGGCGGGAGGGCGAGAAGCGCCAGGAGCCCGCGTCCTGCGGAGAGAGGCTGTCAGCGTCCCCCCGGTCCGGCAGCGTGCGCCCCCCCACCCCCGGGATACCCCGTACTTGGCCGCCCGCCGCCTCCTCGTCCGCCAGCCGGGCCCGCAGCCGGCGCACCATCACCTGCCGCTTCCACTCGGGAATGGGGCAGCCCCACTCGTCGTGCGTGGGCACCAGGGAGTCCGCATCCGCCTCCGCGGCGTCCGGCCCGGGCAGGTCCGCCGGCTCTGCCGCCCCAGCCTGCGCGGGCAGAGTCACGGGGGGCTCGGCGGGCAGTTGCGGCAGCCGAGGGGGCAAGCCGGGGGCCGCGGGCGGAGCCAGCGACCTACCGGGTGGGCGAAGAAGGGAGCCGGGATCCTGGCCCGCTGCGAGGGCTTGTGGAGCTTCCGCTCCGCCAGCACGGACCTGCCGGGCTCCATCCCCCGCCGGGCCGGGCGGCTGCCGGGGGTAGAAGCGCGGGCCTCCTCCTGCAGGAGGGCAGGCAAAGGGAGATGGGCCCCCAACACCTCCGGGCCCCCCACGCGTGACGAGGTAAAGGGTGTCCCGGCACATCACTTCTGTCCTTGCGGGGAACCCTCTCCGGGAAAGAGCCACGGGCAGGGGTTTCCTTCAGAAGACGGAGGGATGGAGCTGTCGAGCCCCCGCTGCCCCCTCTCCCCTCCCAATCCCGGGGGACACCGCGATGCTCCTGCAGCAGAGGACCGCGCCCGGGGCCGCCCTCATCCGCCGACAGCCCTTTTCCGGGCTCCCCAGACCCGCCCGCCCGGCTCCCCAGGGGCCGACGGGCTGCCTTTCCCCGGGGGATAGAGGAGCCCGCTGCCCCAGCCTTACCTGCCGCGGGAGGCTGAGCCGGCCGCCGGGGACAGGAAGCACCCGGGAGCCCCCCCCGCAGAGTGCAGGGAGTCGGCTCCCGCCCTGCCCGGGAAACGTCCAGCGGTGGGTGTAGCTGCGCCCCCGATATCCCCGCGCAGGGCGCAGTGCGCGTTACGGGGCGGGAGGGGAGGCCGGAGGGTTGGGCAGCCCTGGAGCAGGCAGGGGCCACGGCTGCAGTGCTGGGGCAGGGCAGAGAGTGCAGCGAGCATCACATTAATATTTGACAGGGGCATCGAGTGGCAGCGCAGGGGCTCATTGGATGGAACCAGCGCCGGTCCTGGAAATAGTGGCTCAGTTGCTTCGCTCCAAGCCCCGTCCAGTTCCTCAGGCCAGCGGAGAGAAGGCGAATCTGGTCACAGCGCCTGCCCACACACATGGCCAGTCCAGGTTTTGGGGACATAGAAAAGGTTTTGCACTGGCTGGCACAGTTGGCAGATACCAACAGTGGGAGATCTTTGGTGGAGGGATCTACCACACCATTGCTCGAGTGTCTGTTATCAATATTCAGCCACGTTTGTGTTCCTTCATTCCACTGCCATCCATTATATATGTCCAGGATGGATTAGTGGGGCTCAGTTACACACGAGAAATTCCATCGAGGAGCTGGAAGAGAATCAAGGAGCAGCAGATCAAAGCCTTTAAACACCGATCGCACGGCAAGGATCCGTTACAGATTCAGCCTCTTAATCCCTCCCAGGCTCTGGTGTGGGCTGACCAGAGTGGCTAACGTTGGGGGATGAGCTGACACCGCCCTGCAATGCATCTGCAGCACCAGAGCAGGTTACGCTGACAGCAGCACAGTGCCCTGCAATATTGATGGGGATGTACTATGAAACACGGGAACGTGGCCCAGTGCCGGAGGCACCACACATCTCAGGTTAAGCAGACAGATGTGACACGAGCCACATGTGAGCCCATTCTCATCTTGTTGCCGGCGGGCATGGTGGGGGAGGGCCAGAGCTTTGCCAGCTCCTGGGCCAAGGGGGGGGAGGGGTGCCAAAAGCCCTGCGAGGGTTGGATCTTCCTCCAGGTACTAGAAAGCCACTTGCAAATGTCCTGCCTCCTGCTCCTCTGGAGTGCCAGGGAAAGACAGAAAGGGCCACTTCGATGCCTGGCCCCTTCTGCCAGCATCACACACTCAGAGAGCATTTGGGGTTGGGAGGGACCTCTGGAGGTCATCTGGTTCAAGCCCCTGCTGAAGGAGGGCCACCCTGAGCTGGATGGACCCTGTACACCACTGAAAAGAGCCAGGGTCCGTCTTCTTTGCACCCTCACTTCAGATATTTATGTATAAGGAGAAGATCCCCTGAGCCTTCTCTTCTCCAGGCTGAACAGTCCCACCTCTCTCAGCCCCTCTTCACTGGAGAGATGCTCCTGTCCCTTCCCCATCTTGGTGGTCCTCTGCTGGACTCTCTCCAGTCAGTCTCTGTCTCTCTTGTCCTCGGGGGCCCAACACTGGATTCAGCACTTCAAGCACACAAAGGTGGTAACTTAGGATACTTGCAAAAAACAGTGCACAATACCTCTTTCAAGAACATTAAGGGGCACAGTGGACATGCAACGTCAAATAAAGTAGCACCTGAGTAGAACAGTTTGAAGAATGCAATTTTTTTGCAGAGAACCCTGAGGTGCCACCACTGTAAGCTCTCTGAACACAGAGAGTGAAACCAGAGGGCACACATGGGGTACCTCTGCACAGGAGTGTTTTGGTCTTCTGAACCTCCTTCTGTGATTTTTGGTACAGATTTTTGGTGATGTCCTTTGGCTGTTTCAGCAGTTCTGCAGGGACCATCAAGCTCATTGGAAGAATGCCAAATGTATCAAGATACTAAAATGAAAACAGATGGCTCAAATGTAAGCTTTTGTCATGACTGCAGGTCCCAGAAGGTCAGCTCTAAACTAAGCCACCCTGAGATGGTAACACCTCACTGATGAACACTGCAAGAACTCAGTAAATCAGTGCTTAAGCTAAGCCTCCTACCCAGTGCAACCAAGAGTTTACTGAGTGCTTCCAAGTGGCTCATTTCACTTTAAGGAAAGAGCTTTTGAAAAAGCCGCAGGATGTCCTATGTGAAAAAGAAACAACCTTGATCCTTACCTGTTTCCAGGCCTTCTTTTGCCTGGAACTTCTGGACATTTTTGGTTATCCAGCCTGGTTCCTGTGCGTTCCCAACCACTACCAACATGCCCTTCTGTACTAATATTTGGTAACCTTCTTAAGAGGAGAAATAGGTTAAAAACAACCACATAAAACCCTTCCCCTCCCACACCAGAAATTAGTTATTTTCAGTGATGTGTAAGGAACTTTGCTTCCTTCCTAAAGCAAGTCATGGGAAGGGAAAGCAGCTGAGGACAAGGAAGGAATGGCAGCTTTCTAACCATTTTTCCCTGTAGCTAAATACCATTTGAGGTAGAGAAAACCAAAGGCGCCTCAGAGCATGTCTTGTAGCCCTTATCCTTCTGATATCATAGGCAAATGGTATCTCTTCCTCAGGTGAGACAGATACCTCCACTCAGTTGAACTTTTAAGTGATCCACTCTGACTAGTCGAAGTTGGGCTTGCTGCCATAGTATTTGTACTTGAGGAAAGAAGAAAGATTCAAGAGTGTCAGTACCTTTCTCTTGCCTGTATTGCCAACATCCACAAGAGCAATAAACCTGCTCACATCCTGCAGGTCTCCTGTAACACCATGTGATGTCTGTAGGGAAGCAAAACGTGATGGTACTGGCATACACTCTACAACAGAGCAATGGGAAAAGCATGTGTCCTCCATGAAGTGACTGATACACCGCATCAACCACAGGTGGTCTTTCGCCAAGAACAAGAAAGCCTGAGGACAGGCAGGCTCATGAGATCTAACAACACACAGCAATGCAGACCAAAGAGACATCTCACTGCAGTCCAAACAGGGATGAGAGAACACTTCACTAGGATGCAAACAACCACTTCTTTAAAGTGTTCCCTGTGGAAAGGATAATAACCTTACTGTGAGAAACTGGACGTTAGAAACTGACAGAAAAGAGCATGTCTCAAAGTTTGCTTGCTGCAAGATATCTGCCGCCTGTATACATGATATGACAACAAAGGAGTATATCCTTGGTTCTCAAAACAACTATATCTTGTTTACCCCAAGAAACTCATCTGCCGTGTAGGACCTGGGGCAGAGGCAAGGGGGAGCTTGCACAGCAACCATGTTGGACAATAATTGGATGAGCACAGGTAACTGTCACGTTGATTGGTCAAACTACAAGTCAACAGGGACTATAAATTACTGTTGCACCCTACTACAAATGGGACTCTCACCACCGCTGACCCTCGCCATCATCACAACTTGAGAGACCTGGGAATCACAGATCAACGGGACGCTGTTGACTCCGGAGCACCGTCAAGACATCAGCGTGGACCTAACATTTTGTTGGTGGCAACTATTCTTGCTGGGCTCTGTAATACTGCTTCTCTTTTCCCTCTTTCCTATACCTCTGCCTTTTCTCTATCGCCATTTAGCGCTAATTTAAGGTAATAATAGTAAAGTTATAGTACACGGCATCTGACCTTGTTTGTGTATTAATCGCACTCTCGGAATCATTATGAACCCCTCCCGGACCAATAGGACCGGGACCCAACATCTTGCTGGTGTAGTCGGCAGGATTCCATGGCGTGCGAGTGCTGTCTTTATTATTTGTTTTTGTGTGTATTGAAGAAGGGCTGAAGTATTTGTGAATATACATGTGCACCTCTCGGGGACGTAAGGGGGTAGGAATTTGTGTTGGAATTTGTTAATTTGTTTTTATTGCCTGTTAGTGTGCAACGTACATCCTCCCCAAGGTGACTGCCCCTTAGTTGAGAAATCAATTTTAGCTTGATTTGAATTTTGATTTTTGTTGAGAAAATATGAGCGAGAGCCTCTCATCCTCTTTGGGGGAAGTTGTGGATGTCCCATCCCTGAAGGTGTTCAAGGTGTTTACGTTGGATGGGGCTTTGAGCAACCTGGTCTAGTGGGAGGTGTCCTTGCCCAGGGCAGGGGAATCTTTAAGGTCCCTTCCAACTATAACCATTCTGCGATTCGATGATAATTAAAAAAAAAGGAACATACTTGTAATTCTGAGTACAGAACCGACAGCAAAGGTATTAGAATTCAGCAACTCGGTTACATTTTTGCCTTGAGCAAGTAATTTAATCTCTCTCTTCTTACTTTTCCTATTCGTAAAATGGAAATAGCTTACTTCAAAAACATTTCAAGAAGCAATTTTATCACAACTATTGAGGTAAGTAAGATGCTGTCAGTATGTAGTAAAACATCCTCACAGGATGGGGGTGCTGTGACAACCTGGCAATCATGAAATGGAAGATTCAGCATTGTTAATATAGTGTGATTGGAAAGGTCATAGCATCACAAACTGTCATTATTTTCATAGCTGGCATTAGGAAAGGTTGCCTCCCCAGCATGTTTGCCTAGCTGAGTATTGATTTGACTTCTCTAATCACAAATGGAACATAAAATATTCAGAGAAGTGTCCCGTTCTGTTCACCAGAGTAGAGTGAAATTTCACAGCAAGTTGGGAGAGCTCTTCTGAGGGAGATACTGTATCTGTTGTGGTGCTGGAAACTCCACATTTACAACAGCTTCACAAAACATCAAGGACACTGAATGCTGGGTGAAGAAAAATAAGAACACCACAGTAGAACCAGGAAGATGGGGAAAGAGTTTTTTTCCATCCGACTTTCCCATACGTTTCTTCATCTCTTTCTTACCGTACTTCTGTAGAGTCAGGGTTCATAATCCTGCTTGGCATTTCTGCTTTTACCCCTGCCTCAGTAAGGAGGGGAGTAGTTTCCCAGAGATCGTAGTTATTGAGAAGGGAGGCAGCAAGTCACCATCAGTACTTTCTCAGGTGTTAAATGACTATAATGGAGAAAAAGAAAGGGACTTGGAGCTACGCTGCTTCAGAAGGACCAGTTTTTAGTGATACCTTTTCTTTGTTCAAGAGTGGAAACAGTAGCAGTCTGTGTAAGGAAAATGAGGTGTTCCCTGTCTTCTTTCTCCAGTAATGCAGCCTGTCAGCGCTTCTGCCCCAGTCTCCCTCTTGCTCAGTTCGGGCTCCATACCATTCTCTGCTGAGTTGACCAAGTCCTCCACTGAGGTAACCGACTTTCTGTCACTGTAAGAGGATGGTACTAAAGGTCCTAAAGAAAGACCAAGACATGTATATTCTGCCCATCCTGGGTTCTGGCCTTTGCACGGAGAAGCTTTGCTAAAAGCAGAACTGCTTGGCCCCAGGCCAACCTGCTGTCCTTCTGCAGTCAGAGCTGAGTGGCTCTGCTGCCCTGGGTAACTCCCAGGTGAGGAAAGTTCTCCCTTCCTAGGGGGCATCAAGTGCCGTCCCCAGAACGTAGCTAGTCTCAGCTGCTACATGACCCCATTCATGTCTGTGCTCTACTAGAAAACCTAGCATGCTTAGGTGGTATTGCAACAGGAGTAGCATTACACTGCTGCTAAAGTGAGGGAAAGAGAAAAACAGAAATTTATAAAAGGATGCTGGTCTGAAGGTACTCTCTGGGTAATCAGGTAATCACACAGCTGCCAGCTTTGCTAGGTAGGACCAGGAGCACAGCACAACTGCGCTTCTTGCTAGTGCAAGACAAATTGGGCAGAAACTCTTTTTTAAGCAATCTTGCAATTTACCTTAATAATCTGTGTAACACTTTCTGCTAAGTATAGCAGAAAGTATTCCAGTAGGAAGTACACTGACTGAAGGTTTGTGCTCAACTTGAACTGAACTCCTCATGCTGAGAGTGCATGACAGTCCTTTTTGGCGCTCAATGTGGGACAGTTGGAGGGTTGAGATAACAACAGATCCGACCAGAGCTTGTTAAAATGAGTTTGGTGTGTGCTTTTATTGTACTAGTTGAATAGCCGCCGGTCACCATGTTGCTTGCTCTGTTCTGGTGGCTCTGCTGTGTAAAGTCCTATATGGTTTATGTACTCCCCGCGATGCTGTTTATCACCTCTGGGAGAGGGATGAGGATTATAATTTTGCTGTCCTGTGTAATATCAATTTACGATGTGATGGCATCACTGGTCAGATGGTTATGGGGGGGGGGTTATGTGGTGTTGTCCTGCCCATACCTTGGGCACCATCCCTCGGAATTTATTAATAATCACACCTAACCTGTGGGGGAAACAGAGGGGGATGCTTTCCCCAGCTCTCCCACCTCCCCTTTCTCCTTCAGGCCAGGTGTGACAGCCTTTGAGAATTTTGAATATCTTTGGGATGCTGAAACCACCCTGGTCCTATTATTATATCTTCTGAACACACTCCAGGTCTTGTTTAGGGTCAAATAACAATTTAAGACTACCACCCAGAGATCTGCCCCAAGGCTGGATAGTCATGGATGGCATGGCATGTGGGAAAACATGGGCAGGTATCTAGAGAGCTTTTCACCTCCAATGGTCTGGGATTTCACCCCTGAACAACTACAGGATCCTGATAAAGTGATAGAATATTTGAAAGGAAAATGCCGCAGCTATTCCAGAGAGGCACAGCTCACCGCACTGTGCTGGGCCCTGGCCAGTATCTACCAGACACTGCTCAGTATTGTGCAGTGTCCTCAGGAGAAAGAGAGGGAAACCAGGCCAACAGACACTGTGGCTATTCCAACCCCACAGTGGCAGACACTGTGACAGACACTGCAGCTACTTCGACCTCAGTGGCAGGCACTGCAGCTGAATCAGAAATCCAACCCGTACCAGTATCAGTTGCCCCGGTGGCTAAACACGGAAAGCATGTTAAAGCATTTTGTGTGTTGAGGCATGTTCCATGTTGAGGCATGTTAAAGCATGTTCCGTCTTGAGGTCTGTTTGGTGTGTAAGCATGTTTCATGTTGAGGTGTGTTGTGTGTTGAGGTGTGTTGCGTGTTGAGGGGGATGGATGGCGGCGCATGAGGGTGTTTGCACGAGTGCTCCCACAAAGATCCACTTGATGAGTTGTGTGAGGCCTTGCACAATGGTTTGCATGAGGGTTTGTTCGGGGATGGAAGATTGGGCGGGGGGGAGCTGTGAGAGGTTCGGGGATGGCGGAGGGGGGTGGATTTTGGATTTTGTGCAGGGGGATTTTGCATGAGGGTTGGAGGGGGGAGGAGGGGTGAGGGAGGGGGTTGAAGGGGGATTTGGGGGCAGGGAGGTGGGGGAGGGGGGATGGTGGCACTTCAGGGGATTTGGTACAAAGACTTGCACGAGATGCACAAGGCCGTGCAAGAGGACTCGCACGAGAGTTTGTAGGGATCTGGGGACTGTTGCAGGGGGGAGAGACGGGGAGAGGGGGATGGGGGGTGGGGCAGGAGGGGGTTCACAAGAGACCTTGCACGATGGGGGAAGAGGTTGGAGGGTGGGTTTGGGAGTGGGTGATGGCACAGGAGGGGGCTTGTAGAAGGCTTATGGCAAGAATTCACACCAGGTCTTGCAGGAGCATTTGCACGAGGTTCATAGGGGGGTGGGGGAGGCGTTGAGAGGGGTTTAGGGGTGGGGGGGTGGAGGGTGGCACATGAGGGGATTTTGCAGAAGGATTCGCATGAGGCCTTGCATGGGGGTTCACAGGGGAGGTTGGGAGGGTGGGGGAGGGGTGGAGGAATGATATGGGGAGCGGGGAAGGGCAGGTGGGGGGTTGGTGCATGAGGAGACTGACAGGAGGATTTGCATCAGGGTTCGGTGGGGGCTGGGGTTGGGGGAGGGGTGCAGGGGGGATTTGCAGTGTGAGGGGGGGTGCTACTGCATGAGGGGTTCTCACACAAGGGTTCACATCGAGATTCTCATCAGGCCTCGCACGAGGGTTGTTGGGGGGGCAGGGGAGGGGGTTAGGGTTGATTTGGGGACTGGGAGAAGGGGGTTGGATGGTGGGGCGCAAGTAGATTTTGCATGAGGTCTCGCACGAGAATTTGCCCGAGGCCTTGCACGAGGATTCGTGTGAGAGTTTGTAGGCGGCTGGGAGATAGGGGGGCAGTGGGGAAAGAGAATATTTGGGGTGGAGAGGGGGCGAGTGGGGTGGGGGGGGCGCTGGAGGCGGCTCTCACAAGACCTTGCACGAGGGTTCGTAGAGGGATGACAGCGTGGGGTTCGGATTTTGCATGAGGCCTCGCATGAGGATTTGCTGGATGGGGGGGGGTGTGGGGTGTGCTTGGGGGTGGGGGAGGGGGCAGGAGGTGGGTGCTGGTGTGGGAGGGGCCTCAGACAACGCTTTACACAGGGATTTGCACAAGGCCTTGCATGAGGATTCACACAAGGGTCCGTAGGGGGGCTGTGGGGTGAGAGAGGGGTTTGAGGGTGATTTGGAGGGTGGGGGGAAGGGGGTGGATGATGGTGTGCGAGGGTTCGCGCAAGTCCTTGCATGATGGTTTGCACAAGGTTTCACAGGGGACTGGAGGTGGGGGAGGGGCTGTTAGGGGGAGGGGGAAGGCGTGTGGGTGGGGGCTGGCACGGGTGTTAGCAGGAGGGTTTGGGGGGGTTGGAGGGTGGGGGAGGGGTTGGGAGGGATTTGGGAGGTGGGGAGGGGGTGGACAATGGGACATGAGCATTTGCAAGAGGATTCACACAAGGCCTCGTCTGAGGGCTCGCACAAGGGTGCATCCAGGGCTGGGGGTTGGAGGTGTGTGGGGGCGATTTAGAGGGGTGGCACAGGAGGGGGCTTGCACAAGGATTCACACGAGGGTGTTGTGGAATAATTCCTAAAATAAAATTATATTAAAAATATAGCATTGTTTACACATTAAGGAAAGGTATAAAATGGAAATGTTTCCAGGGTGGAACACAGCAGCAGCTGGTATGTGAGGAATCCGCTACATCTATGACTCCCTGAACAATATTGCTTGAAAAAGCAAGACAGAGGATGGAGTGAAGATTCCATGGCCAAGCTCTGTGATTACACAGCAGAATGGGAACAAGGTGATCCTATGGAAGTGATAAGCGGCATGCTTGCTACCCTGAGCCACCAGTCTGTCAAATTTTGATGAAATGCTGTCCTTCGTGCAAACTTTGCTCATTATAATGTCATTTTAATACCAAAACACACCTCCAGCCCGAAGGCTGCCCTCCTCCAAGGTGCGACCACTCCTCCTTGAGTCTGCGCCCTGAATTTTTCGTAAACTATACCTTTAAATGCGAGGCGAGAGAATTTTACACCAATCATAATAAAGGTATTTATGACTAGAGTCACTCAAACTCCACCTTGAAGGTAAAAAATAATATAAAAGTAGCCCAAGAAAGGGGGGGATACTGGGGAAGACACCATTGTGAAGAGGTCAGGGAGGACCCCATCACGGACTGCCTTTGACTCCCGGGACCAGTCGAGGGGCTGAGCCTTTCTTTCCCCCCCATAGGGACGCCTGTGGGTAAGACTTAGACTGTGCCGAGTGCTTCCTCAAGGAACTTAGAAATCTCTCTAGAGGGTTATTTTTTTTACATTTATAGCCAGGCTGTATTGTTGGAACTTTGTCGCGTGCTTTGTACCATTAACAATATTTTTACTTGCACGTGCTTTGCAGACAGTGTATTTATCACCGGCAAACCATAAGAACCTTTATATCTGTTGCTTAAATAAACTGCACTGCTTAAGTAGCTAGCCGTTTCGGTTTCTCATTGAACACGACCAAACACCAGAGTGCGGCTGTGCTAGTTCATGAGCACAACTAGATTGAAGGCACAGTCCACTGTTAGTGTATCCAGAATCGTGATAGTTTAAAATATATTAAATGTGACTGGACTGATAGTGGTGAATTGGGCATCACTCAGAATTTAAACCCAGCCGCCCCGAGCCTCCCACCTCGGTGAGGGGTGTTAGAACGCAAGGGGGTTTATTTTCTGCCAAAACTATTTTGCCTCTTCACACAACAGAGGCCCCCTTCAGATCCTTGTGCAAAATGCCCTCAAGTGCCACCATCCCTCCTCCCCCACCCTCTCACTCCATGAACTCTCGTGCGACCCATCAACCCATCGTGTGAACACTCTCATCCCATCATCCACCCCCTCTCCCCACCCTCCAGATCCCCCGTCAACCCCCTCCCCCGTCCCCCCCCAGCTCCCCAGCCCCTACCACAAGCCCTCCTGGAAATCCTCGTTCAAACTGTTGTGCAAAAACACCTTGTAGGACACCCATCCCCCACCCCTCAAATCCCCCCTCAAACCCCTCCTCAACCACCCCAATATTCCCCACAAACTCTCGTGTGAATCCTTGTGTGAGCCCCCTCGTGTGCCACCCCGCTAAATCCCCCCTCAAACTCCTCCCCCACACCTCCAACGCTCTCCATCCCCCCATGAACCCTCGTGCAAAACCCCATTGCACAACATCCACCCCTCTTCCCCTCACCCAAGTCTCCCCTTCAGATCCCTCCCCCACACAAACCCCTGTGCGACCCCTCATACGATGCCTTGTGCAAATCCCCGTGAAATACTGTGAGCCCTGTTGTGCGACACCATCCCCCCCTCTCTCTCTCCCCTCTCCCACCCCCAAATCTCCCCACCTGTCTACAAACCCTCATGTGAACCCTCGCGTACACCCTCATGCAAATCCTCGTGCAAGGCTTTGTGAGAACGGTCATGTACCATCACACCCCCCTGCCCCTCCTCCACCCTCAAATCGCTCCCAACCTCTCCCCCACCCTCCAACCCCCCCATGAACCCTCCTGCAACCCCCCGTTACAGCCCCCCCCCTTCCCCCTCCCCCAATGGCCCCTCCCCTAAACCACCAGCCCATGAAACCTTCGTGCAAGACTTCGTGTGAATTCTTGTGCCAATCCTTGGTGAGCCCCCTCGAGTGCCATCCACCAGCCCCAACCCCCCCCCCCACCTCCCAAATCCCTCCTCAACCCCCCCATCCCCCTCAGCGCCCTACAAACCTTCCTGCACCTTCCTCCCCACCCCCCTCCCAACCCTCCTGTGAACAACTTGTGCAAGGCCTTGTCTTAATCCTGGTGCAAATCCTCACGTGAGCCCCCTATTGCCCCACCCCACAGCTCCTCCACCCCTCCCCCACCCCAAAATACACCCCTGAAAACCTTTTGCAAATCCTTGTGTGAGGCCTCGTGCAAAATCCCAACCCCACACCATCGTCCCCCCTATGAACCATCGTGCAAGGTCTCTTGTGAACCCCCTCCTGCCCCACCCCCTATCCCCCTCTCCCCGTCTCTCACCCCTGCAACATCCCCCAGATCCCTACAAACTCTCGTGCGTGTCCTCTTGCACCGCCTTGTGCCAAGTTCCCCTGAAGTGCCACCATCCCCCCTCCCCCAGCCTCGTGCAAACCCTCCGGAAAAGCTCCTCATGTACCACCCCCACCTCCCTCCCAACCCCCAAAATCCCCTTCAACCTCCTCCCTCACCCCTCCTCCTCCCCCCCCGCCCTACAAACCCTCGTGCAAAATCTCCCTGCACAAAATCCAAAATCTACCCCCCTCCGTCATCCCCTAACCCCCCACAGCTCCCCCCCCCGCCAACACAACCGGGCAGACCCACAGGACAACAAACTGCCTCAAACACTCTCTCAGCAGCCTCGCCAGAACAAAGAAAAAGAAGTTGCTGGCGGCGGCGGGGGAGGGGAGTGACGCGGCTCGGCTCGGCTCGGCTCGGCTCGGCTCGGCCCGGCTCGGCTCGGCTCGGCCCGGCGCGGCCCCGCGGCCGAGGGCGCGGCGGCCCCGGCGGCGCTCCGGAGGGACCGGACGCCTCGGCCGGGTCAGCGCTTTTCCCGGAGCGGCTTCCTTACCTCGCAGGGCCACGGGTCCTCGCTGGGTAGCCATCACCCGCAACGCCCCGCCTCCTGACCCTCGAGAAAAGCACAAGCCACACGTGGCCATTATGGTGTTAATTCCAGTGTATTTCTTTGCCTTCTGCTGCAAACTACAAGTCTTCTCCCTGACAAGTTGTCTCACTCAAGAAAAATGGAGAGTGGGCTGCCGAGGATCAACATTTATTGGGTGTTGCTGTCGCGACGGAGGGAAGACAGGGCCACTCAATATGAGTGATCAGCAAGCTTCGTTTATTGATTCACACAGTGGCCTTTTATGTTCTAACATAATTAGCTCATACATATTACAAAAGTTAAGCTCATGATTGGTTAGTTCTTAGAAAGATCAACTCCACCCTTGGTTCCTTCTTTACAGTTACTTTCATCCTCTTTTCCCATGCCTGAGCAGCTGCAACCTCTCTGTTATCTTACAACAATTATAGTCAAGGACGAGGTGTCTTTACCAGCCCAGTAGTTACGGGGGCTGAATCCGATGTTTCTCAAGCTTTTGCTCGGCCAGCTGGATCATGTCTACGTGACCCTTCTCAGCTAGCCATTCTCCCACAATTCCCCCGTTTTTATTTTGAATGACATAAGCTTGGTTAAACATCCGTAACACAAGGGTTTTCATACAAGACAACACACAACTCACACAAAGCAATGCTATTAGTACAATGATTAAGACTAGCAATCCCGTCTGTAAAAGGTTTCTCAGCCATCCGGACAGACCCAACCAGTCTCCAAGAGCACCCAGGCCAAAGAATCCTGAATCTTGTTGTATCTTTTGAGTATGTGTCATTAGGTATTGAATTTCTTTATGGATAGATCTTGAATGATCCTCCAGATCCATACAACACATTCCATCGAAATCCTCACAGCCATGTCCGTGGGCTAGCAAAAGGAAATCTATCGCGGCTCTATTCTGTAATACTGCATGTTGCACTGTGGATAAATCATCTGCAAGTTCGGACAGGACTCTGCTTGTTGCGTTGGCTTGCTTTGCCACCCAACATGCTATACTATTCAAATTTCTATGTGCTCGTGCTGCGGCAATACCTGGCGTAAAAAGGGATGCGAAGATAACTTCCCATTTATTCCAGAGGCTAATTTGGTCGGAACAATCGCTAGTCAGGCTGTAGGAAGTGTCTCTTGTAAATCGATATCGGTGAGTGCTGTTAGGGTGCATTAGTGGCGCAGCTAGACTAAGTTGGCCTATAGTACATGGTCCTCCCTGAGGGTTTGAAGGGATTCCTGACCATGCTCGGTTGCCGCAGATTAAAAAGAATCCTTTTGGAAGGTGCCTGGGCAGTACAGTGCCAGGAGCTGGAGAACTCTCACTACGGGCCATTCTTTGACACCAGGTTTTCCTCTAACTAGTATGGTTTTCTATTGGAGAGAGGATTGTAGGGGCCGTCTCCCTGACCATGCGTCCCTCCTTTTGCTCCCCGGTCCAACTCTCAGTGCCAATATATATGCAATAACTGGCGTTGAGGGAGTCCGCTAGATCAATCTGCTGTGGTTCGGGACCTACAGGGAGCTTATCATCCCAAATGTCATACTTTTCAAACATTTCCGCAATGTCATTCCACATGAATTGGATTTTGCTTGTCACCTTATACTGTTGTCTTAATACTGAGAGGGATTCATAAAATACCTTAAAGGTGACACTGGTCAAGGGCACCCCTATAAGGCACGTAGTAAATGGGGAGCGGGGTGTTGCTAGGCTTGCACAAAAGCTGGTCGTGTTGAGTGATCGAGCTAAAGTTATCCACACATTTTCTCGTGGGTCAAACATCTCGCTATATGGGATGGCTCTTATGCTTACAACTAAGGCAACTACTATAAAGCTTTCTATACCTAAATTAACCATTTTCTCTGTTTCAACTTCTAAGCAAATAGCATGCACATAATACCTAGGGGTTACAGACCCCACAGACTATACAATTAATTTCTGTCTTTGCGACCTCGTGGTTCACGCTCAGGCGCAGCGGTCTCAGTCTGTTGGTTTATGGTGATTAGTCGGGTCACCTTCAGCGGCGACTTCAGGGTGGTCGATGGCGGGCCTTACCCAACGGCTGGGAACCCAGATGGTACCTGTATCGGTAGAAACACAGATATAGCCACGTCCCACATAAACCACTTTTGCGGGACCTGTCCATTGACCTGTTTTAGCATCTTTATATAGCACTCTCATGTGCGGTGACTGGGGGGCTTCTGACATCACGTAATGCCTCGCGATTGGCGGATCATTGCTATCTCCAAACACACATAAATGATTGAGCACAAAGAGAACCTTTTGTACCCTTTCCCTTATGTCTACAATGTCTTTAAATTTCTCCAGGTAACGCTTTACTGTCCCGTTGGCTCTTTCTACTATGGCCTGCCCAGTCGGGGAATGGGGAATGCCAGTAACGTGAGTGATGTTCCATAGCTGCATAAATTGCTTCAACGACCCACTGCTGTACGCTGGGCCATTATCAGTTTTGATCGTGCCTGGAACTCCCAAGACAGCAAAACAACTCGTTAGATGTCGCCTTACATCGCGAACTTTTTCCCCCGGCTGTGGGGTAGCCCATATCATATGGCTGTATGTATCTACAGTTACATGCAAGTACTTCAATCGGCCAAGCGCAGAAACATGGGTAACATCCATTTGCCAAACCTCATTAGATTTCAATCCCCTAGGGTTAACTCCGCATCCGAGTCCTAATCCCGAATTGTGATGACTGCATATGGGGCAAGCTTTGACAATGGCTCGGGCTTCCTCTATGGAGAGTTTGTAAGTCCGAGCTAGCCCCTTCGCATTTTGGTGGAAAACAGAGTGAGCCTCTCGGGCTCGGCAGTGCGGTGCCAACGGAGGCTCTGTGGTGACCGTAACTAGGCGGTCGGCTCGAGCGTTGCCCTCTCCGAGGCCTTCTCCCCACTGGTGACTCCGGATGTGAATCACCGCGTACGGGTCATTTCTTTGCGTGATTGCGAGCTGCAAGCTGACTAGTAATTCTGTTAAGCGTCGATTCTTCAAGTCTCGCAGGCTCGCATCTTCAATGCGATTAACTATGCCTGCAACGTAGAGAGAGTCTGTGACTATATTTAGTGGAATATCTTTCCATCTGATGAAGGCCCAGACCACTGCAAAAAGTTCCAGCGTTTGTAGAGAGTCCTGTGGCTGTGCCTGTAGGATTTGATGCTGCCATCCTTGCTCATCCTTCCAGGTTATAGCGGCAGTTCTGGAACGTCGGCCTGCATCGGTAAAGGCCGTGAGAGCCTGTGAAATAGGCTGGCTGGATCGCTTTGGCTTAACCATCCAGCTCATGTTCTCCATCCACGATAGGATGGGCGATGGTAGCGGCTTAATTATTAACGCCGCTCCATCATAGAGTAGTGCTGCTTGCAATTCTTCAGAATTCTGCAAGTACCACTCTAAATCAGTCTGCTTCATTGGCACCCATATCGTGTTTGGAGGGGTACCATCTATCTGTAGAATACGGCAGCGGCCCTTCTTGACCAAGTCTGCCAGCGTGGCAATTTTTTCCTGTATTGTCCGCCGTGGTTGTAGTGGAGGGGCTATCCATTCCAATACGATAGTGGTGAACCCCTGCTTCTCCCCCGTTTTTATTTTTTGCTGAGTTAAGGCTGCCATAAGGTACTGCTCACCACATAAAACAGTCAAGTCAATGGGCAGACCTTCAACACGCCGATGCGTGGAACGCGTAGTTACCATGGAAGCTATTTGTTGCAGCGTTTGTCTTTGTTGCTCAGTAAGCTGCACTGGCGTTGCAGGATCCGTTCCTCGCAGTAGGGGGCGCAGTTGATTCAGTAGTTCATTGGGGATGCCTGTAATAGGTCGAAGCCATTGTAGATCACCTAGCAGTCGCTGAACATCATGAAGAGTTCGAATGTCCAGGTGCAGTGATAATTTTTGAGGCTGAATTGTCGTATCAGTGATGCGCCACCCGAGATACTTCCAGGGGCTTGATTCCTGCACCTTTTCGGGTGCTATTACCAGGCCTCTCTGCTTGAGCTGCTCTGCTAGCTCCTGCTTTTGTTGTAGAGAAAAGGGTGTCGGTTGGGCCAGCAAAATATCGTCCATATAATGATAGATTAGAGTACGGGCCCAGTTTTGTCGCAGCGGCTGCAGAGCGGCATCAACGTAGATTTGGCACAGTGTGGGCGAATTTCGCATTCCTTGCGGAAGGACTGTCCATTCAAAGCGTTGGTCTGGCCCCTCCCGATTAATTGCGGGAAGGGTAAAAGCAAATCTTTGTCTATCATCTTCATGCAAAGCAATAGTGAAAAAACAGTCTTTTAGATCCACAATAAGCAGGTGCCAGCCTTCCGGTATCATAGCTGGGTTGGGCAAACCAGGCTGTAATGCTCCCATGTCATACATTTGTTTATTTACAGCTCTCAAATCATGGAGCAGTCGATATTTCCCTGATTTCTTCTTGATAACAAAAATGGGAGTATTCCAAGGGCTTGTCGATAGCCTTAGGTGCCCTTGTTCGAATTGTTCCCGGACGAGTGTATGCGCCTGTTCCAGACTTTCCCGTTTTAGTGGCCATTGCTCTACCCACACTGGTTCTGTTGTTCTCCAGCGAAGCGGGATCGGGAAAGTCCAAGCAATGGCCGCTCCTAAAAAGGGGGGTCCGAAGTAAGGACCATTCCCATTTGTGCAAGGATGTCACGCCCTATCAATGCATGTACCCCCTCAGGCAATGGGACAATAGAAACAGTACAGTTCACTACCTTGTCCCCTATGGTCCATCGTAGAAGGGGTGATTTGCGAGCAAGGGTCAATCCTCCTACTCCCGTGACCGTGGCGCTGCTCGCGTAGGTCGGCCATTGAGCCGGCCACTTATGCGTGCTGATTATGGAAATGTCAGCGCCAGTGTCTAGAAGAGCAACAAGTGATATAGTTAGGTTGGCGTATTGCACAGCAACCGGGCATTGTGGCCTTTGGCGCAAGCCGACAGTTAGTAAGGCCATTTGTCCTGTAGATCCAAAGGCTCCTTGCCCTCGTGGCTGCTCTTGCAGCGGTGGAAGGGCTCCCGCAAGATGTGGTAGGGGAATTAATTGCGCCACCTTGGTGCCTTTAGCGATGAAGAGCGGTGGAAATAACGTGTGGGCCATGATCTGGATCTCACCGTGGTAATCTTTATCAATCAGTCCCACCAACACATTAAGTCCCAGCATGGTGGCCGATGAACGGCCTATAAGTAGTGCTCCGACAGCTTGTCCATTGATACAGATTGGTCCCTGTGTGCCGGTAGCAATGCTGACAGGCTTTGAGTCCAACAGGGTACAATCTACTGCTGTTGCCAGGTCCAAGCCGAGGCTTCCGCTTGTGGCTGGTCTGAGCTGAAGGGATTGAGTGCTGCCGGATATGCAGCCGCTTTTTGTGTCGGCGTGGGGCGGCTCTTCCCGCTGAATCGTCCGTTTCCCGGTTTGGAAGCGCGACATGCAGTCTCATTGTGGTTGTCCGACCGGCAGTTTCTGCACCATACTGAACCGGCGTCGCAGTTCCGTCTGATGTGTCCAGCAGCGCCGCAACGGTAGCATCGTGGGCGAGGTGATCCAGTAGCATTTAATCGATGAACGGAGGCTTGCAAAGGAGCAAGGGCTGCAAGAACTTGACTCTGCGTAGCCTGCGCGTGTTCCTTTAAACTATTCCCTAGTTCCTTTACTGCCTCAACTAACATTGTCTGTGGCCCTACCGGTACCTGAGCCATCCTTTCTAGTCCTTCCTCGATAGTCCATGTCCCTGGCAATGTAGCCAAGATGTTGCGTGTGGCCGGATTACTATTTTGTATAGCACACTGCTTTAGTATAGTGCCTCTGAGATAATCGGGCACCCCGGCCGCCTGTATGGCGTCTGCTACTCGATCTATAAATAGGCCAAATGGTTCCTCCCTTCCCTGCTTAATACCCATATATGAAGGCACACCTCCAGGTTCCTTAAGACGATCAAAAGCCTGTCTTGCCAATGTCATTGATTCTTTTACTTTATCCGGTCCCATAAGTGCCTGTGCTTCTGGCCGCAGATACAGTCCCACCCCCAATAGCTCATCAAGGGTGACTCCGTGTAACGGATCTCCCGGTTGCCTTACTGTGGCAACTGATTGCTGACAAGCAGCTTGCCAATGCGCATTAAACAACAGCTGCTGGTGTTGTGTCAAAATCAACTTCATAATACTACGTACATCCCCCGGGAGTAACATATTGGTGCCCCAGATAAAGTCTAGCATTTGCCTTGTGGGCTCTCCTTTGATCCCTGAGTCACTCACCGTGGATCGCAACTGAGTTAATAACTTCCAATCTAGGTTCTGAATTGTGGCAGTTATTCGCCCTTGGTCATTTAGCTGGTAAGTTACCGGGAACACCTCATGTACAATGCTCGAGGCAAATTCTCTATCTCCGGAGGCCATCGCCTCCTCTGCAATTTGCTGCCACATCCTCTGTCTTTCTGTGATAATACTCTGCCCCTCCGTGGAAGGATTATGGCTCATTCCTTTCCCTGCATAACTTTCTTCTGACTTCTCTCCTTTTTCTGTTTCCATCGGGGGGGCCGATGGGTCCTCACTATCTCCAGGTGACTCGGGAGGAGATGGAACAAAGACCGAGTGCTCCCACGTTCCCGCTTACCCCTTCAGGGACGACTATAGTGCGAACCGAGGGAGGCAACGGGCAACCCGAGGGAGGGGGAGCTGGCTTTTGTTGCGAGGCAGTTGCACCCGTCCCAGTTAATCCCCCTAACCTTTCAGACGCAGCAGCAGCAGCTCTCTGCTCTGCTTTATGCATCACCAGAGCGTTCGTAACTGCACGCCAAGGCTTCATCAGTTTCTTGGCTAACTTCTCATCATTTATTACTTCATCAAATATTTTATCCCCATATCTCCGCCACTCCTCTTCCTCAAAAACTGTATCGGGATTGGCAAAGAATCCTCTAGCTGCCCCATAAGCTAATAACTCTGGTAATTCCTTTTTACAATGTAAACCTTCTATGCTCCGCTTTTCTAAAAAGCATTTGAGCAAATCATACGCCGCTTGTCTATTCATACCTTCGTCAGCGCGCTGTTGCAGCCTTCCAGACTTCGGCGGTGCGTAGCCGGCAGGACACTCTCTATAGGTGCTCCAGGGCGCGGGGACCTTTTCCTTTAATCCCTTTCGCTCTCGGGCGCGGGGACCTTTTCCTTTAATCCCTTTCGCCTCCTGCGCTGCTTACAGGACCAGCACTGAGACTCCGTTGACCGTGGCTCGCAGGTTCAGCCCTCTGTAGGGTCCCTGTTCGGGCGCCATTTGTCGCGACGGAGGGAAGACAGGGCCACTCAATATGAGTGATCAGCAAGCTTCGTTTATTGATTCACACAGTGGCCTTTTATGTTCTAACATAATTAGCTCATACATATTACAAAAGTTAAGCTCATGATTGGTTAGTTCTTAGAAAGATCAACTCCACCCTTGGTTCCTTCTTTACAGTTACTTTCATCCTCTTTTCCCATGCCTGAGCAGCTGCAACCTCTCTGTTATCTTACAACAATTATAGTCAAGGACGAGGTGTCTTTACCAGCCCAGTAGTTACGGGGGCTGAATCCGATGTTTCTCAAGCTTTTGCTCGGCCAGCTGGATCATGTCTACGTGACCCTTCTCAGCTAGCCATTCTCCCACATGTTGCTAGTAGTGAACTAATACAGAGATACACTTTGTATCCCAGTAGTAATTAAGTTTATGTTGTGTCAAGAGGCAAAATAGTTTTGGCAGAAAACCTCGTGCAAACACCCTCATGCGCCGCCATCCATCCCCCTCAACACGCAACACACCTCAACACACAACACACCTCAACATGAAACATGCTTACACACCAAACAGACCTCAAGACGGAACATGCTTTAACATGCCTCAACATGGAACATGCCTCAACACACAAAATGCTTTAACATGCTTTCCGTGTTTAGCCATGTGCCTTGTTGAGGCATGTCCCTTGTTGAGGCGTGCTCCATGTGGATGCATGTTGCATGTTGAGGCATGTTTTGTGTTGAGGCATGTTGTGTGTTGAGGAGTGTTAAAGCATGTTTTGTGTTGAGGCATTTTCCATGTTGAGGCGTGTTGCACGTTTAGGCATAATGTGTGTTGACGGGCATTGTGCATTGAGGCATGTTAAAGCATGTTGCGTGTTGAGGCATGTTGCGTGTTAAAGCATGTTTTGTGTTGAGGCGAGATGCGTGTTGAGGCGTGTAAAGCATGTTCCATGTTGAGACATGGTAGAGCGTGTTCCATGTTGAGCATGTTCCGTGTTGAGGCTTGTTGCATGCTGGGGCGTGTTGCATGTTGAGACATGTTCAACCATGCTCCATGTTGAGGTGTTGCGTGTTGAGGCATGTTGCGTGTTTAGGCATGTTACTTGTTGAGGTGTTTTAAAACGTTTAGCCATGTGCTGTGTCATAGCACGTTGTGTTTTGAAGCATGTTGTGTTTTGAGGCGTGTTAAAGCACGTGGCACATTGAGGCGTTTAGAGCATGTTGTGTGTTGAGGCATATTTGTTGAAGCGCATTGCATGTTGAGGTGTGTTGCAGCATGTTGTGTCTTAAGGCATGTTTTCTGTTGACGCATGTTGCATGTTGAAGCATGTTGAGTGTTGAGGCTTGTGTTTTGAGGCACCTCAACACCCAATTTGCTCTAACACAGAACATGCTTTAACACGCCTCAACACGCAACTTGCTTTAACACGCCTCAACATGCAAGACGCAACATGCCTCAACTCACAACATGGAACATGGCTCAAATCACAACATGCTTTTTACGTGCCTCAACACAAAACATACTTTAATATGTCTCAACACATAACATGCCTCAACATGGAACGTGCCTCAACATGGAACACTCCTCAACATAAAACATGCCTCAACAGGCAACATGCTTTAACATGCCTTGACACGCAACGCGCTTTAACACACAACATGCTTCAACATGCAACATGCCTCAACACACAACATGCTTTAACACGCCTCAACACACAATGCTGCTATACAAACAACACGTCTCAACATGCAACATGCTTTAACATGTTTTCCGTCTTTAACCGTGTGCTGTGTTGAGGCACGTTGTTGTTGAGGCGGGTTAAAGCATGTTCTGTGTTGACACGTGTTGCATTTTGAGGAGTTTTCTGTGTTGATGCATGTTGTGTGTTAAGTCATCTTAAAGCATGCTGTGTGTTGAGGTGTGTTGTGTGTTGAGGCGTGCTGTGTGTTTAGGTGCATTGCATGTTAAGGTTTGTTATAGCATGTTGCATGTTAAGTCCTGAAAAAGCGTGTTCTGTGTTGACGTGTGTTGTGTTTTGAGGTGTGTTCTGTGTTGATGCACGTTGTGTGTTGAGGCATGTTACAGCATGCTGCGTGTTCAGCTATGTGCTGTGTGTTGAGACACATTGCATCTTGAGGCGTGTTGTGGTGTGTAAAGCATGTTGCGTGTTAAAGCATGTGCTGTGGTTTGGCCTCAGACGGCAACAAAGAACCAGGGGGCAGCCGCTCGCTCAGATCGGGCCCCCACCGCCAGCGCGGCCGGGAGGGGAGAATGGGAAGAAAAAAGGCAAAAACTCGTGGGTTGAGACAAAGGCAATTTAACAGAACAGCAAAGGGAGCAAGAACAACAATAACACTGAGAGAGGAATATACAACCACGAGTACGATACCACCGCTTGCCGACTGCACCCGGGACGCCCCCGACCGCTCTGCTCCCCCGGGGGATGACTTCCTCTTCCCCCCCACCCCCCCCCCCCCACCCCGACTTCCTGCCCCTCCCCTTCCCCAGCCAGCTCCGGATACCCCCTGGGCATGGCTCACATGGATACCTGTGTCCCTGCTAGGTCCACATATATATATGTATCTCCATACAGGTATAATGTCCTTAGCCTGTGGGCCATCACTCTAAAATGTCCATTGAGTTCATTTAATCCATGACTTCGAGCTCCATCTGTTAGAACAGTCCCTCAGCGCATGCAAGATGGTGTGTGTGAGGCTGGACTCTCGCATGCTGTATTTCTGGGGCTTGCGGCTGATGTATCCGGTGCAGTTCATGTCCATGGTCCATGGGTTGAAGATGTCGATCTCAATGAAGTTGCTGGGTGCCAGCTGCTGAGGTCAGTTCTGGTCCCTTCGCTGCTGCACTTTACTTGGTTTCTCATCAGAGTCCATTTGTCGTTAGTTGGGGTGATTCTTACTATAGTACAACCAATAGCAGTTACAGAAATGAGATGTACAGTGGCAGGGTCATTTAGCAATTAACATCATACAGTTTCATTCACTGGCTATTCTCACCCAAAATCAGGTCCCTATGAGGTACACATTGAACTTCCCCATCCTTCCGCACCACCCACCATGTGCACCCAGGTCCTTGAGCAAAGGCAATTCCACGGACGGGTTTGCCTTTGCCTGAGGCAGGACTAACCCAGACTGTCTTCCCTAAAATATTCTTCATGTGCACTACGGGGACTTTATCTCCCTCCACAGTACGTGGAGGTTTCCAGCCATCCAGTGGTTGCTTCCACCACTGTGAGCACGTGGCGCTTGCCTTGACGGATTTGTGGGAGTTTGATATAATCGATCTGCCAGGCCTCCCCATATTTGTATTTCAGCCATCGTCCTCCATACCAAAGAGGCTTTAATCGCTTGGCTTGCTTGATTGCAGCACGTCTCACATTCATGGATGACCTGTGCAACAGTGTCCATGGTCAAATCCACCCCTCGGTCACAAGCCCATCTATATGTGGCGTCTCTTCCTTGATGGCCTGAGGAGTCATGGGCCCATCGAGCTATGAATAATTCACCGTTATGTTGCCAGTCCAGATCCACCTCAGCCACTTCAATCTTAGCAGCCTGATCCACTTGCTGGTTGTTCTGATGTTCCTCAGTGGCCCGGCTCTTGGGTACATGGGCATCTGCATGACGTACTTTCACAACCAGATTCTCTACCCAGGCAGCAATATCTTGCCACAATTCAGCAGCCCAGATGGGTTTGCCTCTGTGCTGCCAATTATTCTGCTTCCACTGCCGTAACCACCCCCACAAGGCATTTGCCACAATCCATGAATCGGTGTAGATATAAAGTACGGGCCATTTTTCCCGCTTGGCAATGTCCAAAGCCAGCTGGATGGCGTTCACCTCTGCAAACTGGCTTGGTTCACCTTGTCCTTCAGTGGCTTCTGCAACTTGTCTTGTAGGACTCCACATGGCAGCCTTCCACTTTCGATGCTTTCCCACAATCCAGCAGGACCCATCAGTGAACAGGGCACATCTCATTTTCTGGTAGTTCATTATATGGTGGAGCCTCTTCTGCACGCATCACCTCCTCCTCCGGTGACATTCCAAAATCCTTGTGTTCTGGCCAGCCCATAATCACCTCTAGAATTCCTGGGCGACTGGGGTTTCCCACTCGAGTTTGCTGCACTGATCAATGCAATCCATTTACTCCATGTAGCATCCCTTGCATGATGTGTGTCAGGGACCCTTTCTTTGAACATCCAACCCAGCACCGTCAGCCGAGGTCCCAAGAGGAGCTGTGCTTCCATACCAACCACTTCCGAAGCAGCTCGAACCCCTTCATACGCTGCCAGTATCTCCTTTTCTGTCGGAGTATAGCGGGCTTCGGATCCCTTCTATCCCCAACTCCAAAACCCTAGGGGTCGACCATGTGTCTCCCCTGGCGCTTTCTGCCAGAGGCTCCAGGTGGGGCCGTTCTCCCCGGCTGCAGTGTAGAGCACGTTTTTAACATCTTGTCCTGCCCGGACTGGCCCCAGAGCTACTGCATGGACTATTTCCTGTTTAATTTGTTCAAAAGCTTGTCGCTGCTCAGGACCCCATTTAAAACTGTTCTTCTTCCGGGTTACTTGATACAGAGGGCTCACAATCAGACTGTAATCTGGGATATGCATCCTCCAAAAACCCACAATGCCCAGGAAAGCTTGTGCTTCCTTTTTACAAGTTGGTGGAGACATAGCTGCTATTTTATTGATCACGTCCATTGGGATCTGATGGCATCCATCTTGCCATTTTACTCCTAAAAACTGGATCTCCTGTGCAGGTCCCTTGACCTTACTTCATCTTATGGCAAAGCCAGCTTTCAGAAGGATTTGAATTATTTTATTCCCCTTCTGAAAAACTTCTTCTGCTGTGTTGCCCCATACGATGATGTCATCAATGTACTGCAGATGTTCCGGAGCTTCACCCTGTTCCAGTGCAGTCTGGATCAGTCCATGGCAAATGGTGGGGCTGTGTTTCCACCCCTGGGGCAGCTGGTTCCAGGTGTACTGGACACCTCTCCAAGTGAAAGCAAACTGTGATCTGCACTCTGCTGCCAGAGGGACTGAGAAAAATGCATTAGCAATATCAATTGTGGCATACCACAGGACAATCACACCTGTCCTCGGGTCCCACCATACTCGGCTCCAGAGCCCAGCTTCACCTCACAGCTGCAGCAAAATCACCCGAAATCATGCCACGAATGGCCAGGGAGGGAGCTGCAGGCCAGGCAGGGACCCTCCTCCCCTTCTCTGCCTGCACCTTGGGCAGCTGCAACACCAGCAAGTGGGGAAAAAAAAATAATAATAATTAAAATAAATAAATAAAAATATCACTGCACTGGCCAGGAAGTGCCTGGAAACTTCATCTCTTTATTGCCCATTTCCCATCCAAGCTCCAGAGCCTGGGGCCAACGCAGCCACCGTGCCTTTGGGAAGCGGCCACCCCTCTCTGGGTCCAGCTGGCAGAAGGTGCAGGTGGAGGTCCCTGGTCCCTGTCAGGGCACCCCCGGGGTGAAGGGCTGAGCCCCTTCCCCAGGGATGCCCCAGGGACACCATTGGGGCGGTGGCAGCCTCTCTGGACCCTGGGCAGGCGCACTCTTCTTGGATCATAGAATCATAGAATTATTCAGGTTGGAAAAGACCCTTGGGATCATCGAGTCCAACCATCAACCCCACTCTACAAAGTTCTCCCCTACACCATATTCCCCAACACCACATCTAAACGACTCTTAAACACATTCCGGGATGGTGACTCAACCACCTCCCTGGGCAGCCTCTTCCAGTGTCTGACCACTCTTTCTGTGAAGAATTGTTTCTAATGTCCAGTCTCAACCTACCCTGTTGCAGCTTGAAGCCATTCCCTCTTGTTCTATCGCTAATTACCTGTGAGAAGAGACCAGCACCAAGCTCTCTACAACGTCCTTTCAAGTAGTTGTAGAGAGTGATGAGGTCTCCCCTCAGCCTCCTCCTCCTCAAACTAAACAGTCCCAGCTCCCTCAATCGCTCTTCATAAGATTTATTCTCCAGGCCCTTCACCAGCTTCGTTGCCCTCCTCTGCACCCGCTCCAGCACCTTGATCTCTCTCTTGGATTGAGGTGCCCAAAACTGGACACAATACTCCAGGTGTGGCCTCACCAGTGCTGAGTACAGGGGGACAATCACCTCCCTACTTCTGCTGGTCACCCTCTTTCTAATGCAAGCCAGGATGCCATTGGCTTTCTTGGCCACCTGGGCACACTGCTGGCTCACATTCAGCCGCTTGTCGATTAGAACCCCCGGGTCCTTTTCTGCCAGGCAGCTTTCCAGCCACACTTCCCCAAGCCTGTAGCGATGCATGGGCTTGTTGGGGCCCAAGTGGGAACTTGCCCTTGTTGAAGCTCATAACCGTTAACGTTGGCCCATCGATCCAACCTATCCGAGTCTCTCTGGAGAGCCTCCCTGTCCTCATGCAGACCAACACTCCCGCTTAACTTGGTGTCATCTGCGAACTTACTGATGATATACTCTGTGTCCTTATCAAGATCATCCATAAAGATGTTAAACAGAAATGGTCCCAACATTGAGCCCTGAGGAACACCACTTGTTCCTCACAGGCCGCCAGCTGGATTTAACTCCATTGACCACCACTCTTTGGGACTGTCCAGCCAGCCAGTGCTTGATCCAGCAGATCCATATACTCATCCAGGCCATGAGCAGCCAGTTTTTCCATGAGAATTCTATGGGGAGCGGTGTCAAATGCTTTTTGAAAGTCTAGGTAAACAATATGCACAGCCTTTCCCTTGTCCAATAAGCGGGTCATCTGAGACGAGGGGAGAAGAGAGATTTTCTTCATATTGCCAAAGTCGGGCAGCTACCTCATCCACCGTTGGTCCCTCTTCGCCTTTCCATTCCATCACTGCTAATGAGTTGGCATATGATGATGGGGCGCTCCGTACAAACTTCCGCCACATGGACCTTGTGCATTGGATCTCATCAGGATCTGTGGGTAACTGTGCATTGTCCAGGTCATAATAAATCATCTCCCGCATGGCCAATTCTCTCAGGTACTGGATACCTCTTTCCATGGTGGTCCACTTGCTTGGATGACATACAACATCTTCACTGAAGGGGTACCTTTGCCTCACGCCTGACAGGAGTCGCCTCCAGAGGCTGAGGGCTTGTGTCTTTTTCCCAATTGCCTTGTCAATGCCCCCCTCTCTAGACAGAGATCCCAGCTGCCTGGCTTCCCTACCCTCCAATTCCAAGCTACCGGCTCCGTTATCCCAGCACCGGAGCAGCCAGGTGACAATGTGCTCGCCTGGAAGTCGGCTGAAATCTTTTCACATGTCCTGCAGCTTGCTCAGGGACAGGGATCGAGTGATTATCTCCAGTTCTGCCTCTTCCTCTTGTTCTCGTGACAACCCTGGATCATCGTCATCCTTCACTAAGCGAACTGATTTCTTGGTGTATTTCTTCTTCTGGATAGGGGCAACTGATACGGGCATGGGTTGGTTTTCTGGTTCAGTTGCAGTGCCTGCTGCAGGGGTTGGAGTAGCCACAGTGTCTGTCGCAGGGGTGGCAGTAGCCACACTGCCTGTCGGCCTGGTTTCCATCTCTTCCTCCTGAGGATGCTGCCCAATATTGAGCAATGCTTGGTAGATACTGGCCAGGGCCAAGCACAATGCAGTGAGTTGTGCCTCTCTGGAATAGCCACAGCATTTTCCTTTCAAATATTCTATCACTTTATCAGGGTCCTGTAATTGTTTGGTGGTGAAATCCCAGACCATTGGAGGTGAAAAACTCTCTAGATACCTGCCCATGTTTTCCCACATGCCATGCCATCCATGACTATCCAGCCTCGGGGCAGATCTCGGGGTGGTAGTCTTAAATAGTTGCCCTAAATTGGTAACCCTAAACAAAAACTGAAATACATTCAGGAGACCTAGCAATAGGACCAAGCTGGTTTGCATGTCCCAAGCGTATTCAAAATTCTCAAAAACTGGCATACCCAGCACGAAAGAGAAAAGGGAGGTGAAAGAGCTGGGGAAAGTATCCCCCCCTGCTTCCCCTGTAGACTGAGTGTGATTATTAATAAATTCCCCGAGATATGGGCAGGGAAACAGTGCCGAATAAACTCCCCAACATAACCATCTGAACAGTGATGCTATCATATCATAAATTGATATCACACAGGGCAGCAAAAAAAATTATAATCCTGATCCCTCTCCCAGAAGTGATAAACATCATCACAGGGAGTACGTAGAGCATGTAAGAGTTTACATAACACAGCCATGAGAACAAATGAAGCAACATTGTGCCCAGCAAATAATACAATAAATACAGATAAAAAATTCCTTTTAACACACTCTGGTCAGATCTGTCTTTATCTCAACTCTCTGAGTGCCCCACGTTGGGCGCCAAAAGGGACTGTTGTGGTTTGGCCTCAGATGGCAACAAAGAACCAGGGGGCAGCCGCTCGCTCAGATCGGGCCCCCACCGCCAGCGCGGCCGGGAGGGGAGAATGGGAAGAAAAAAGGCAAAAACTCGTGGGTTGAGACAAAGGCAATTTAGCAGAACAGCAAAGGGAGCAAGAACAACAATAACACTGACAGAGGAATATACAACCACGAGTACGATACCACCGCTTGCCGACTGCACCCGGGACGCCCCCGACCGCTCTGCTCCCCCGGGGGATGACTTCCTCTTCCCCCCCCCCCCACCCCGACTTCCTGCCCCTCCCTTTCCCCAGCCAGCTCCGGATACCCCCTGGGCATGGCTCACATGGGATGGGATACCTATGTCCCTGCTAGGTCCTGGGGAGAATTAACCCTATCCCCGCCAGACCCAGGACATCCCCGGAGAGCAACATCCCCCTATACAGCTCCATCTCCTCAGACAGTGACATCTCCCTGGACAGCAGTGTCCTCACCAGCCCCGCCACTGTCCCCCACAGCCAAGCCCTTGAGGCCCTTGCAATGCCCCAGGAGGTGCCTCTGGAGGAGCCCATGAGTCTCTTTGACTGCTCCTGGGAGGCGGCGTGGGTCAGCCAGGACAGTCTTTGCAGCAGGCGTAGGCCTGGGTACCCTGGTGGCACAGGCAGAGAGGGTAGAGCGCTGGCCCCAGCGCCCACCACACTGCTGACCTCCATCCCTGGCCATGACAATGTTGCAGAATGGTCTTCAGAGACCACCAGCTCCAGCACTGCCACCTCAGTGGAGACATCCCCATACAGTAACAACCCCCTATACTGCTCCATCTCCTCAGACAGTGACATCTCCCTGGACAGCAATGTCCTCACCAGCCCCACCACTGTCCTCCACAGCCAAGCCCCAGGAGGTGCCTATGGAGGAGGTCATGTGGCTCTTCCACTGCTCCTGGGGGTTGCAGGAGGTCAGCCAAGACAGTCCTGGCAGCAGCCCCAGGCCTACGGACCCTGGTGACACTGGTGCAGCCGTCCACCCCCTGCGACTTCGACTCCCTCGAGCTGCCCGAGCAGCTGCCAAGCCCCAACTACAGCCCGGAGGAGACCACGGAGGCCGTGCGCTTCCAGGAGGAACTCCTCTATGGGATAAAGTCCCAGGACCACTGGGGTGATGTGGGGATTGAGCTGCCTCCACCCAGACCGCCCTGGGGGAGAGGCGAGGGACAAAGCGGGGAACCAGCCCCCCAGCAACACCACCCAGCAAATGCAGGGCTCTCGCAAGGGGGCCAGGGACAGAGGGGGGGCCGAGTCCCACTGCAGGGAGGAGACAGAGATGATGAGGGGGGTGGGGGTTCTGTGTATTTGGGGGGAGGGTGTATTTGGGGAGGGGATGTGTGAATTTGGGGAGGTGGGCATCGTATTTAGGGGAGGAAGGTGTGCAGTTGTGGAGAGGGTTGTATTTGGGGGGGGGGTATTTGGGGAGAGAGCTGTATTTGAGGGAGGGGGGTTTAGAGTAGCTTCCATAGGACCTTTTCTCTTGTGTTAAATATTTTAAAAGTTGTTTCAATTAAAAGTTTTTCTCCGGAACTGCTCCATGCCTGTTTGGGGGGGCGGGGGGCAGGGAGGGAGGGAGTGCAGGGGTCACCGGGAATCAGCACCCCCCCCAGGTACCACAGCCCCCATGAGCCCCAAATCGGACCCCGCTAGCACCAAAGGGCAACGAGCTGCCCCCAGGGTAGAGCCACCACCAGTGGGGTGGCAGTGGCCAGGGGCGGCCTCCCCTGTCCCCTTCCCCAGGGACAGCCAGGACAGAGGGGTCCCTGCAGGACCCTCCAACACGGCCCCACACAGAAAGCAGCACGGAGCTCCCGGGACAAGGACAGCCCTTGGGGACCGAGATGGGACACACACACACCACAACACGGGCTGCAAGGCCTTGCTCTGGAACCCGGCCAGCGTCCCCTCCTGCGGGGACAGGGCTCGGGACACAGTCCCCCAAAGCCTGGGGACAATCACACCCGTCCTCAGCTCACACCGCGCTTGGCTCCAGAGCCCGGCTTCGCCTCCCGACTGCCGGAAAATCACCACAAATCACCCAAGAAGGGCGTTCTTAAGGGCTCTGTCCAAACACCTCTCAAACAAGGAGACACCTGGGGCATCAACCACCTCCCCAGGACACCTCTTCCAGCGTTTGACCACCCCCTTGGTAAAGAAACGCTTCCTAATGTTGGCTCATCAGGGAGGGGAGTCATAAGACAACTGGGAAATGTTTGACTCTGAAAGAGGGGAGATTGAGATGAGATCAGGGGAGGAAATTCTTTGCTGTGCGGGTGGTGAGACCCTGGCCAACGGTGCCCAGAGAAGCTGTGGCTGCCCCAACCCTGGAGGGGTTCAAGGCCAGGCAGGAGGGGGCTTGAACAACCTGGTCTGGTGGGAGGTGTCCCTACCAAGGGTACGGGGTGGGACAGGGTGAGCTCGCAGGTCCCTTCCGATCCAAACCAGACTATTATTCTGGGACATGCCTTCCAGCCCTGGCACCAGCTTGGTTGCCCTCCTCTGGAGGCATTTGAGGACCTTCCCATCCTTCTCCAAAGGTGGGGCCTAGCCCTGCACCCAGGGCTCCAGGTGAGGCCGCACCAGCGCCGAGCACAGCGGGACAATCCCCGCTCTTGGCCGCCTGCTTCGACTGGGTTTGATGCCCCCCAGGATGGGGGTTGCCCTCTTGGTGCCAGGGGACACCGACGGCTCCTCCTCAGCTGCTGCCCCCAGCACCCCCGGCTGGACCCCTTTCTGCAGGGCTGCTCTCCAGCCACCCCTCTCCCCAGTTACACTCTTGCCCAGAGTTCCTCCCTCCCAGTGCAGAATCCCGCACTTTTACTGATTCAACTTCACACCACTGCTGATTGCCCAGTGCTCCAACCTATCTAGAGCCTTCTGCAAGGCCTCTTGGCCCTCAAGAGGGTCAGCAGCACCTCCCGCTTTGGCATCATCAGCTCGTTAATGGGGCATTCAACCCCCAAAATCCAGGGGAGCAACTCTTCCCACCGTTTTTCTCATTCCACTGACGATGTTAAACTCAACCATTTCATGATGACTGTGGCCAAGACCATCCCATCTCCCACCAGGCCTCCAGCAGGAGATGGGGAGGCTATTGGAGGAGGGGGCGGGGCACAGGGAGCCCCCACATTCCATCCCTGGTGACCAAAGGGTCCTTAGCAGCGGAGAGACCGAGAGGACCGACGATGGCGCTGCCACCACTCTGGCTCCCACCAAACGGCTCCGGGGCCCCCGCAGCGCCCCAGTCGCTTCAGGCTTTTGTGCTCCCCCAAACCTTCTACCCCCAAGGTAGGGACTGACCCCAACCCACAGCCCGGGGACACTCTCGGGGACAAGAGCGCAGGAGGTGACCGCGGCCATGGCTCCTGTCTCTCTTCCAGGCTCAGCCACCCTGGTTCGACTGCCCGGCCAGGAGTAGCCCTTCCCCGCAGCCTGGGCACCCCCTGTGGGGGCGGCCCCATGGGCCCCACAGGCCACACCACCAGGTATGGTCCATACTGTCCCCTCTGCCACCTTCAGCCCCCGAGGACCCTGGTCACCTGCACCATCCCACCTCCCCTCGTTCCCCCCCCAGCACTTTTAGCACTGGGTGGTGGGGGGTTCAGCAAGCCCGGCTGAGGGAAGGACATGCCTTCCAGCCCCGTCACCAGCTTGGCTGCCCTCCTCTGGAGGCATTAAAGGACTTTCCTGTCCTTCTCCAACGGTGCAGTTCCTCGCTCCCAGTGCAAAATCCCGCACTTGTACTGCTACAACTTCACGCCACTGCTGATTGCCCAGTGCTCCTACCTATCTAGAGCCTTCTGCAAGACCTCTTGGCCCTCAAGAGGGTACACCTTCTATACCCAAGGCAGGGACCGACCCCGACCCGCAGCCCGGGGGGACAAGAGCGCAGGAGGTGACCGTGGCCATGGCTCCTCTCTCTCTTCCAGGCTCAGCCACCCTGGTTCGACTGCCCGGCCAGGAGCAGCCCTTCCCCGCAGCCTGGCCACCCACCGCGGGGGTGGCCCCATGGGCCCCACAGGCCACACCACCAGGTATGGACCCCCTGTGCCCTCTGCCACCTTCAGCCCCCGACGACCCTGGTCACCTGCACCATCCCACCTCCCCTGGTCCTCCCCAGCACTTTTGGTACCAGCGGTGGCGGGTTCAGCAAGCTCGGGTGAGCATTCCTGCCCTTACCTGCCCAGTAAATCCCATTTCCAGAGAATTTCCCAACCCCTGGGGACTATCTCTCCCGTTTCCCCCCTAAGCACGGGGGGGAAAGCTTCCAGCCCTGGCCCCCCCCGTCACAGCAGCTCCCCCCGGGGAACACCCGGCCACCAGCTCCCCAGGGGCCTGGCCCACAGCCCGGATGGGGGACATGAGGGCCGGCTCGGCGGGTGCCCTGGAGGCTGTCCACGGCCCACCACCCCTCCCTTTCCCCCCTCCCAGGGCTGCAGAGGGCCCCCTGCGGTTGCTGCTTCGATTCCCGCTTCTTCCACATCAAGTGGACCCTCACCAACCAGCCTCCGACGGCCACCCCCACGCTTGGCTATGGCGCCGCTGCTCCCCCGGGCCCTGCCCTGTGGGGCCTTGGGGGCTGTGAGACCCTCCCGGCCTGGGCAGCCCCCGGCATCCTCCAGGGACAGCCCACACAGCCCCCGGTGACACAGCTCCCAGCCTACGGCCACCAGGGCAGAGCGGTGCCCGCAGCACCCCCGCTGCTGCTGACCTCCATCCCCGGCCTCCAGCATGTCGAAGGACCCCCTGCATGGAGCAACATCTCCAGCACGGCCACCCCTGCGAGGGCACCCCCACGCAGCCATGTCCCCCCATGCAGCCGCGTGCCCCCCAGACCTTCTGCTGCCCTCCACAAAGCAGCTCCTGGGGACGCGGACAGCACTGTGGAAGTGACTGAGGAGATGCTCCTCCAAGAGGCCCTCAGGCTCTTTGGTTCCTCCACGGACACGGTGGGGGCCGGCCAGGACAGCACCAGCAACATCCCCAGGCCTGGGGACCCTGATGCCACCAGCGGAGAGGGGAGAGAGGAGACACCAGCACCCATAGCTCTGCCAAACTCCAACCCCGGCCACGAAGACATCAAGGAGCAGTCTTCAGAGATCAAGAGCTCCAGCAGGGCCACCCCTGAGGAGACACCACCAGACAGCAACCTCCCCCCATACAGTGAGATATTGTCAGACAGTGGCATCTCCTGGGACAGCGTCACATCCCTGGACAGCAATGTCCCTACCAGCCCCTCTGCTGTCCCCCACAGCCAAACCCTTGGGGACCTCAATGTGCCCCAGGAGGTGCCTCTGGAGGAGGCCCTGAGGCTCTTTGACTGCTCCAGGGAGGTAGCAGGGGTCGGCCAGGATCGTCCTGGCAGCAGCCCCAGGCCTGGAGACCCTGGTGACACCAGCACAGCCATGCCCTTCCGTGATTTCGACTCCCTCAAGCTGCCCAAGGAGCTGCTGAGCCCCACCTACAGCCTGGATGAGACCACAGAGGCCGTGCGCATCCTGGAGGAGCTCCTCTATGGGACAAAGTCCCAGGAGCCCTGGGGGGGTGTGGGGATGGAGCTGCCACCAGAGTCCCAGGAGCCCTGGAGGGATGTGGGGATGGTGCTGCCACCCAAGTCCCAGGAGCCATGGGGGGATGCGGGGACAGAGGCGTCATCAGAGTCCCAGCTGCCCTGGGGGGATGCAGGGACGGAGACGTCACCAGAGTGCCAGGTGCCCTGGGGGGACGTGGGGACGGAGACGTCACCAGAGTCTTGGGAGACCTGGGGGGATGTGGGGACGGAGAGGTCATCAGAGTCCCAGGAGACCTGGGGGGATATGGGGACGGAGCTGCCCCCGGCCCAGCCCACCCTGGGGGAGAGGCACGGGACAAAGCAGGGGCCCAGCCCCCCACTGACATCACCCAGCAAGCGCAGGGCTCTCGCAAGGGGGCCAGGGGAGGAGAGGGGGCCAAGTCCCACCGCAGGCAGGAGACGGAGATGATGGGAGGGGTGGGGGTTGTGTGTATTTGGGGAGGGGATGTGTGCATTCGGGGAGGTGGGCATCACATTTAGGAGAGGGGGGCATGGTATTTAGGGGACGGGGATGTGCAGTTGTGGAGAGGGTTCTATTTGGGGGGGTGGTATTTGTGGAGAGGGTTGTATTTGGGGAGAGGGCTGTATTTGAGGGAGGGGGGTGTATTTGAGGGAGAGGGGTTTAGAGTAGCTTCCATAGGACCTTTTCTCTTGTGTTAAAACGTTGTTTCAATTAAAAGTTGTTTCTCCAGAACCGCTCCATGCCTGTTTAGGGGGGCAGGGAGGGAGGCAGCGCAGGGGGCACCGGGAATCAGAACCTCCCCCAGGTGCCACAGCCCCCATGAGCCCCCAGTCGGAGCCCATGAGCCCCAAAGGGCAACGAGCTGCTCCCAGGGACGAGCCACCACCAGCGGGGTGCCAGTGGCCGGGGGGGACTCCCCTGTCCCCTTCCCCAGGGACAGCCAGGACAGAGGGGTCCCTGCAGGACCCACCAACACGGCCCCACGCAGAAAGCAGCATGCAGCCCCCGGGACAAGGACAGCCCTTGGGGACTGAGATGGGACACACACACACCACAACACGGGCTGCAAGGCCTTGCTCTGGAACCCGGCCAGCGTCCCCTCCTGCGGGGACAGGGCTCGGGACACAGTCCCCCAAAGCCTGGGGACAATCACACCCGTCCTCGGCTCACATTGTGCTCGGCTCCAGAGCCCGGCTTCGCCTCCCGACTGCCGGAAAATCACCACAAATCACCCAAGAAGGGCGTTCTTAAGGTCCTGGTCCAAACGCCTCTCAAACAAGGAGACACTTGGGGCATCAACCACCTCCCCAGGACACCTCTTCCAGCGTTTGACCACCACCTTGGCAAAGAAAGGCTTCCTAATCCCTCTAAGGGGGATTTTGTGCTGTGAGTCTTCTTTAGTAACCTGCTTCCTTTACCTGCCTAAAAGGGGCTGTTCCTGAACAGCTCTATGCCCTTCTTTAACTTAAAAAGCCTGTCCTGAAACCGTCAACCTCAGTCCCTTTCCAGTGCCGTTCCCTCAGTTTAGCTTTCAGAGAGCCGGGGGTCTGAGTTCATCCTTGACAAAAACTACAACAGCTAACTCATTTTCCTGCAGTCACTTGGCTCCTCTTCATCTGCAAACGAGAAACCACAGCTCCAAGACTGAGCATCGTAACTGTAAAATCCAACCTCTTCCACGACACCCTCATCCGCAGAAGCTCCATGGAGTTCCACTCACCTGCTCCACACCGATCCCAGAATTGGAGGCTGCAGCAACAATTAATTATGGCACCTAAGAGACCAAGAAACACAAAATTACCACAGCGCTTATGAACCGTCACCGGTCCTGTACTCCTCTTTGATACATCCCGGCTCATCTCAAAAGTAATAAACTAGAACACACCAGACCTCACTGAAACCCAAACCAAAATAGAAAGCCAATATGATGGAGAGCGATGAACCTGCCTCCCTTTCCTAGCCATGCCTCAGTCCCAAAGCTCACCCAACCAGGATGAGCAGGTTGATGAAGTATTCTGTAAGCGGCTGGCTGAAGTCTTGCCATTGCCAGCCCTTGTTCTGGTTGGGGACTTCAGCCTCCCGGATATCTGCTGGAAATGTAACACAGTAGAGAGCAGGCAAGGCTAGGAGGTTCCTTGAGTGTACGGAAGATAACTTCCTTACGCAACTGGTAGGAGAGCCTACTAGGGGAGGCGCCTCACTAGACCTACTTTTCACAAACAAAGAAGCACTAGTGGGAGATGTGGAGGTCAGAGGCCGTCTTGGTCTTAGCGATCATCCAACGGTCAAGTTTTCAATTCTTAGGGAGGTAAGGAAGGGGGTTAGCAAAACCTCCACCTTGGCCTTCCGGAGGGCACACTTTAGCCTGTTCAGAACCCTGGTTGGGAGGGTCCCTTGGGAGATAATCCTGCGGGGCAAAGGGGTCCAGGAAGGCTGGACGCTCTTCGCGAAGGAAATCCAAAAGGCCCAGGAGCAGGCTGTCCCCATGAGGCGCAAAATTAAAGGGCGGGGAAAATGGCCGGCCTGGTTGAACAAAGAGCTCTGGATGGGACTTCGGGACAAAAGGAAGGTTTACCACCTTTGGATGAAGGGACAGGCAACTCAGGAGGAGTACAGAGATCTTGTTAGGTTATACAGAGAAAAAATTAGGAAGGCAAAAGCCCAGCTGGAACTCAACCTGGCCATTAATATAACGGACAACAAAAAAAGTTTCTGGAAATACGTCAACAAAAAGAGAGTCAGGGAGAATCTCCATCCCTTCCTGGATGAGGGGGGAAACATTGCGACCAAGGACGAGGAGAAGGCTGAGATACTTAATGCCTTCTTTGCCTTGGTCTTCAATAGTTGGACCAGCTATCCCCAGGGTGTTCAGCCTCCTGAGCTGGAAGATAAGGATGGAGAGCAGAACAACCCCCCCATAGTCCAGGAGGAAGTAGTTAAGGATTTGCTTATGCACCTGGACATGCGTAAGTCTATGGGGCCGGATGGAATTAACCCAAGGGTACTCAGGGAGCTGGCGGGAGAGCTTACCAAGCCTCTCTCCATTATCTATCAACAATCCTGGTCAACAGGAGAGGTACCAGATGACTGGAGGGTGGCCAGTGTGACGCCCACCTACAAGAAGGGCCGGAAGGAGGATCCGGGAAACTATACGCCTGTCAGCCTGACCTCGGTACCGGGAAAGATCACGGAGAGGATCATCTTGAGTGAGCTCTCACGGCAAGTGCAGGGCAGCCAAGGGATCCGCGCCAGCCAGCATGGGTTTATGAAAGGGAGGTCCTGCTTAACCAACTTGATCTCTTTCTATGACCATGTGACCCGCCTGCTCGATGCGGGGAAGGCTGTGGACGTTGTCTACCTGGACTTTGGTAAGGCCTTTGACACTGTCCCCCACAGCATTCTCCTGGAGAAGCTGGCGAATCATGGCATAGACAAGTGTACTCTTCACTGGGTGAAAAACTGGCTGGATGGCCGCGGCCAGGTAGTTGTAATTAATGGGGTGAAATCCAGTTGGCGGCCGGTCACCAGTGGTGTCCCTCAGGGCTCAGTTTTGGGGCCAGTCTTGTTTAATATCTTTATGGATGATCTAGATAAGGGGATTGAGTGCACCCTCAGTAAGTTCGCAGATGACATCAAACTAGGTGGGAGTGTTCATCTGCTTGAGGGTCAGAAGGCTCTACAGAGGGATCTGGACAGGTTGGATTAATGGGCCAAGACCAATGGGATGAAGTTTAATAAGGCCAAGTGCCGGGTCCTGCATTTTGGTCACAACAACCCCAGGCAACGCTACAGGCTCGGGGAAGAGTGGCTGGAAAGCTGCCCAGCAGAAAAGGACCTGGGGGTGTTGGTGGACAGCCGGCTTCACATGAGCCAGCCGTGTGCCCAGGTGGCCAAGAAGGCCAATGGCATCCTGGCCTGTATCAGGAATAGCTGGGCCAGCAGGAGTAGGGAAGTGATGGTGCCTCTGTACTCGGCACTGGTGAGGCCTCACCTTGAGCACTGTGTCCAGTTCTGGGCCCCTCACTACAGGAAGGACACTGAGCTGCTGGACCGTGTCCAGAGGAGAGCCACCAAGCTGGTGGGGGGTCTAGAGAACAACTCATATGAGGAGAGGCTGAGGGAACTGGGCATGTTTAGTTTGGAGAAGAGGAGGCTGAGGGGAGACCTCATTGCCTTCTACAACTACCTGGAAGGAGGTTGTAGAGAGGTGGGTGTTGGCCTCTTCTCCCAAGGGAATAAAGACAGGACCAGAGGAAATGGTCTGAAGTTGCGGCAGGGGAGGTTTAGATTGGATATTAGGAAGCACTACTTTACTGAGAGAGTGGTCAGGCCTGCCCAGGGAGGTGGTGGAGTTGCCATCCCTGGAGCTATTTAAGAAACGTTTAGACATGGCTCTCCAGGGCATGCTCTAGTGCCCGAGATTGTTGGTTTGCGTCTGTTTGTGGGTGGGTGTGCTGTGTGGTTGGTTGTGGGTGTGGTTATTTTTTTTTTTTTTTTCTTTGTGTGGTTGGACTCGATGATCTCAAAGGTCCCATGCAACCACGAAGATTCTGCGATTCTGTAATGTTGGGTCATCAGGGAGGGGAGCCATAGGACAGGGGGGAAGGATTTGGAGAGCACCTTGGAGGAGAAAGACCTAGGAGGCCTGGTGGACAACAGGATGACCATGAGCCGACAATGTGCCCTTGTGGCCAAGAAGGCCAATGGCATCCTGGGGTGCATCAGGAAGAGTGTGACCAGCAGGTCGAGGGAGGTCATCCTCCCCCCTCTACTCTGCCCTGGGGAGGCCCCACCTGGAGCACTGGGTCCAGTTCTGGGCTCCCCAGCTCAAGAAGGACAGGGAACTGATGGAGAGGGTACAGCAGAGGGCTACAAAGACGATGAGGGGACTGGAGCTTCTCCCTTATGAGGAAAGGCTGAGGGACTTGGGTCTTTTTAGTCTAGATAAGAGAAGACTGGTCTAGATAAGACAAGGGGGATTTGATCAATGCTGATAAATACTTAAAGGGTGGGTGTCAAGAGGACGGGGCTGCTCTTTTATCAGTGGTGCTCAGTGACAGGACAAGAGGGAACGAGCAGAAACTTGAACATGGGAAGTTCCACCTAAACATGAGGAGGATCTTCTTTCCCGTGAGGGTGGCAGAGCCTTGGAACAGGCTGCCCAGGGGGGTGGCAGACTCTCCTTCTCTGGAGACATTCAAAACCCGCCTGGACAAGTTCCTGTGCAACCTCCTCTAGGTGGGCCTGCTGCTGTGTGTGGGGAGGGGGGTTGGACTAGATGATCTGCAGAGGCCCCTTCCATCCCAATGTGATTCTGTGATTGTGTGATTCTGTGACACTGACAGAAAGGAGATTGAGATGAGATCAGGGGAAGAAATTCTTTGCTGTGAGGGTGGTGAGACTCTGGCCAACGGTGCCCAGAGAAGCTGTGGCTGCCCCAACCCTGGAGGCGTTCAAGGCCAGGTTGGACGGGGCTTGAAAAACCTGGTCTGGTGGGACGGGTCCCTGCCCAGGGCACAGGGTGGGACAAGGTGAGCTCACAGGTCCCTTCCAATCCAAACCAGTCTAGGATTCGGGGACATGCCTTCCAGCCCTGTCACCAGCTTGGTTGCCCTCCTCTGGAGGCATTCGAGGACCTTCCCATCCTTCTCCAACGGTGGGGCCCAGCCCTGCAGCCAGGGCTCCAGGTGAGGCCGCACCAGCGCCGAGCACAGCGGGACAATCCCCGCTCTTGGCCTCCTGCTTCGACTGGGTTTGATGCCCCCCAGGATGGGGGTTGCCCACTTGGTGCCAGGGGACACCGACGGCTCCTCCTCAGCTGCCGCCCCCAGCACCCCCGGCCTGACCCCTTTCTGCAGGGCTGCTCTCCAGCCACCCCTCTCCCCAGTTACACTCCTGCCCAGAGTTCCTCCCTCCCAGGGCAGAATCCTGCACTTTTACTGCTTCAACTTCACGCCACTGCTGATTGCCCAGTGCTCCAATCTACCTAGAGCCTTCTGCAAGGCCTCTTGGCCCTCAAGAGGGTCAACAGCACCTCCCGCTTTGGCATCATCAGCTCGTTAATGGGGCATTCAACCCCCAAAATCCAGGGGAGCAACTCTTCCCACCGTTTTTCTCATTCCACTGACGATGTTAAACTCAACCATTTCGTGATCACTGTGGCCAAGACGAACGGCCCCCGGGCCCCCGCGGCGACCCAGACGCTTCAGACTTCTGTGCTCCCACAAACCTTCTACCCCCAAGGTAGGGACTGACCCCAACCCGCAGCCCGGGGACACTCTCGGGGAACAGAGCGCAGGAGGTGACCACAGCCATGGCTCCTGTCTCTCTTCCAGGCTCAGCCACCCTGGTTCGACTGCCCGGCCAGGACCAACCCTTCCCCGCAGCCTGGCCACCCACCGCGGGGGTGGCCCCATGGGCCCCACAGGCCACACCACCAGGTATGGACCCCCTGTGCCCTCTGCCACCTTCAGCCCCTGAGGACCCTGGTCACCTGCACCATCTCACCTCCCCTGGTCCCCCCCAGCACTTTTGGTACCAGCGGTGGCGGGTTCAGCAAGCTCGGGTGAGCATTCCTGCCCTCACCTGCCCAGTAAATCCAATTTCCACGGAATTTCCCAACCCCTGGGGACTATCTCTCCCGTTTCCCCCCCTAAGCGCGTCCCCTCCCCAGCTTCCAGCCCTGCCCCACCCCGGCACAGCAGCTCCCCCCGGGGAACACCCGGCCACCAGCTCCCCAGGGGCCTGGCCCACAGCCCGGATGGGGGACATGGGGGCCGGCTCGGCGGATGCCCTGGAGGCTGCCCCTGGCCCAGCACGGCTCCCTTTCCACCCCCAAGGCTGCAGAGGGCCCCCTGCGGTTGCTGCTTCGATCCCCGCTTCTTCCACATCAAGTGGACCCTCACCAACCAGCCTCCGACGGCCACCCCCATGCTCGGCTATGGCGCTGCTGCTCCCCCGGGCCCTGCCCTGTGGGGCCATGGGGGCTGTGAGACCCTCCCGGCCTGGGCAGCTCCCGGCATCCTCCAGGGACAGCCCACACAGCCCTCGGTGACACAGCTCCCAGCCTACTGCCACCTTTTTTTTTTAACCTTTTTCCCAGCACCAGACTATAGAAATTAAAAAAGTCAGGAGTTGACTCCCACAATCCAGGTGGCAGCCAGAACACCTCCTGCTTGTTTTGAATGTCTCTGGGAACTACTTGCATTGCCACCCAGACTTTGGGGCTGCGGGCTTTCCTGGCCACTCTATCCTCAAAAGCACCTTTTGTTCACTTTTTCCCAGCACTGGCCTCCAAAAATTCTAAACGTCCTGGCCTGGCTCCCACAACCAAGGTGGCAGCCAGAACAACTCTTGCTTTCTTTCAAGGTCTCTGGGAACTACTTGCATTGCCACCCAGACTTTGGGGCTGCGGGCTTTCCTGGCCACTCTATCCTCAAAAGCACCTTTTGTTCACTTTTTCCCAGCACCGGCCTCCAATATGCCAAACGTCCGGAGCTGAGTCCTACAACCAAGGTGGCAGCCAGAACAACTGTTGCTTTCTTTCAAGGTCTCTGGGAACTACTTGCATTGCCACCCAGACTTTGGGGCTGTGGGCTTTCCTGGCCACTCTGTCCTCAAAAGCACCTTTTGTTCACTTTTTCCCAGCACCGGCCTCCAAAAATTCCAAACGTCCTGGCCTGCCTCCCACAACCAAGGTGGTAGCCAGAACAACTCTTGCTTTTTATGAATGCCTCTGGGAACTACTTGCATTGCCACCCAGACTTTGGGGCTGCGGGCTTTCCTGGCCACTCTATCCTCAAAAGCAACCTTTTTCTTAACATTTTTCCAGCACCGGCTTCCAAAAATTCCAAACGTCAGGAGCTGACTCCCACAACCAAGCTTGCAGCCAGAACAACTCTTGCTTTCTTTCAAGGTCTCTGGGAACTACTTGCATTGCCACCCAGACTTTGGGGCTGCAGGCTTTCCTGGCCACTCTATCCTCAAAAGCACCTTTTGTTCACTTTTTCCCAGCACCGGCCTCCAAAAATTCCAAACGTCCTGGCCTGGCTCCCACAACCAAGGTGGCAGCCAGACCAAGTCTTGCTTTCTTTCAAGGCCTGTGGGAACTACTTGCATTGCCACCCAGACTTTGGGGCTGCGGGCTTTCCTGGCCACTCTATCCTCAAAAGCACCTTTTGTTCACTTTTTCCCAGCACCGGCCTCCAATATGCCGAGCGTCCGGAGCTGAGTCCTACAACCAAGGTGGCAGCCAGACCAACTCTTGTTTTCTTTCAAGGTCTCTGGGAACCACTTGCATTGCCATCCAGACTTTGGGGCTGTGGGCTTTCCTGGTCACTCTATCCTCAAAAGCACCTTTTGTTCCCTTTTTCCCAGCACCGGCCCATAAAAATTCCAAACGTCAGGAGCTGACCCCCACACCCAAGCTGGCAGCCAGAACAACTCTTGCTTTCTTTCAAGGTCTCTGGGAACTACTTGCATTGCCACCCAGACTTTGGGGCTGCGGGCTTTCCTGGCCACTCTATCCTCAAAAGCACCTTTTTTTCACCTTTTCCCAGCACTGGCCTCCAAAATTTCCAAACGTCCTGGCCTGGCTCCCACAACCAAGCCGGCAGCCAGAACAACTCTTGCTTTTTATGAACGCCTCTGGGAACTACTTGCATTGCCACCCAGACTTTGGGGCTGCGGGCTTTCCTGGCCACTCTATCCTCAAAAGCACCTTTTGTTCCCTTTTTCCCAGCACTGGCCTCCAAAAATTCCAAACATCCTGGCCTGGCTCCCCCAACCAAGGCGTCAGCCAGACCAACTCTTGCTTGTTTTCAAGGCCTGTGGGAACTACTTGCATTGCCACCCAGACTTTGGGGCTGCGGGCTTTCCTGGCCACTCTATCCTCAAAAGCACCTTTTGTTCACTTTTTCCCAGCACCGGCCTCCAAAAATTCCAAACGTCCTGGCCTGGCTCCCCCAACCAAGGTGGCAGCCAGACCAACTCTTGCTTGTTTTCAAGGCCTGTGGGAACTACTTGCATTGCCACCCAGACTTTGGGGCTGCGGGCTTTCCTGGCCACTCTATCCTCAAAAGCACCTTTTGTTCACTTTTTCCCAGCACCGGCCTCCAATATGCCGAGTGTCCGGAGCTGAGTCCTACAACCAAGGTGGCAGCCAGACCAACTCTTGTTTTCTTTCAAGGTCTCTGGGAACCACTTGCATTGCCACCCAGACTTTGGGGCTGTGGGCTTTCCTGGCCACTCTATCCTCAAAAGCACCTTTTTTCTTAACCTTTTTCCAGGACCGGCCCATAAAAATTCCAAACGTCCTGGCCTGGCTCCCACACCGAAGCTGGCAGCCAGAACAACTCTTGCTTGCTTTGAATGTCTCTGGGAACTACTTGCATTGCCACCCAGACTTTGGGGCTGCGGGCTTTCCTGGCCACTCTATCCTCAAAAGCACCTTTTGTTCACTTTTTCCCAACACCGGCCTCCAAAAATTCCAAACGTCCTGGCCTGGCTCCCCCAACCAAGGCGTCAGCCAGACCAAGTCTTGCTTTCTTTCAAGGTCTCTGGGAACTACTTGCATTGCCACCCAGACTTTGGGGCTGCGGGCTTTCCTGGCCACTCTATCCTCAAAAGCACCTTTTGTTCACTTTTTCCCAGCACCGGCCTCCAATATGCCGAGTGTCCGGAGCTGAGTCCTACAACCAAGGTGGCAGCCAGACCAACTCTTGCTTTCTTTCAAGGTCTCTGGGAACCACTTGCATTGCCACCCAGACTTTGGGGCTGTGGGCTTTCCTGGCCACTCTATCCTCAAAAGCACCTTTTTTCTTAACCTTTTTCCAGCACCGGCCTCCAAAAATTCCAAACATCAGAAGCTGACTCCCACACCCAAGCTGGCAGCCAGAACAACTCTTGCTTTCTTTCAAGGTCTCTGGGAACTACTTGCATTGCCACCCAGACTTTGGGACTGCGGGCTTTCCTGGCCACTCTATCCTCAAAAGCAACTTTTTTCTTAACATTTTTCCAGCACCGGCCCATAAAAATTCTAAACGTCCGGAGCTGACTCCCACACCCATGGTGGTAGCGAGAACAACTCTTGCTTTCTTTCAAGGTCTCTGGGAACTACTTGCATTGCCACCCAGACTTTGGGGCTGCGGGCTTTCCTGGCCACTCTATCCTCAAAAGCACCTTTTGTTCACTTTTTCCCAGCACCAGCCTCCAATATGCCGAACGTCCGGAGCTGAGTCCTACAACCAAGGTGGCAGCCAGAACAACTCTTGCTTTTTATGAACGCCTCTGGGAACTACTTGCATTGCCACCCAGACTTTGGGGCTGCGGGCTTTCCTGGCCACTCTATCCTCAAAAGCACCTTTTGTTCACTTTTTCCCAGCACCGGCCTCCAAAAATTCCAAACATCCTGGCCTGGCTCCCCCAACCAAGGCGTCAGCCAGACCAAGTCTTGCTTTCTTTCAAGGTCTCTGGGAACCACTTGCATTGCCACCCAGACTTTGGGTCTGCAGGCTTTCCTGGCCACTCTATCCTCAAAAGCACCTTTTTTCTTAACCTTTTTCCCAGCACCGGCCCATAAAAATTCCAAACGTCCGGAGGTGACTCCCACACCCATGGTGGCAGCGAGAACAACTCTTGCTTTCTTTCAAGGTCTCTGGGAACTACTTGCATTGCCACCCAGACTTTGGGGCTGCGGGCTTTCCTGGCCACTCTATCCTCAAAAGCACCTTTTGTTCACTTTTTCCCAGCACCAGCCTCCAATATGCCAAACGTCCGGAGCTGAGTCCTACAACCAAGGTGGCAGCCAGAACAACTCTTGCTTTTTATGAACGCCTCTGGGAACTACTTGCATTGCCACCCAGACTTTGGGGCTGCGGGCTTTCCTGGCCACTCTATCCTCAAAAGCACCTTTTGTTCACTTTTTCCCAGCACCGGCCTCCAAAAATTCCAAACATCCTGGCCTGGCTCCCCCAACCAAGGCGTCAGCCAGACCAAGTATTGCTTTCTTTCAAGGTCTCTGGGAACTACTTGCATTGCCACCCAGACTTTGGGGCTGTGGGCTTTCCTGGCCACTCTATCCTCAAAAGCACCTTTTGTTCACTTTTTCCCAGCACCGGCCTCCAAAAATTCCAAACGTCCTGGCCTGGCTCCCCCAACCAAGGCGTCAGCCAGACCAAGTCATGCTTTCTTTCAAGGTCTCTGGGAACTACTTGCATTGCCACCCAGACTTTGGGGCTGCGGGCTTTCCTGGCCACTCTAGCCTCAAAAGCAACTTTTTCCTTAACATTTTTCCAGCACCGGCCCATAAAAATTCTAAACGTCCGGAGCTGACTCCCACACCCGTGGTGGTAGCGAGAACAACTCTTGCTTTCTTTCAAGGCCTCTGGGAACTACTTGCATTGCCACCCAGACTTTGGGGCTGCGGGCTTTCCTGGCCACTCTATCCTCAAAAGCACCTTTTGTTCACTTTTTCCCAGCACCAGCCTCCAATATGCCGAGTGTCCGGAGCTGAGTCCTACAACCAAGGTGGCAGCCAGAACAACTCTTGCTTTTTATGAACGCCTCTGGGAACTACTTGCATTGCCACCCAGACTTTGGGGCTGTGGGCTTTCCTGGCCACTCTATCCTCAAAAGCACCTTTTGTTCACTTTTTCCCAGCACCAGCCTCCAAAAATTCCAAACGTCCTGGCCTGGCTCCCACAACCAAGGTGGCAGCCAGAACAACTCTTGCTTTCTTTCAAGGTCTCTGGGAACTACTTGCATTGCCACCCAGACTTTGGGGCTGCGGGCTTTCCTGGCCACTCTATCCTCAAAAGCACCTTTTGTTCACTTTTTCCCAGCACCGGCCTCCAATATGCCGAGTGTCCGGAGCTGAGTCCTACAACCAAGGTGGCAGCCAGACCAACTCTTGTTTTCTTTCAAGGTCTCTGGGAACCACTTGCATTGCCACCCAGACTTTGGGGCTGTGGGCTTTCCTGGCCACTCTATCCTCAAAAGCACCTTTTTTCTTAACCTTTTTCCAGGACCGGCCCATAAAAATTCCAAACGTCCTGGCCTGGCTCCCACACCGAAGCTGGCAGCCAGAACAACTCTTGCTTGCTTTGAATGTCTCTGGGAACTACTTGCATTGCCACCCAGACTTTGGGGCTGTGGGCTTTCCTGGCCACTCTATCCTCAAAAGCACCTTTTGTTCACTTTTTCCCAACACCGGCCTCCAAAAATTCCAAACGTCCTGGCCTGGCTCCCCCAACCAAGGCGTCAGCCAGACCAAGTCTTGCTTTCTTTCAAGGTCTCTGGGAACTACTTGCATTGCCACCCAGACTTTGGGGCTGCGGGCTTTCCTGGCCACTCTATCCTCAAAAGCACCTTTTGTTCCCTTTTTCCCAGCACTGGCCTCCAAAAATTCCAAACATCCTGGCCTGGCTCCCCCAACCAAGGCGTCAGCCAGACCAACTCTTGCTTGTTTTCAAGGCCTGTGGGAACTACTTGCATTGCCACCCAGACTTTGGGGCTGCGGGCTTTCCTGGCCACTCTATCCTCAAAAGCACCTTTTGTTCACTTTTTCCCAGCACCGGCCTCCAAAAATTCCAAACGTCCTGGCCTGGCTCCCCCAACCAAGGTGGCAGCCAGACCAACTCTTGCTTGTTTTCAAGGCCTGTGGGAACTACTTGCATTGCCACCCAGACTTTGGGGCTGCGGGCTTTCCTGGCCACTCTATCCTCAAAAGCACCTTTTGTTCACTTTTTCCCAGCACCGGCCTCCAATATGCCGAGTGTCCGGAGCTGAGTCCTACAACCAAGGTGGCAGCCAGACCAACTCTTGTTTTCTTTCAAGGTCTCTGGGAACCACTTGCATTGCCACCCAGACTTTGGGGCTGTGGGCTTTCCTGGCCACTCTATCCTCAAAAGCACCTTTTTTCTTAACCTTTTTCCAGGACCGGCCCATAAAAATTCCAAACGTCCTGGCCTGGCTCCCACACCGAAGCTGGCAGCCAGAACAACTCTTGCTTGCTTTGAATGTCTCTGGGAACTACTTGCATTGCCACCCAGACTTTGGGGCTGCGGGCTTTCCTGGCCACTCTATCCTCAAAAGCACCTTTTGTTCACTTTTTCCCAACACCGGCCTCCAAAAATTCCAAACGTCCTGGCCTGGCTCCCCCAACCAAGGCGTCAGCCAGACCAAGTCTTGCTTTCTTTCAAGGTCTCTGGGAACTACTTGCATTGCCACCCAGACTTTGGGGCTGCGGGCTTTCCTGGCCACTCTATCCTCAAAAGCACCTTTTGTTCACTTTTTCCCAGCACCGGCCTCCAAAAATTCCAAACGTCCTGGCCTGGCTCCCCCAACCAAGGTGGTAGCCAGAACAACTCTTGCTTTCTTTCAAGGTCTCTGGGAACTACTTGCATTGCCACCCAGACTTTGGGGCTGCGGGCTTTCCTGGCCACTCTATCCTCAAAAGCACCTTTTGTTCACTTTTTCCCAGCACCGGCCTCCAATATGCCGAGTGTCCGGAGCTGAGTCCTACAACCAAGGTGGCAGCCAGACCAACTCTTGCTTTCTTTCAAGGTCTCTGGGAACCACTTGCATTGCCACCCAGACTTTGGGGCTGTGGGCTTTCCTGGCCACTCTATCCTCAAAAGCACCTTTTTTCTTAACCTTTTTCCAGCACCGGCCTCCAAAAATTCCAAACATCAGAAGCTGACTCCCACACCCAAGCTGGCAGCCAGAACAACTCTTGCTTTCTTTCAAGGTCTCTGGGAACTACTTGCATTGCCACCCAGACTTTGGGACTGCGGGCTTTCCTGGCCACTCTATCCTCAAAAGCAACTTTTTTCTTAACATTTTTCCAGCACCGGCCCATAAAAATTCTAAACGTCCGGAGCTGACTCCCACACCCATGGTGGTAGCGAGAACAACTCTTGCTTTCTTTCAAGGTCTCTGGGAACTACTTGCATTGCCACCCAGACTTTGGGGCTGCGGGCTTTCCTGGCCACTCTATCCTCAAAAGCACCTTTTGTTCACTTTTTCCCAGCACCAGCCTCCAATATGCCGAACGTCCGGAGCTGAGTCCTACAACCAAGGTGGCAGCCAGAACAACTCTTGCTTTTTATGAACGCCTCTGGGAACTACTTGCATTGCCACCCAGACTTTGGGGCTGCGGGCTTTCCTGGCCACTCTATCCTCAAAAGCACCTTTTGTTCACTTTTTCCCAGCACCGGCCTCCAAAAATTCCAAACATCCTGGCCTGGCTCCCCCAACCAAGGCGTCAGCCAGACCAAGTCTTGCTTTCTTTCAAGGTCTCTGGGAACTACTTGCATTGCCACCCAGACTTTGGGGCTGTGGGCTTTCCTGGCCACTCTATCCTCAAAAGCACCTTTTGTTCACTTTTTCCCAGCACCGGCCTCCAAAAATTCCAAACGTCCTGGCCTGGCTCCCCCAACCAAGGCGTCAGCCAGACCAAGTCATGCTTTCTTTCAAGGTCTCTGGGAACTACTTGCATTGCCACCCAGACTTTGGGGCTGCGGGCTTTCCTGGCCACTCTAGCCTCAAAAGCAACTTTTTCCTTAACATTTTTCCAGCACCGGCCCATAAAAATTCTAAACGTCCGGAGCTGACTCCCACACCCGTGGTGGTAGCGAGAACAACTCTTGCTTTCTTTCAAGGCCTCTGGGAACTACTTGCATTGCCACCCAGACTTTGGGGCTGCGGGCTTTCCTGGCCACTCTATCCTCAAAAGCACCTTTTGTTCACTTTTTCCCAGCACCAGCCTCCAAAAATTCCAAACGTCCTGGCCTGGCTCCCACAACCAAGGTGGCAGCCAGAACAACTCTTGCTTTCTTTCAAGGTCTCTGGGAACTACTTGCATTGCCACCCAGACTTTGGGGCTGCGGGCTTTCCTGGCCACTCTATCCTCAAAAGCACCTTTTGTTCACTTTTTCCCAGCACCGGCCTCCAATATGCCGAGTGTCCGGAGCTGAGTCCTACAACCAAGGTGGCAGCCAGACCAACTCTTGTTTTCTTTCAAGGTCTCTGGGAACCACTTGCATTGCCACCCAGACTTTGGGGCTGTGGGCTTTCCTGGCCACTCTATCCTCAAAAGCACCTTTTTTCTTAACCTTTTTCCAGGACCGGCCCATAAAAATTCCAAACGTCCTGGCCTGGCTCCCACACCGAAGCTGGCAGCCAGAACAACTCTTGCTTGCTTTGAATGTCTCTGGGAACTACTTGCATTGCCACCCAGACTTTGGGGCTGCGGGCTTTCCTGGCCACTCTATCCTCAAAAGCACCTTTTGTTCACTTTTTCCCAACACCGGCCTCCAAAAATTCCAAACGTCCTGGCCTGGCTCCCCCAACCAAGGCGTCAGCCAGACCAAGTCTTGCTTTCTTTCAAGGTCTCTGGGAACTACTTGCATTGCCACCCAGACTTTGGGGCTGCGGGCTTTCCTGGCCACTCTATCCTCAAAAGCAACTTTTTCCTTAACATTTTTCCAGCACCGGCCCATAAAAATTCTAAACGTCCGGAGCTGACTCCCACACCCATGGTGGTAGCGAGAACAACTCTTGCTTTCTTTCAAGGCCTCTGGGAACTACTTGCATTGCCACCCAGACTTTGGGGCTGCGGGCTTTCCTGGCCACTCTATCCTCAAAAGCACCTTTTGTTCACTTTTTCCCAGCACCAGCCTCCAAAAATTCCAAACGTCCTGGCCTGGCTCCCACAACCAAGGTGGCAGCCAGACCAAGTCTTGCTTTCTTTCAAGGCCTGTGGGAACTACTTGCATTGCCACCCAGACTTTGGGGCTGCGGGCTTTCCTGGCCACTCTATCCTCAAAAGCACCTTTTGTTCACTTTTTCTCAGCACCGGCCTCCAATATGCCAAGCGTCCGGAGCTGAGTCCTACAACCAAGGTGGCAGCCAGACCAACTCTTGTTTTCTTTCAAGGTCTCTGGGAACCACTTGCATTGCCACCCAGACTTTGGGGCTGTGGGCTTTCCTGGCCACTCTATCCTCAAAAGCACCTTTTGTTCACTTTTTCCCAGCACCGGCCTCCAAAAATTCCAAACATCCTGGCCTGGCTCCCCCAACCAAGGCGTCAGCCAGACCAACTCTTGCTTGTTTTCAAGGCCTGTGTGAACTACTTGCATTGCCACCCAGACTTTGGGGCTGTGGGCTTTCCTGGCCACTCTATCCTCAAAAGCACCTTTTTTCTTAACATTTTTCCAGCACCGGCCCATAAAAATTCCAAACGTCAGGAGCTGATCCCCACACCCAAGCTGGCAGCCAGACCAAGTCTTGCTTTCTTTCAAGGTCTCTGGGAACTACTTGCATTGCCACCCAGACTTTGGGGCTGTGGGCTTTCCTGGCCACTCTATCCTCAAAATCAACTTTTTTCCTAACATTTTTCCAGCACCGGCTTCCAAAAATTCCAAACGTCAGGAGCTGACTCCCACAACCAAGCTGGCAGCCAGACCAAGTCTTGCTTTCTTTCAAGGTCTCTGGGAACTACTTGCATTGCCACCCAGACTTTGGGGCTGCAGGCTTTCCTGGCCACTCTATCCTCAAAAGCACCTTTTGTTCACTTTTTCCCAGCACCGGCCTCCAAAAATTCCAAACGTCCTGGCCTGGCTCCCCCAACCATGGTGGTAGCGAGAACAACTCTTGCTTTCTTTCAAGGTCTCTGGGAACTACTTGCATTGCCACCCAGACTTTGGGGCTGCAGGCTTTCCTGGCCACTCTATCCTCAAAAGCACCTTTTGTTCACTTTTTCCCAGCACCGGCCTCCAATATGCCGAGTGTCCGGAGCTGAGTCCTACAACCAAGGTGGCAGCCAGACCAACTCTTGCTTTCTTTCAAGGTCTCTGGGAACCACTTGCATTGCCACCCAGACTTTGGGGCTGTGGGCTTTCCTGGCCACTCTATCCTCAAAAGCACCTTTTTTCTTAACCTTTTTCCAGCACCGGCCTCCAAAAATTCCAAACGTCAGGAGCTGACCCCCACACCCAAGCTGGCAGCCAGAACAACTCTTGCTTTCTTTCACGGCCTCTGGGAACTACTTGCATTGCCACCCAGACTTTGGGGCTGCGGGCTTTCCTGGCCACTCTATCCTCAAAAGCACCTTTTGTTCACTTTTTCCCAGCACCAGCCTCCAAAAATTCCAAACATCCTGGCCTGGCTCCCCCAACCAAGGTGGCAGCCAGACCAAGTCTTGCTTTCTTTCAAGGTCTCTGGGAACTACTTGCATTGCCACCCAGACTTTGGGGCTGCGGGCTTTCCTGGCCACTCTATCCTCAAAAGCACCTTTTGTTCACTTTTTCTCAGCACCGGCCTCCAATATGCCGAGCGTCCGGAGCTGAGTCCTACAACCAAGGTGGCAGCCAGACCAACTCTTGTTTTCTTTCAAGGTCTCTGGGAACTACTTGCATTGCCACCCAGACTTTGGGGCTGCAGGATTTCCTGGCCACTCTATCCTCAAAAGCACCTTTTGTTCACTTTTTCCCAGCACCGGCCTCCAAAAATTCCAAACGTCCTAGCCTGGCTCCCCCAACCAAGGTGGCAGCCAGAACAACTCTTGCTTTCTTTCAAGGTCTCTGGGAACCACTTGCATTGCCACCCAGACTTTGGGGCTGTGGGCTTTCCTGGCCACTCTATCCTCAAAAGCACCTTTTTTCTTAACCTTTTTCCAGCACCGGCCTCCAAAAATTCCAAACGTCAGGAGCTGACCCCTACACCCAAGCTGGCAGCCAGAACAACTCTTGCTTTCTTTCAAGGTCTCTGGGAACTACTTGCATTGCCACCCAGACTTTGGGACTGCGGGCTTTCCTGGCCACTCTATCCTCAAAAGCAACTTTTTCCTTAACATTTTTCCAGCACCGGCCCATAAAAATTCTAAACGTCCGGAGCTGACTCCCACACCCGTGGTGGTAGCGAGAACAACTCTTGCTTTCTTTCAAGGCCTCTGGGAACTACTTGCATTGCCACCCAGACTTTGGGGCTGCGGGCTTTCCTGGCCACTCTATCCTCAAAAGCACCTTTTGTTCACTTTTTCCCAGCACCAGCCTCCAATATGCCGAACGTCCGGAGCTGAGTCCTACAACCAAGGTGGCAGCCAGAACAACTCTTGCTTTTTATGAACGCCTCTGGGAACTACTTGCATTGCCACCCAGACTTTGGGGCTGCGGGCTTTCCTGGCCACTCTATCCTCAAAAGCACCTTTTGTTCACTTTTTCCCAGCACCAGCCTCCAAAAATTCCAAACGTCCTGGCCTGGCTCCCACAACCAAGGTGGCAGCCAGACCAAGTCTTGCTTTCTTTCAAGGTCTCTGGGAACTACTTGCATTGCCACCCAGACTTTGGGGCTGCGGGCTTTCCTGGCCACTCTATCCTCAAAAGCACCTTTTGTTCACTTTTTCCCAGCACCGGCCTCCAATATGCCGAGCGTCCGGAGCTGAGTCCTACAACCAAGGTGGCAGCCAGACCAACTCTTCTTTTCTTTCAAGGTCTCTGGGAACCACTTGCATTGCCACCCAGACTTTGGGGCTGTGGGCTTTCCTGGCCACTCTATCCTCAAAAGCACCTTTTGTTCCCTTTTTCCCAGCACTGGCCTCCAAAAATTCCAAACATCCTGGCCTGGCTCCCCCAACCAAGGCGTCAGCCAGACCAACTCTTGCTTGTTTTCAAGGCCTGTGGGAACTACTTGCATTGCCACCCAGACTTTGGGGCTGTGGGCTTTCCTGGCCACTCTATCCTCAAAAGTACCTTTTGTTCACTTTTTCCCAGCACTGGCCTCCAAAAATTCCAAACATCCTGGCCTGGCTCCCCCAACCAAGGCGTCAGCCAGACCAACTCTTGCTTGTTTTCAAGGCCTGTGGGAACTACTTGCATTGCCACCCAGACTTTGGGGCTGCGGGCTTTCCTGGCCACTCTATCCTCAAAATCAACTTTTTTCCTAACATTTTTCCAGCACCGGCTTCCAAAAATTCCAAACGTCAGGAGCTGACTCCCACACCCAAGCTTGCAGCCAGAACAACTCTTGCTTTCTTTCAAGGTCTCTGGGAACTACTTGCATTGCCACCCAGACTTTGGGGCTGCAGGCTTTCCTGGCCACTCTATCCTCAAGAGCACCTTTTGTTCACTTTTTCCCAGCACCAGCCTCCAAAAATTCCAAACGTCCTGGCCTGGCTCCCACAACCAAGGTGGCAGCCAGAACAACTCTTGCTTTCTTTCAAGGTCTCTGGGAACTACTTGCATTGCCACCCAGACTTTGGGGCTGCGGGCTTTCCTGGCCACTCTATCCTCAAAATCAACTTTTTTCCTAACATTTTTCCAGCACCGGCTTCCAAAAATTCCAAACGTCAGGAGCTGACTCCCACAACCAAGCTGGCAGCCAGACCAAGTCTTGCTTTCTTTCAAGGTCTCTGGGAACTACTTGCATTGCCACCCAGACTTTGGGGCTGCAGGCTTTCCTGGCCACTCTATCCTCAAAAGCACCTTTTTTTCACCTTTTCCCAGCACCGGCCTCCAAAAATTCCAAACGTCCTGGCCTGGCTCCCCCAACCAAGGTGGCAGCCAGAACAACTCTTGCTTTCTTTCAAGGTCTCTGGGAACTACTTGCATTGCCACCCAGACTTTGGGGCTGCGGGCTTTCCTGGCCACTCTATCCTCAAAAGCAACTTTTTTCTTAACATTTTTCCAGCACCGGCCCATAAAAATTCTAAACGTCCGGAGCTGACTCCCACACCCGTGGTGGTAGCGAGAACAACTCTTGCTTTCTTTCACGGCCTCTGGGAACTACTTGCATTGCCACCCAGACTTTGGGGCTGCGGGCTTTCCTGGCCACTCTATCCTCAAAAGCACCTTTTGTTCACTTTTTCCCAGCACCAGCCTCCAATATGCCGAACGTCCGGAGCTGAGTCCTACAACCAAGGTGGCAGCCAGAACAACTCTTGCTTTTTATGAACGCCTCTGGGAACTACTTGCATTGCCACCCAGACTTTGGGGCTGCGGGCTTTCCTGGCCACTCTATCCTCAAGAGCACCTTTTGTTCACTTTTTCCCAGCACCAGCCTCCAAAAATTCCAAACGTCCTGGCCTGGCTCCCCCAACCAAGGTGGCAGCCAGACCAAGTCTTGCTTGTTTTCAAGGCCTGTGGGAACTACTTGCATTGCCACCCAGACTTTGGGGCTGCGGGCTTTCCTGGCCACTCTATCCTCAAAAGCACCTTTTGTTCACTTTTTCTCAGCACCGGCCTCCAATATGCCAAGCGTCCGGAGCTGAGTCCTACAACCAAGGTGGCAGCCAGACCAACTCTTGTTTTCTTTCAAGGTCTCTGGGAACCACTTGCATTGCCACCCAGACTTTGGGGCTGTGGGCTTTCCTGGCCACTCTATCCTCAAAAGCACCTTTTGTTCCCTTTTTCCCAGCACTGGCCTCCAAAAATTCCAAACATCCTGGCCTGGCTCCCCCAACCAAGGCGTCAGCCAGACCAACTCTTGCTTGTTTTCAAGGCCTGTGTGAACTACTTGCATTGCCACCCAGACTTTGGGGCTGTGGGCTTTCCTGGCCACTCTATCCTCAAAAGCACCTTTTTTCTTAACATTTTTCCAGCACCGGCCCATAAAAATTCCAAACGTCAGGAGCTGATCCCCACACCCAAGCTGGCAGCCAGACCAAGTCTTGCTTTCTTTCAAGGTCTCTGGGAACTACTTGCATTGCCACCCAGACTTTGGGGCTGTGGGCTTTCCTGGCCACTCTATCCTCAAAAGCAACTTTTTTCCTAACATTTTTCCAGCACCGGCTTCCAAAAATTCCAAACGTCAGGAGCTGACTCCCACAACCAAGCTGGCAGCCAGACCAAGTCTTGCTTTCTTTTAAGGTCTCTGGGAACTACTTGCATTGCCACCCAGACTTTGGGGCTGCAGGCTTTCCTGGCCACTCTATCCTCAAAATAACCTTTTGTTCACTTTTTCCCAGCACCGGCCTCCAAAAATTCCAAACGTCCTGGCCTGGCTCCCCCAACCATGGTGGTAGCGAGAACAACTCTTGCTTTCTTTCAAGGTCTCTGGGAACTACTTGCATTGCCACCCAGACTTTGGGGCTGCAGGCTTTCCTGGCCACTCTATCCTCAAAAGCACCTTTTGTTCACTTTTTCCCAGCACCGGCCTCCAATATGCCGAGTGTCCGGAGCTGAGTCCTACAACCAAGGTGGCAGCCAGACCAACTCTTGCTTTCTTTCAAGGTCTCTGGGAACCACTTGCATTGCCACCCAGACTTTGGGGCTGTGGGCTTTCCTGGCCACTCTATCCTCAAAAGCACCTTTTTTCTTAACCTTTTTCCAGCACCGGCCTCCAAAAATTCCAAACGTCAGGAGCTGACCCCCACACCCAAGCTGGCAGCCAGAACAACTCTTGCTTTCTTTCACGGCCTCTGGGAACTACTTGCATTGCCACCCAGACTTTGGGGCTGCGGGCTTTCCTGGCCACTCTATCCTCAAAAGCACCTTTTGTTCACTTTTTCCCAGCACCAGCCTCCAATATGCCGAACGTCCGGAGCTGAGTCCTACAACCAAGGTGGCAGCCAGAACAACTCTTGCTTTTTATGAACGCCTCTGGGAACTACTTGCATTGCCACCCAGACTTTGGGGCTGCGGGCTTTCCTGGCCACTCTATCCTCAAAAGCACCTTTTGTTCACTTTTTCCCAGCACCAGCCTCCAAAAATTCCAAACATCCTGGCCTGGCTCCCCCAACCAAGGTGGCAGCCAGACCAAGTCTTGCTTTCTTTCAAGGTCTCTGGGAACTACTTGCATTGCCACCCAGACTTTGGGGCTGCGGGCTTTCCTGGCCACTCTATCCTCAAAAGCACCTTTTGTTCACTTTTTCTCAGCACCGGCCTCCAATATGCCGAGCGTCCGGAGCTGAGTCCTACAACCAAGGTGGCAGCCAGACCAACTCTTGTTTTCTTTCAAGGTCTCTGGGAACTACTTGCATTGCCACCCAGACTTTGGGGCTGCAGGATTTCCTGGCCACTCTATCCTCAAAAGCACCTTTTGTTCACTTTTTCCCAGCACCGGCCTCCAAAAATTCCAAACGTCCTAGCCTGGCTCCCCCAACCAAGGTGGCAGCCAGAACAACTCTTGCTTTCTTTCAAGGTCTCTGGGAACCACTTGCATTGCCACCCAGACTTTGGGGCTGTGGGCTTTCCTGGCCACTCTATCCTCAAAAGCACCTTTTTTCTTAACCTTTTTCCAGCACCGGCCTCCAAAAATTCCAAACGTCAGGAGCTGACCCCTACACCCAAGCTGGCAGCCAGAACAACTCTTGCTTTCTTTCAAGGTCTCTGGGAACTACTTGCATTGCCACCCAGACTTTGGGACTGCGGGCTTTCCTGGCCACTCTATCCTCAAAAGCAACTTTTTCCTTAACATTTTTCCAGCACCGGCCCATAAAAATTCTAAACGTCCGGAGCTGACTCCCACACCCGTGGTGGTAGCGAGAACAACTCTTGCTTTCTTTCAAGGCCTCTGGGAACTACTTGCATTGCCACCCAGACTTTGGGGCTGCGGGCTTTCCTGGCCACTCTATCCTCAAAAGCACCTTTTGTTCACTTTTTCCCAGCACCAGCCTCCAATATGCCGAACGTCCGGAGCTGAGTCCTACAACCAAGGTGGCAGCCAGAACAACTCTTGCTTTTTATGAACGCCTCTGGGAACTATTTGCATTGCCACCCAGACTTTGGGGCTGCGGGCTTTCCTGGCCACTCTATCCTCAAAAGCACCTTTTGTTCACTTTTTCCCAGCACCAGCCTCCAAAAATTCCAAACGTCCTGGCCTGGCTCCCCCAACCAAGGTGGCAGCCAGACCAACTCTTCTTTTCTTTCAAGGTCTCTGGGAACCACTTGCATTGCCACCCAGACTTTGGGGCTGTGGGCTTTCCTGGCCACTCTATCCTCAAAAGCACCTTTTGTTCCCTTTTTCCCAGCACTGGCCTCCAAAAATTCCAAACATCCTGGCCTGGCTCCCCCAACCAAGGCGTCAGCCAGACCAACTCTTGCTTGTTTTCAAGGCCTGTGGGAACTACTTGCATTGCCACCCAGACTTTGGGGCTGTGGGCTTTCCTGGCCACTCTATCCTCAAAAGTACCTTTTGTTCACTTTTTCCCAGCACTGGCCTCCAAAAATTCCAAACATCCTGGCCTGGCTCCCCCAACCAAGGCGTCAGCCAGACCAACTCTTGCTTGTTTTCAAGGCCTGTGGGAACTACTTGCATTGCCACCCAGACTTTGGGGCTGCGGGCTTTCCTGGCCACTCTATCCTCAAAATCAACTTTTTTCCTAACATTTTTCCAGCACCGGCTTCCAAAAATTCCAAACGTCAGGAGCTGACTCCCACACCCAAGCTTGCAGCCAGAACAACTCTTGCTTTCTTTCAAGGTCTCTGGGAACTACTTGCATTGCCACCCAGACTTTGGGGCTGCAGGCTTTCCTGGCCACTCTATCCTCAAGAGCACCTTTTGTTCACTTTTTCCCAGCACCAGCCTCCAAAAATTCCAAACGTCCTGGCCTGGCTCCCACAACCAAGGTGGCAGCCAGAACAACTCTTGCTTTCTTTCAAGGTCTCTGGGAACTACTTGCATTGCCACCCAGACTTTGGGGCTGCGGGCTTTCCTGGCCACTCTATCCTCAAAATCAACTTTTTTCCTAACATTTTTCCAGCACCGGCTTCCAAAAATTCCAAACGTCAGGAGCTGACTCCCACAACCAAGCTGGCAGCCAGACCAAGTCTTGCTTTCTTTCAAGGTCTCTGGGAACTACTTGCATTGCCACCCAGACTTTGGGGCTGCAGGCTTTCCTGGCCACTCTATCCTCAAAAGCACCTTTTTTTCACCTTTTCCCAGCACCGGCCTCCAAAAATTCCAAACGTCCTGGCCTGGCTCCCCCAACCAAGGTGGCAGCCAGAACAACTCTTGCTTTCTTTCAAGGTCTCTGGGAACTACTTGCATTGCCACCCAGACTTTGGGACTGCGGGCTTTCCTGGCCACTCTATCCTCAAAAGCAACTTTTTTCTTAACATTTTTCCAGCACCGGCCCATAAAAATTCTAAACGTCCGGAGCTGACTCCCACACCCGTGGTGGTAGCGAGAACAACTCTTGCTTTCTTTCACGGCCTCTGGGAACTACTTGCATTGCCACCCAGACTTTGGGGCTGCGGGCTTTCCTGGCCACTCTATCCTCAAAAGCACCTTTTGTTCACTTTTTCCCAGCACCAGCCTCCAATATGCCGAACGTCCGGAGCTGAGTCCTACAACCAAGGTGGCAGCCAGAACAACTCTTGCTTTTTATGAACGCCTCTGGGAACTACTTGCATTGCCACCCAGACTTTGGGGTTGCGGGCTTTACTGGCCACTCTATCCTCAAAAGCACCTTTTGTTCACTTTTTCCCAGCACCAGCCTCCAAAAATTCCAAACGTCCTGGCCTGGCTCCCACAACCAAGGTGGCAGCCAGAACAACTCTTGCTTTCTTTCAAGGTCTCTGGGAACTACTTGCATTGCCACCCAGACTTTGGGGCTGCGGGCTTTCCTGGCCACTCTATCCTCAAAAGCACCTTTTGTTCACTTTTTCCCAGCACCGGCCTCCAATATGCCGAGCGTCCGGAGCTGAGTCCTACAACCAAGGTGGCAGCCAGACCAACTCTTGTTTTCTTTCAAGGTCTCTGGGAACCACTTGCATTGCCACCCAGACTTTGGGGCTGCGGGCTTTCCTGGCCACTCTATCCTCAAAAGCACCTTTTGTTCCCTTTTTCCCAGCACTGGCCTCCAAAAATTCCAAACATCCTGGCCTGGCTCCCCCAACCAAGGCGTCAGCCAGACCAACTCTTGCTTGTTTTCAAGGCCTGTGGGAACTACTTGCATTGCCACCCAGACTTTGGGGCTGTGGGCTTTCCTGGCCACTCTATCCTCAAAAGCACCTTTTGTTCCCTTTTTCCCAGCACAGGCCTCCAAAAATTCCAAACATCCTGGCCTGGCTCCCCCAACCAAGGCGTCAGCCAGACCAACTCTTGCTTGTTTTCAAGGCCTGTGTGAACTACTTGCATTGCCACCCAGACTTTGGGGCTGTGGGCTTTCCTGGCCACTCTATCCTCAAAAGCACCTTTTTTCTTAACCTTTTTCCAGCACCGGCCCATAAAAATTCCAAACGTCAGGAGCTGATCCCCACACCCAAGCTGGCAGCCAGACCAACTCTTGCTTTCTTTCAAGGTCTCTGGGAACTACTTGCATTGCCACCCAGACTTTGGGGCTGTGGGCTTTCCTGGCCACTCTATCCTCAAAAGAAACTTTTTTCTTAACATTTTTCCAGCACCGGCTTCCAAAAATTCCAAACGTCAGGAGCTGACTCCCACAACCAAGCTGGCAGCCAGACCAACTCTTGCTTTCTTTCAAGGTCTCTGGCAACTACTTGCATTGCCACCCAGACTTTGGGGCTGCAGGATTTCCTGGCCACTCTATCCTCAAAAGCACCTTTTGTTCACTTTTTCCCAGCACTGGCCTCCAAAAATTCCAAACGTCCTGGCCTGGCTCCCCCAACCAAGGTGGCATCCAGAACAACTCTTGCTTTCTTTCAAGGTCTCTGGGAACTACTTGCATTGCCACCCAGACTTTGGGGCTGCGGGCTTTCCTGGCCACTCTATCCTCAAAAGCACCTTTTGTTCACTTTTTCCCAGCACCGGCCTCCAATATGCCGAGTGTCCGGAGCTGAGTCCTACAACCAAGGTGGCAGCCAGACCAACTCTTGCTTTCTTTCAAGGTCTCTGGGAACCACTTGCATTGCCACCCAGACTTTGGGGCTGCGGGCTTTCCTGGCCACTCTATCCTCAAAAGCACCTTTTTTCTTAACCTTTTTCCAGCACCGGCCTCCAAAAATTCCAAACGTCAGGAGCTGACCCCCACACCCAAGCTGGCAGCCAGAACAACTCTTGCTTTTTATGAACGCCTCTGGGAACTACTTGCATTGCCACCCAGACTTTGGGGCTGCGGGCTTTCCTGGCCACTCTATCCTCAAAAGCACCTTTTGTTCACTTTTTCCCAGCACCAGCCTCCAAAAATTCCAAACGTCCTGGCCTGGCTCCCCCAACCAAGGTGGCAGCCAGACCAAGTCTTGCTTTCTTTCAAGGTCTCTGGGAACTACTTGCATTGCCACCCAGACTTTGGGGCTGCGGGCTTTCCTGGCCACTCTATCCTCAAAAGCACCTTTTGTTCACTTTTTCCCAGCACCGGCCTCCAATATGCCGAGCGTCCGGAGCTGAGTCCTACAACCAAGGTGGCAGCCAGACCAACTCTTCTTTTCTTTCAAGGTCTCTGGGAACCACTTGCATTGCCACCCAGACTTTGGGGCTGTGGGCTTTCCTGGCCACTCTATCCTCAAAAGCACCTTTTGTTCCCTTTTTCCCAGCACTGGCCTCCAAAAATTCCAAACATCCTGGCCTGGCTCCCCCAACCAAGGCGTCAGCCAGACCAAGTCTTGCTTTCTTTCAAGGTCTCTGGGAACTACTTGCATTGCCACCCAGACTTTGGGGCTGTGGGCTTTCCTGGCCACTCTATCCTCAAAAGTACCTTTTGTTCACTTTTTCCCAGCACTGGCCTCCAAAAATTCCAAACATCCTGGCCTGGCTCCCCCAACCAAGGCGTCAGCCAGACCAACTCTTGCTTGTTTTCAAGGCCTGTGGGAACTACTTGCATTGCCACCCAGACTTTGGGGCTGCGGGCTTTCCTGGCCACTCTATCCTCAATATCAACTTTTTTCCTAACATTTTTCCAGCACCGGTTTCCAAAAATTCCAAACGTCAGGAGCTGACTCCCACACCCAAGCTTGCAGCCAGAACAACTCTTGCTTTCTTTCAAGGTCTCTGGGAACTACTTGCATTGCCACCCAGACTTTGGGGCTGCAGGCTTTCCTGGCCACTCTATCCTCAAAAGCACCTTTTGTTCACTTTTTCCCAGCACCAGCCTCCAAAAATTCCAAACGTCCTGGCCTGGCTCCCACAACCAAGGTGGCAGCCAGAACAACTCTTGCTTTCTTTCAAGGTCTCTGGGAACTACTTGCATTGCCACCCAGACTTTGGGGCTGCGGGCTTTCCTGGCCACTCTATCCTCAAAATCAACTTTTTTCCTAACATTTTTCCAGCACCGGCTTCCAAAAATTCCAAACGTCAGGAGCTGACTCCCACAACCAAGCTGGCAGCCAGACCAAGTCTTGCTTTCTTTCAAGGTCTCTGGGAACTACTTGCATTGCCACCCAGACTTTGGGGCTGCAGGCTTTCCTGGCCACTCTATCCTCAAAAGCACCTTTTTTTCACCTTTTCCCAGCACCGGCCTCCAAAAATTACAAACGTCCTGGCCTGGCTCCCCCAACCAAGGTGGCAGCCAGAACAACTCTTGCTTTCTTTCAAGGTCTCTGGGAACTACTTGCATTGCCACCCAGACTTTGGGGCTGTGGGCTTTCCTGGCCACTCTATCCTCAAAAGCACCTTTTTTCTTAACCTTTTTCCAGCACCGGCCCATAAAAATTCCAAACGTCAGGAGCTGATCCCCACACCCAAGCTGGCAGCCAGACCAAGTCTTGCTTTCTTTCAAGGTGTCTGGGAACTACTTGCATTGCCACCCAGACTTTGGGGCTGTGGGCTTTCCTGGCCACTCTATCCTCAAAAGCAACTTTTTTCTTAACATTTTTCCAGCACCGGCTTCCAAAAATTCCAAACGTCAGGAGCTGACTCCCACAACCAAGCTGGCAGCCAGACCAAGTCATGCTTTCTTTCAAGGTCTCTGGCAACTACTTGCATTGCCACCCAGACTTTGGGGCTGCAGGATTTCCTGGCCACTCTATCCTCAAAAGCACCTTTTGTTCACTTTTTCCCAGCACCGGCCTCCAAAAATTCCAAACGTCCTGGCCTGGCTCCCCCAACCAAGGTGGCAGCCAGAACAACTCTTGCTTTCTTTCAAGGTCTCTGGGAACTACTTGCATTGCCACCCAGACTTTGGGGCTGCGGGCTTTCCTGGCCACTCTATCCTCAAAAGCACCTTTTGTTCACTTTTTCCCAGCACCGGCCTCCAATATGCCGAGTGTCCGGAGCTGAGTCCTACAACCAAGGTGGCAGCCAGACCAACTCTTGCTTTCTTTCAAGGTCTCTGGGAACCACTTGCATTGCCACCCAGACTTTGGGGCTGTGGGCTTTCCTGGCCACTCTATCCTCAAAAGCACCTTTTTTCTTAACCTTTTTCCAGCACCGGCCTCCAAAAATTCCAAACGTCAGGAGCTGACCCCCACACCCAAGCTGGCAGCCAGAACAACTCTTGCTTTCTTTCAAGGTCTCTGGGAACTACTTGCATTGCCACCCAGACTTTGGGACTGCGGGCTTTCCTGGCCACTCTATCCTCAAAAGCAACTTTTTTCTTAACCTTTTTCCAGCACCGGCCCATAAAAATTCCAAACATCCTGGCCTGGCTCCCCCAACCAAGGCGTCAGCCAGACCAACTCTTGCTTTCTTTCAAGGTGTCTGGGAACTACTTGCATTGCCACCCAGACTTTGGGGCTGCGGGCTTTCCTGGCCACTCTATCCTCAAAAGCACCTTTTGTTCACTTTTTCCCAGCACCGGCCTCCAAAAATTCCAAACGTCCTGGCCTGGCTCCCCCAACCAAGGCGTCAGCCAGACCAAGTCTTGCTTTCTTTCAAGGTCTCTGGGAACTACTTGCATTGCCACCCAGACTTTGGGGCTGCGGGCTTTCCTGGCCACTCTATCCTCAAAAGCACCTTTTTTCTTAACCTTTTTCCAGCACCGGCCCATAAAAATTCCAAACGTCAGGAGCTGACCCCCACACCCAAGCTGGCAGCCAGACCAAGTCTTGCTTTCTTTCAAGGTCTCTGGGAACTACTTGCATTGCCACCCAGACTTTGGGGTGCGGGCTTTCCTGGCCACTCTATCCTCAAAAGCACCTTTTTTCTTAACCTTTTTCCAGGACCGGCCCATAAAAATTCCAAACGTCCTGGCCTGGCTCCCACACCGAAGCTGGCAGCCAGAACAACTCTTGCTTGTTTTGAATGTCTCTGGGAACTACTTGCATTGCCACCCAGACTTTGGGGTGCGGGCTTTCCTGGCCACTCTATCCTCAAAAGCACCTTTTGTTCACTTTTTCCCAGCACCGGCCTCCAAAAATTCCAAGCGTCCTGGCCTGGCTCCCCCAACCAAGGCGTCAGCCAGACCAAGTCTTGCTTTCTTTCAAGGTCTCTGGGAATTACTTGCATTGCCACCCAGACTTTGGGGCTGCGGGCTTTCCTGGCCACTCTATCCTCAAAAGCACCTTTTTTCTTAACCTTTTTCCAGCACCGGCCCATAAAAATTCCAAACGTCCGGAGGTGACTGCCACACCCATGGTGGCAGCGAGAACAACTCTTGCTTTCTTTCAAGGTCTCTGGGAACTACTTGCATTGCCACCCAGACTTTGGGGCTGCGGGCTTTCCTGGCCACTCTATCCTCAAAAGCACCTTTTTTCTTAACCTTTTTCCCAGCACCGGCCTCCAAAAATTCCAAACGTCCTGGCCTGGCTCCCCCAACCAAGGCGTCAGCCAGACCAAGTCTTGCTTTCTTTCAAGGTCTCTGGGAACTACTTGCATTGCCACCCAGACTTTGGGGCTGTGGGCTTTCCTGGCCACTCTATCCTCAAAAGCACCTTTTTTCTTAACCTTTTTCCAGCACCGGCCCATAAAAATTCCAAACGTCAGGAGCTGATCCCCACACCCAAGCTGGCAGCCAGACCAAGTCTTGCTTTCTTTCAAGGTGTCTGGGAACTACTTGCATTGCCACCCAGACTTTGGGGCTGTGGGCTTTCCTGGCCACTCTATCCTCAAAAGCAACTTTTTTCTTAACATTTTTCCAGCACCGGCTTCCAAAAATTCCAAACGTCAGGAGCTGACTCCCACAACCAAGCTGGCAGCCAGACCAAGTCATGCTTTCTTTCAAGGTCTCTGGCAACTACTTGCATTGCCACCCAGACTTTGGGGCTGCAGGATTTCCTGGCCACTCTATCCTCAAAAGCACCTTTTGTTCACTTTTTCCCAGCACCGGCCTCCAAAAATTCCAAACGTCCTGGCCTGGCTCCCCCAACCAAGGTGGCAGCCAGAACAACTCTTGCTTTCTTTCAAGGTCTCTGGGAACTACTTGCATTGCCACCCAGACTTTGGGGCTGCGGGCTTTCCTGGCCACTCTATCCTCAAAAGCACCTTTTGTTCACTTTTTCCCAGCACCGGCCTCCAATATGCCGAGTGTCCGGAGCTGAGTCCTACAACCAAGGTGGCAGCCAGACCAACTCTTGCTTTCTTTCAAGGTCTCTGGGAACCACTTGCATTGCCACCCAGACTTTGGGGCTGTGGGCTTTCCTGGCCACTCTATCCTCAAAAGCACCTTTTTTCTTAACCTTTTTCCAGCACCGGCCTCCAAAAATTCCAAACGTCAGGAGCTGACCCCCACACCCAAGCTGGCAGCCAGAACAACTCTTGCTTTCTTTCAAGGTCTCTGGGAACTACTTGCATTGCCACCCAGACTTTGGGACTGCGGGCTTTCCTGGCCACTCTATCCTCAAAAGCAACTTTTTTCTTAACCTTTTTCCAGCACCGGCCCATAAAAATTCCAAACATCCTGGCCTGGCTCCCCCAACCAAGGTGTCAGCCAGACCAACTCTTGCTTTCTTTCAAGGTGTCTGGGAACTACTTGCATTGCCACCCAGACTTTGGGGCTGCGGGCTTTCCTGGCCACTCTATCCTCAAAAGCACCTTTTGTTCACTTTTTCCCAGCACCGGCCTCCAAAAATTCCAAACGTCCTGGCCTGGCTCCCCCAACCAAGGCGTCAGCCAGACCAAGTCTTGCTTTCTTTCAAGGTCTCTGGGAACTACTTGCATTGCCACCCAGACTTTGGGGCTGCGGGCTTTCCTGGCCACTCTATCCTCAAAAGCACCTTTTTTCTTAACATTTTTCCAGCACCGGCCCATAAAAATTCCAAACGTCAGGAGCTGACCCCCACACCCAAGCTGGCAGCCAGACCAAGTCTTGCTTTCTTTCAAGGTCTCTGGGAACTACTTGCATTGCCACCCAGACTTTGGGGTGCGGGCTTTCCTGGCCACTCTATCCTCAAAAGCACCTTTTTTCTTAACCTTTTTCCAGGACCGGCCCATAAAAATTCCAAACGTCCTGGCCTGGCTCCCACACCGAAGCTGGCAGCCAGAACAACTCTTGCTTGTTTTGAATGTCTCTGGGAACTACTTGCATTGCCACCCAGACTTTGGGGTGCGGGCTTTCCTGGCCACTCTATCCTCAAAAGCACCTTTTGTTCACTTTTTCCCAGCACCGGCCTCCAAAAATTCCAAGCGTCCTGGCCTGGCTCCCCCAACCAAGGCGTCAGCCAGACCAAGTCTTGCTTTCTTTCAAGGTCTCTGGGAATTACTTGCATTGCCACCCAGACTTTGGGGCTGTGGGCTTTCCTGGCCACTCTATCCTCAAAAGCACCTTTTTTCTTAACCTTTTTCCCAGCACCGGCCCATAAAAATTCCAAACGTCCGGAGGTGACTGCCACACCCATGGTGGCAGCGAGAACAACTCTTGCTTTCTTTCAAGGTCTCTGGGAACTACTTGCATTGCCACCCAGACTTTGGGGCTGCGGGCTTTCCTGGCCACTCTATCCTCAAAAGCACCTTTTTTCTTAACCTTTTTCCCAGCACTGGCCTCCAAAAATTCCAAACGTCCTGGCCTGGCTCCCCCAACCAAGGCGTCAGCCAGACCAAGTCTTGCTTTCTTTCAAGGTCTCTGGGAACTACTTGCATTGCCACCCAGACTTTGGGGCTGCGGGCTTTCCTGGCCACTCTATCCTCAAAAGCACCTTTTTTCTTAACCTTTTTCCAGCACCGGCTCATAAAAATTCCAAACGTCAGGAGCTGACCCCCACACCCAAGCTGGCAGCCAGCACAACTCTTGCTTTCTTTCAAGGTCTCTGGGAACTACTTGCATTGCCACCCAGACTTTGGGGCTGTGGGCTTTCCTGGCCACTCTATCCTCAAAAGCACCTTTTGTCCACTTTTTCCCAGCACCGGCCTCCAAAAATTCCAAACGTCCTGGCCTGGCTCCCACAACCAAGGCGTCAGCCAGACCAAGTCTTGCTTTCTTTCAAGGTCTCTGGGAACTACTTGCATTGCCACCCAGACTTTGGGGTGCGGGCTTTCCTGGCCACTCTATCCTCAAAAGCACCTTTTTTCTTAACCTTTTTCCAGCACCGGCCCATAAAAATTCCAAACGTCAGGAGCTGACCCCCACACCCAAGCTGGCAGCCAGACCAAGTCTTGCTTTCTTTCAAGGTCTCTGGGAACTACTTGCATTGCCACCCAGACTTTGGGGCTGTGGGTTTTCCTGGCCACTCTATCCTCAAAAGCACCTTTTGTTCACTTTTTCCCAGCACCGGCCTCCAAAAATTCCAAGCGTCCTGGCCTGGCTCCCCCAACCAAGGCGTCAGCCAGACCAAGTCTTGCTTTCTTTCAAGGTCTCTGGGAACTACTTGCATTGCCACCCAGACTTTGGGGCTGCGGGCTTTCCTGGCCACTCTATCCTCAAAAGCACCTTTTTTCTTAACATTTTTCCAGCACCGGCCCATAAAAATTCCAAACGTCAGGAGCTGACCCCCACACCCAAGCTGGCAGCCAGACCAAGTCTTGCTTTCTTTCAAGGTCTCTGGGAACTACTTGCATTGCCACCCAGACTTTGGGGTGCGGGCTTTCCTGGCCACTCTATCCTCAAAAGCACCTTTTTTCTTAACCTTTTTCCAGGACCGGCCCATAAAAATTCCAAACGTCCTGGCCTGGCTCCCACACCGAAGCTGGCAGCCAGAACAACTCTTGCTTGTTTTGAATGTCTCTGGGAACTACTTGCATTGCCACCCAGACTTTGGGGTGCGGGCTTTCCTGGCCACTCTATCCTCAAAAGCACCTTTTGTTCACTTTTTCCCAGCACCGGCCTCCAAAAATTCCAAGCGTCCTGGCCTGGCTCCCCCAACCAAGGCGTCAGCCAGACCAAGTCTTGCTTTCTTTCAAGGTCTCTGGGAATTACTTGCATTGCCACCCAGACTTTGGGGCTGTGGGCTTTCCTGGCCACTCTATCCTCAAAAGCACCTTTTTTCTTAACCTTTTTCCCAGCACCGGCCCATAAAAATTCCAAACGTCCGGAGGTGACTGCCACACCCATGGTGGCAGCGAGAACAACTCTTGCTTTCTTTCAAGGTCTCTGGGAACTACTTGCATTGCCACCCAGACTTTGGGGCTGCGGGCTTTCCTGGCCACTCTATCCTCAAAAGCACCTTTTTTCTTAACCTTTTTCCCAGCACTGGCCTCCAAAAATTCCAAACGTCCTGGCCTGGCTCCCCCAACCAAGGCGTCAGCCAGACCAAGTCTTGCTTTCTTTCAAGGTCTCTGGGAACTACTTGCATTGCCACCCAGACTTTGGGGCTGCGGGCTTTCCTGGCCACTCTATCCTCAAAAGCACCTTTTTTCTTAACCTTTTTCCAGCACCGGCTCATAAAAATTCCAAACGTCAGGAGCTGACCCCCACACCCAAGCTGGCAGCCAGCACAACTCTTGCTTTCTTTCAAGGTCTCTGGGAACTACTTGCATTGCCACCCAGACTTTGGGGCTGTGGGCTTTCCTGGCCACTCTATCCTCAAAAGCACCTTTTGTCCACTTTTTCCCAGCACCGGCCTCCAAAAATTCCAAAGGTCCTGGCCTGGCTCCCACAACCAAGGCGTCAGCCAGACCAAGTCTTGCTTTCTTTCAAGGTCTCTGGGAACTACTTGCATTGCCACCCAGACTTTGGGGTGCGGGCTTTCCTGGCCACTCTATCCTCAAAAGCACCTTTTTTCTTAACCTTTTTCCAGCACCGGCCCATAAAAATTCCAAACGTCAGGAGCTGACCCCCACACCCAAGCTGGCAGCCAGACCAAGTCTTGCTTTCTTTCAAGGTCTCTGGGAACTACTTGCATTGCCACCCAGACTTTGGGGCTGTGGGTTTTCCTGGCCACTCTATCCTCAAAAGCACCTTTTGTTCACTTTTTCCCAGCACCGGCCTCCAAAAATTCCAAGCGTCCTGGCCTGGCTCCCCCAACCAAGGCGTCAGCCAGACCAAGTCTTGCTTTCTTTCAAGGTCTCTGGGAACTACTTGCATTGCCACCCAGACTTTGGGGCTGCGGGCTTTCCTGGCCACTCTATCCTCAAAAGCACCTTTTTTCTTAACCTTTTTCCCAGCACCGGCCCATAAAAAATTCCAAACGTCCGGAGGTGACTCCCACACCCATGGTGGCAGCGAGAACAACTCTTGCTTTCTTTCAAGGTCTCTGGGAACTACTTGCATTGCCACCCAGACTTTGGGGCTGCGGGCTTTCCTGGCCACTCTATCCTCAAAAGCACCTTTTGTTCACTTTTTCCCAGCACCGGCCTCCAAAAATTCCAAACATCCTGGCCTGGCTCCCACAACCAAGGCGTCAGCCAGACCAAGTCTTGCTTTCTTTCAAGGTCTCTGGGAACTACTTGCATTGCCACCCAGACTTTGGGGTGCGGGCTTTCCTGGCCACTCTATCCTCAAATGCAACTTTTTTTCACCTTTTCCCAGCACTGGCCTCCAAAAATTCCAAACGTCCTGGCCTGGCTCCCACACCCAAGCTGGCAGCCAGAACAACTCTTGCTTTTTATGAACGCCTCTGGGAACTACTTGCATTGCCACCCAGACTTTGGGGTGCGGGCTTTCCTGGCCACTCTATCCTCAAAAGCACCTTTTTTCTTAACCTTTTTCCAGCACCGGCCCATAAAAATTCCAAACGTCAGGAGCTGACCCCCACACCCAAGCTGGCAGCCAGAACAACTCTTGCTTTCTTTCAAGGTCTCTGGGAACTACTTGCATTGCCACCCAGACTTTGGGGCTGTGGGCTTTCCTGGCCACTCTATCCTCAAAAGCACCTTTTGTTCACCTTTTCCCAGCACTGGCCTCCAAAAATTCCAAACGTCCTGGCCTGGCTCCCACAACCAAGCCGGCAGCCAGAACAACTCTTGCTTTTTATGAACGCCTCTGGGAACTACTTGCATTGCCACCCAGACTTTGGGGCTGCGGGCTTTCCTGGCCACTCTATCCTCAAAAGCACCTTTTGTTCACTTTTTCCCAGCACCGGCCTCCAAAAATTCCAAACATCCTGGCCTGGCTCCCCCAACCAAGGCGTCAGCCAGACCAATTCTTGCTTGTTTTCAAGGCCTGTGGGAACTACTTGCATTGCCACCCAGACTTTGGGGCTGCGGGCTTTCCTGGCCACTCTATCCTCAAAAGCACCTTTTTTCTTAACCTTTTTCCAGCACCGGCCCATAAAAATTCCAAACGTCAGGAGCTGACCCCCACACGCAAGCTGGCAGCCAGACCAAGTCTTGCTTTCTTTCAAGGTCTCTGGGAACTACTTGCATTGCCACCCAGACTTTGGGGCTGCAGGCTTTCCTGGCCACTCTATCCTCAAAAGCACCTTTTGTTCACTTTTTCCCAGCACCGGCCTCCAAAAATTCCAAACGTCCTGGCCTGGCTCCCCCAACCAAGGTGGCAGCCAGACCAAGTCTTGCTTTCTTTCAAGGTCTCTGGGAACTACTTGCATTGCCACCCAGACTTTGGGGCTGCGGGCTTTCCTGGCCACTCTATCCTCAAAAGCACCTTTTGTTCACTTTTTCCCAGCACCGGCCTCCAATATGCCGAGTGTCCGGAGCTGAGTCCTACAACCAAGGTGGCAGCCAGACCAACTCTTGCTTTCTTTCAAGGTCTCTGGGAACCACTTGCATTGCCACCCAGACTTTGGGGCTGCGGGCTTTCCTGGCCACTCTATCCTCAAAAGCACCTTTTGTTCACTTTTTCCCAGCACCGGCCTCCAAAAATTCCAAACGTCCTGGCCTGGCTCCCCCAACCAAGGCGTCAGCCAGACCAAGTCTTGCTTTCTTTCAAGGTCTCTGGGAACTACTTGCATTGCCACCCAGACTTTGGGGCTGCGGGCTTTCCTGGCCACTCTATCCTCAAAAGCACCTTTTTTCTTAACATTTTTCCAGCACCGGCCCATAAAAATTCCAAACGTCAGGAGCTGACCCCCACACCCAAGCTGGCAGCCAGACCAAGTCTTGCTTTCTTTCAAGGTCTCTGGGAACTACTTGCATTGCCACCCAGACTTTGGGGTGCGGGCTTTCCTGGCCACTCTATCCTCAAAAGCACCTTTTTTCTTAACCTTTTTCCAGGACCGGCCCATAAAAATTCCAAACGTCCTGGCCTGGCTCCCACACCGAAGCTGGCAGCCAGAACAACTCTTGCTTGTTTTGAATGTCTCTGGGAACTACTTGCATTGCCACCCAGACTTTGGGGTGCGGGCTTTCCTGGCCACTCTATCCTCAAAAGCACCTTTTGTTCACTTTTTCCCAGCACCGGCCTCCAAAAATTCCAAGCGTCCTGGCCTGGCTCCCCCAACCAAGGCGTCAGCCAGACCAAGTCTTGCTTTCTTTCAAGGTCTCTGGGAATTACTTGCATTGCCACCCAGACTTTGGGGCTGCGGGCTTTCCTGGCCACTCTATCCTCAAAAGCACCTTTTTTCTTAACCTTTTTCCCAGCACCGGCCCATAAAAATTCCAAACGTCCGGAGGTGACTGCCACACCCATGGTGGCAGCGAGAACAACTCTTGCTTTCTTTCAAGGTCTCTGGGAACTACTTGCATTGCCACCCAGACTTTGGGGCTGCGGGCTTTCCTGGCCACTCTATCCTCAAAAGCACCTTTTGTTCACTTTTTCCCAGCACCGGCCTCCAAAAATTCCAAACGTCCTGGCCTGGCTCCCCCAACCAAGGCGTCAGCCAGACCAAGTCTTGCTTTCTTTCAAGGTCTCTGGGAACTACTTGCATTGCCACCCAGACTTTGGGGCTGCGGGCTTTCCTGGCCACTCTATCCTCAAAAGCACCTTTTTTCTTAACCTTTTTCCAGCACCGGCTCATAAAAATTCCAAACGTCAGGAGCTGACCCCCACACCCAAGCTGGCAGCCGGCACAACTCTTGCTTTCTTTCAAGGTCTCTGGGAACTACTTGCATTGCCACCCAGACTTTGGGGCTGTGGGCTTTCCTGGCCACTCTATCCTCAAAAGCACCTTTTGTCCACTTTTTCCCAGCACCGGCCTCCAAAAATTCCAAACGTCCTGGCCTGGCTCCCCCAACCAAGGCGTCAGCCAGACCAAGTCTTGCTTTCTTTCAAGGTCTCTGGGAACTACTTGCATTGCCACCCAGACTTTGGGGTGCGGGCTTTCCTGGCCACTCTATCCTCAAAAGCACCTTTTTTCTTAACCTTTTTCCAGCACCGGCCCATAAAAATTCCAAACGTCAGGAGCTGACCCCCACACCCAAGCTGGCAGCCAGACCAAGTCTTGCTTTCTTTCAAGGTCTCTGGGAACTACTTGCATTGCCACCCAGACTTTGGGGCTGTGGGTTTTCCTGGCCACTCTATCCTCAAAAGCACCTTTTGTTCACTTTTTCCCAGCACCGGCCTCCAAAAATTCCAAGCGTCCTGGCCTGGCTCCCCCAACCAAGGCGTCAGCCAGACCAAGTCTTGCTTTCTTTCAAGGTCTCTGGGAACTACTTGCATTGCCACCCAGACTTTGGGGCTGCGGGCTTTCCTGGCCACTCTATCCTCAAAAGCACCTTTTTTCTTAACCTTTTTCCCAGCACCGGCCCATAAAAAATTCCAAACGTCCGGAGGTGACTCCCACACCCATGGTGGCAGCGAGAACAACTCTTGCTTTCTTTCAAGGTCTCTGGGAACTACTTGCATTGCCACCCAGACTTTGGGGCTGCGGGCTTTCCTGGCCACTCTATCCTCAAAAGCACCTTTTGTTCACTTTTTCCCAGCACTGGCCTCCAAAAATTCCAAACATCCTGGCCTGGCTCCCACAACCAAGGCGTCAGCCAGACCAAGTCTTGCTTTCTTTCAAGGTCTCTGGGAACTACTTGCATTGCCACCCAGACTTTGGGGTGCGGGCTTTCCTGGCCACTCTATCCTCAAATGCAACTTTTTTTCACCTTTTCCCAGCACTGGCCTCCAAAAATTCCAAACGTCCTGGCCTGGCTCCCACACCCAAGCTGGCAGCCAGAACAACTCTTGCTTTTTATGAACGCCTCTGGGAACTACTTGCATTGCCACCCAGACTTTGGGGTGCGGGCTTTCCTGGCCACTCTATCCTCAAAAGCACCTTTTTTCTTAACCTTTTTCCAGCACCGGCCCATAAAAATTCCAAACGTCAGGAGCTGACCCCCACACCCAAGCTGGCAGCCAGAACAACTCTTGCTTTCTTTCAAGGTCTCTGGGAACTACTTGCATTGCCACCCAGACTTTGGGGCTGTGGGCTTTCCTGGCCACTCTATCCTCAAAAGCACCTTTTGTTCACCTTTTCCCAGCACTGGCCTCCAAAAATTCCAAACGTCCTGGCCTGGCTCCCACAACCAAGCCGGCAGCCAGAACAACTCTTGCTTTTTATGAACGCCTCTGGGAACTACTTGCATTGCCACCCAGACTTTGGGGCTGCGGGCTTTCCTGGCCACTCTATCCTCAAAAGCACCTTTTGTTCCCTTTTTCCCAGCACCGGCCTCCAAAAATTCCAAACATCCTGGCCTGGCTCCCCCAACCAAGGCGTCAGCCAGACCAATTCTTGCTTGTTTTCAAGGCCTGTGGGAACTACTTGCATTGCCACCCAGACTTTGGGGCTGCGGGCTTTCCTGGCCACTCTATCCTCAAAAGCACCTTTTTTCTTAACCTTTTTCCAGCACCGGCCCATAAAAATTCCAAACGTCAGGAGCTGACCCCCACACGCAAGCTGGCAGCCAGACCAAGTCTTGCTTTCTTTCAAGGTCTCTGGGAACTACTTGCATTGCCACCCAGACTTTGGGGCTGCAGGCTTTCCTGGCCACTCTATCCTCAAAAGCACCTTTTGTTCACTTTTTCCCAGCACCGGCCTCCAAAAATTCCAAACGTCCTGGCCTGGCTCCCCCAACCAAGGTGGCAGCCAGACCAAGTCTTGCTTTCTTTCAAGGTCTCTGGGAACTACTTGCATTGCCACCCAGACTTTGGGGCTGCGGGCTTTCCTGGCCACTCTATCCTCAAAAGCACCTTTTGTTCACTTTTTCCCAGCACCGGCCTCCAATATGCCGAGTGTCCGGAGCTGAGTCCTACAACCAAGGTGGCAGCCAGACCAACTCTTGCTTTCTTTCAAGGTCTCTGGGAACCACTTGCATTGCCACCCAGACTTTGGGGCTGTGGGCTTTCCTGGCCACTCTATCCTCAAAAGCACCTTTTTTCTTAACCTTTTTCCAGCACCGGCCTCCAAAAATTCCAAACGTCAGGAGCTGACCCCCACACCCAAGCTGGCAGCCAGAACAACTCTTGCTTTCTTTCAAGGTCTCTGGGAACTACTTGCATTGCCACCCAGACTTTGGGACTGCGGGCTTTCCTGGCCACTCTATCCTCAAAAGCAACTTTTTTCTTAACATTTTTCCAGCACCGGCCCATAAAAATTCTAAACGTCCGGAGCTGACTCCCACACCCATGGTGGTAGCGAGAACAACTCTTGCTTTCTTTCAAGGTCTCTGGGAACTACTTGCATTGCCACCCAGACTTTGGGGCTGCGGGCTTTCCTGGCCACTCTATGCTCAAAAGCACCTTTTGTTCACTTTTTCCCAGCACCAGCCTCCAATATGCCGAACGTCCGGAGCTGAGTCCTACACCCAAGCTGGCAGCGAGAACAACTCTTGCTTTCTTTCAAGGTCTCTGGGAACTACTTGCATTGCCACCCAGACTTTGGGGTGCGGGCTTTCCTGGCCACTCTATCCTCAAAAGCACCTTTTTTCTTAACATTTTTCCAGCACCGGCCCATAAAAATTCCAAACGTCAGGAGCTGACCCCCACACCCAAGCTGGCAGCCAGACCAAGTCTTGCTTTCTTTCAAGGTCTCTGGGAACTACTTGCATTGCCACCCAGACTTTGGGGCTGTGGGCTTTCCTGGCCACTCTATCCTCAAAAGCACCTTTTGTTCACTTTTTCCCAGCACCGGCCTCCAAAAATTCCAAGCGTCCTGGCCTGGCTCCCACAACCAAGGCGTCAGCCAGAACAACTCTTGCTTTCTTTCAAGGTCTCTGGGAACTACTTGCATTGCCACCCAGACTTTGGGTCTGCGGGCTTTCCTGGCCACTCTATCCTCAAAAGCACCTTTTTTCTTAACCTTTTTCCCAGCACCGGCCCATAAAAATTCCAAACGTCCGGAGGTGACTCCCACACCCATGGTGGCAGCGAGAACAACTGTTGCTTTCTTTCAAGGTCTCTGGGAACTACTTGCATTGCCACCCAGACTTTGGGGCTGCGGGCTTTCCTGGCCACTCTATCCTCAAAAGCACCTTTTGTTCACTTTTTCCCAGCACCGGCCTCCAAAAATTCCAAACGTCCTGGCCTGGCTCCCACAACCAAGGCGTCAGCCAGACCAAGTCTTGCTTTCTTTCAAGGTCTCTGGGAACTACTTGCATTGCCACCCAGACTTTGGGGTGCGGGCTTTCCTGGCCACTCTATCCTCAAAAGCAACTTTTTTTCACCTTTTCCCAGCACTGGCCTCCAAAAATTCCAAACGTCCTGGCCTGGCTCCCACAACCAAGCTGGCAGCCAGAACAACTCTTGCTTTTTATGAACGCCTCTGGGAACTACTTGCATTGCCACCCAGACTTTGGGGCTGTGGGCTTTCCTGGCCACTCTATCCTCAAAAGCACCTTTTTTCTTAACCTTTTTCCAGCACCGGCCCATAAAAATTCCAAACGTCCGGAGCTGACTCCCACACCCATGGTGGCAGCGAGAACAACTCTTGCTTTCTTTCAAGGTGTCTGGGAACTACTTGCATTGCCACCCAGACTTTGGGGCTGCGGGCTTTCCTGGCCACTCTATCCTCAAAAGCACCTTTTGTTCACTTTTTCCCAGCACCAGCCTCCAATATGCCGAACGTCCGGAGCTGAGTCCTACAACCAAGGCGGCAGCCAGAACAACTCTTGCTTTCTTTCAAGGTCTCTGGGAACTACTTGCATTGCCACCCAGACTTTGGGGCTGTGGGCTTTCCTGGCCACTCTATCCTCAAAAGCACCTTTTTTTCACCTTTTCCCAGCACCAGCCTCCAAAAATTCCAAACGTCCTGGCCTGGCTCCCACAACCAAGCCGGCAGCCAGAACAACTCTTGCTTTTTATGAACGCCTCTGGGAACTACTTGCATTGCCACCCAGACTTTGGGGCTGCGGGCTTTCCTGGCCACTCTATCCTCAAAAGCACCTTTTGTTCCCTTTTTCCCAGCACTGGCCTCCAAAAATTCCAAACATCCTGGCCTGGCTCCCCCAACCAAGGTGTCAGCCAGACCAACTCTTGCTTGTTTTCAAGGCCTGTGGGAACTACTTGCATTGCCACCCAGACTTTGGGGCTGCGGGCTTTCCTGGCCACTCTATCCTCAAAAGCACCTTTTTTCTTAACCTTTTTCCAGCACCGGCCCATAAAAATTCCAAACGTCAGGAGCTGACCCCCACACCCAAGCTGGCAGCCAGACCAAGTCTTGCTTTCTTTCAAGGTCTCTGGGAACTACTTGCATTGCCACCCAGACTTTGGGGCTGCAGGCTTTCCTGGCCACTCTATCCTCAAAAGCACCTTTTGTTCACTTTTTCCCAGCACCGGCCTCCAAAAATTCCAAACGTCCTGGCCTGGCTCCCCCAACCAAGGCGTCAGCCAGACCAAGTCTTGCTTTCTTTCAAGGTCTCTGGGAACTACTTGCATTGCCACCCAGACTTTGGGGCTGTGGGCTTTCCTGGCCACTCTATCCTCAAAAGCACCTTTTTTCTTAACCTTTTTCCCAGCACCGGCGCATAAAAATTCCAAACGTCCGGAGGTGACTCCCACACCCATGGTGGCAGCGAGAACAACTCTTGCTTTCTTTCAAGGTCTCTGGGAACTACTTGCATTGCCACCCAGACTTTGGGGCTGCGGGCTTTCCTGGCCACTCTATCCTCAAAAGCACCTTTTGTTCACTTTTTCCCAGCACCGGCCTCCAAAAATTCCAAACGTCCTGGCCTGGCTCCCCCAACCAAGGCGTCAGCCAGACCAAGTCTTGCTTTCTTTCAAGGTCTCTGGGAACTACTTGCATTGCCACCCAGACTTTGGGGCTGCGGGCTTTCCTGGCCACTCTATCCTCAAAAGCAACTTTTTTCTTAACATTTTTCCAGCACCGGCCCATAAAAATTCTAAACGTCCGGAGCTGACTCCCACACCCGTGGTGGCAGCGAGAACAACTCTTGCTTTCTTTCAAGGTCTCTGGGAACTACTTGCATTGCCACCCAGACTTTGGGGCTGTGGGCTTTCCTGGCCACTCTATCCTCAAAAGCACCTTTTGTTCACTTTTTCCCAGCACCAGCCTCCAATATGCCGAACGTCCGGAGCTGAGTCCTACAACCAAGGTGGCAGCCAGAACAACTCTTGCTTTTTATGAACGCCTCTGGGAACTACTTGCATTGCCACCCAGACTTTGGGGCTGCGGGCTTTCCTGGCCACTCTATCCTCAAAAGCACCTTTTGTTCACTTTTTCCCAGCACCGGCCTCCAAAAATTCCAAACATCCTGGCCTGGCTCCCCCAACCAAGGCGTCAGCCAGACCAAGTCTTGCTTTCTTTCAAGGTCTCTGGGAACTACTTGCATTGCCACCCAGACTTTGGGGCTGTGGGCTTTCCTGGCCACTCTATCCTCAAAAGCACCTTTTTTCTTAACCTTTTTCCCAGCAACGGCCCATAAAAATTCCAAACGTCCGGAGGTGACTCCCACACCCATGGTGGCAGCGAGAACAACTGTTGCTTTCTTTCAAGGTCTCTGGGAACTACTTGCATTGCCACCCAGACTTTGGGGCTGTGGGCTTTCCTGGCCACTCTGTCCTCAAAAGCACCTTTTGTTCACTTTTTCCCAGCACCGGCCTCCAAAAATTCCAAACGTCCTGGCCTGGCTCCCACAACCAAGGTTGTAGCCAGAACAACTCTTGCTTTTTATGAATTCCTCTGGGAACTACTTGCATTGCCACCCAGACTTTGGGGCTGCGGGCTTTCCTGGCCACTCTATCCTCAAAAGCACCTTTTTTCTTAACATTTTTCCAGCACCGGCTTCCAAAAATTCCAAACGTCAGGAGCTGACTCCCACAACCAAGCTTGCAGCCAGACCAAGTCATGCTTTCTTTCAAGGTCTCTGGCAACTACTTGCATTGCCACCCAGACTTTGGGGCTGCAGGATTTCCTGGCCACTCTATCCTCAAAAGCACCTTTTGTTCACTTTTTCCCAGCACCGGCCTCCAAAAATTCCAAACGTCCTGGCCTGGCTCCCCCAACCAAGGTGGCATCCAGAACAACTCTTGCTTTCTTTCAAGGTCTCTGGGAACTACTTGCATTGCCACCCAGACTTTGGGGCTGTGGGCTTTCCTGGCCACTCTATCCTCAAAAGCACCTTTTGTTCACTTTTTCCCAGCACCGGCCTCCAATATGCCGAGTGTCCGGAGCTGAGTCCTACAACCAAGGTGGCAGCCAGACCAACTCTTGCTTTCTTTCAAGGTCTCTGGGAACCACTTGCATTGCCACCCAGACTTTGGGGCTGTGGGCTTTCCTGGCCACTCTATCCTCAAAAGCACCTTTTTTCTTAACCTTTTTCCAGCACCGGCCTCCAAAAATTCCAAACGTCAGGAGCTGACCCCCACACCCAAGCTGGCAGCCAGAACAACTCTTGCTTTCTTTCAAGGTCTCTGGGAACTACTTGCATTGCCACCCAGACTTTGGGACTGCGGGCTTTCCTGGCCACTCTATCCTCAAAAGCAACTTTTTTCTTAACCTTTTTCCAGCACCGGCCCATAAAAATTCCAAACATCCTGGCCTGGCTCCCCCAACCAAGGCGTCAGCCAGACCAACTCTTGCTTTCTTTCAAGGTCTCTGGGAACTACTTGCATTGCCACCCAGACTTTGGGGCTGCGGGCTTTCCTGGCCACTCTATCCTCAAAAGCACCTTTTGTTCACTTTTTCCCAGCACCGGCCTCCAAAAATTCCAAGCGTCCTGGCCTGGCTCCCCCAACCAAGGCGTCAGCCAGACCAAGTCTTGCTTTCTTTCAAGGTCTCTGGGAACTACTTGCATTGCCACCCAGACTTTGGGGCTGCGGGCTTTCCTGGCCACTCTATCCTCAAAAGCACCTTTTTTCTTAACATTTTTCCAGCACCGGCCCATAAAAATTCCAAACGTCAGGAGCTGACCCCCACACCCAAGCTGGCAGCCAGACCAAGTCTTGCTTTCTTTCAAGGTCTCTGGGAACTACTTGCATTGCCACCCAGACTTTGGGGTGCGGGCTTTCCTGGCCACTCTATCCTCAAAAGCACCTTTTTTCTTAACCTTTTTCCAGGACCGGCCCATAAAAATTCCAAACGTCCTGGCCTGGCTCCCACACCGAAGCTGGCAGCCAGAACAACTCTTGCTTGTTTTGAATGTCTCTGGGAACTACTTGCATTGCCACCCAGACTTTGGGGTGCGGGCTTTCCTGGCCACTCTATCCTCAAAAGCACCTTTTGTTCACTTTTTCCCAGCACCGGCCTCCAAAAATTCCAAGCGTCCTGGCCTGGCTCCCCCAACCAAGGCGTCAGCCAGACCAAGTCTTGCTTTCTTTCAAGGTCTCTGGGAATTACTTGCATTGCCACCCAGACTTTGGGGCTGCGGGCTTTCCTGGCCACTCTATCCTCAAAAGCACCTTTTTTCTTAACCTTTTTCCCAGCACCGGCCCATAAAAATTCCAAACGTCCGGAGGTGACTCCCACACCCATGGTGGCAGCGAGAACAACTCTTGCTTTCTTTCAAGGTCTCTGGGAACTACTTGCATTGCCACCCAGACTTTGGGGCTGCGGGCTTTCCTGGCCACTCTATCCTCAAAAGCACCTTTTTTCTTAACCTTTTTCCCAGCACCGGCCTCCAAAAATTCCAAACGTCCTGGCCTGGCTCCCCCAACCAAGGCGTCAGCCAGACCAAGTCTTGCTTTCTTTCAAGGTCTCTGGGAACTACTTGCATTGCCACCCAGACTTTGGGGCTGCGGGCTTTCCTGGCCACTCTATCCTCAAAAGCACCTTTTTTCTTAACCTTTTTCCAGCACCGGCTCATAAAAATTCCAAACGTCAGGAGCTGACCCCCACACCCAAGCTGGCAGCCAGCACAACTCTTGCTTTCTTTCAAGGTCTCTGGGAACTACTTGCATTGCCACCCAGACTTTGGGGCTGTGGGCTTTCCTGGCCACTCTATCCTCAAAAGCACCTTTTGTCCACTTTTTCCCAGCACCGGCCTCCAAAAATTCCAAACGTCCTGGCCTGGCTCCCCCAACCAAGGCGTCAGCCTGACCAAGTCTTGCTTTCTTTCAAGGTCTCTGGGAACTACTTGCATTGCCACCCAGACTTTGGGTCTGCGGGCTTTCCTGGCCACTCTATCCTCAAAAGCACCTTTTTTCTTAACATTTTTCCCAGCACCGGCCCATAAAAATTCCAAACGTCCGGAGGTGACTCCCACACCCATGGTGGCAGCGAGAACAACTCTTGCTTTCTTTCAAGGTCTCTGGGAACTACTTGCATTGCCACCCAGACTTTGGGACTGCGGGCTTTCCTGGCCACTCTATCCTCAAAAGCACCTTTTGTTCACTTTTTCCCAGCACCGGCCTCCAAAAATTCCAAACGTCCTGGCCTGGCTCCCACAACCAAGGCGTCAGCCAGACCAAGTCTTGCTTTCTTTCAAGGTCTCTGGGAACTACTTGCATTGCCACCCAGACTTTGGGGTGCGGGCTTTCCTGGCCACTCTATCCTCAAAAGCACCTTTTTTCTTAACCTTTTTCCCAGCACCGGCGCATAAAAATTCCAAACGTCCCGAGGTGACTCCCACACCCATGGTGGCAGCGAGAACAACTCTTGCTTTCTTTCAAGGTCTCTGGGAACTACTTGCATTGCCACCCAGACTTTGGGGCTGCGGGCTTTCCTGGCCACTCTATCCTCAAAAGCACCTTTTGTTCACTTTTTCCCAGCACCGGCCTCCAAAAATTCCAAACGTCCTGGCCTGGCTCCCCCAACCAAGGCGTCAGCCAGACCAAGTCTTGCTTTCTTTCAAGGTCTCTGGGAACTACTTGCATTGCCACCCAGACTTTGGGGCTGCGGGCTTTCCTGGCCACTCTATCCTCAAAAGCAACTTTTTTCTTAACATTTTTCCAGCACCGGCCCATAAAAATTCTAAACGTCCGGAGCTGACTCCCACACCCGTGGTGGCAGCGAGAACAACTCTTGCTTTCTTTCAAGGTCTCTGGGAACTACTTGCATTGCCACCCAGACTTTGGGGCTGTGGGCTTTCCTGGCCACTCTATCCTCAAAAGCACCTTTTGTTCACTTTTTCCCAGCACCAGCCTCCAATATGCCGAACGTCCGGAGCTGAGTCCTACAACCAAGGTGGCAGCCAGAACAACTCTTGCTTTTTATGAACGCCTCTGGGAACTACTTGCATTGCCACCCAGACTTTGGGGCTGCGGGCTTTCCTGGCCACTCTATCCTCAAAAGCACCTTTTGTTCACTTTTTCCCAGCACCGGCCTCCAAAAATTCCAAACATCCTGGCCTGGCTCCCCCAACCAAGGCGTCAGCCAGACCAAGTCTTGCTTTCTTTCAAGGTCTCTGGGAACTACTTGCATTGCCACCCAGACTTTGGGGCTGTGGGCTTTCCTGGCCACTCTATCCTCAAAAGCACCTTTTTTCTTAACCTTTTTCCCAGCAACGGCCCATAAAAATTCCAAACGTCCGGAGGTGACTCCCACACCCATGGTGGCAGCGAGAACAACTCTTGCTTTCTTTCAAGGTCTCTGGGAACTACTTGCATTGCCACCCAGACTTTGGGGCTGTGGGCTTTCCTGGCCACTCTGTCCTCAAAAGCACCTTTTGTTCACTTTTTCCCAGCACCGGCCTCCAAAAATTCCAAACGTCCTGGCCTGGCTCCCACAACCAAGGTTGTAGCCAGAACAACTCTTGCTTTTTATGAATTCCTCTGGGAACTACTTGCATTGCCACCCAGACTTTGGGGCTGCGGGCTTTCCTGGCCACTCTATCCTCAAAAGCACCTTTTTTCTTAACATTTTTCCAGCACCGGCTTCCAAAAATTCCAAACGTCAGGAGCTGACTCCCACAACCAAGCTTGCAGCCAGACCAAGTCATGCTTTCTTTCAAGGTCTCTGGCAACTACTTGCATTGCCACCCAGACTTTGGGGCTGCAGGATTTCCTGGCCACTCTATCCTCAAAAGCACCTTTTGTTCACTTTTTCCCAGCACCGGCCTCCAAAAATTCCAAACGTCCTGGCCTGGCTCCCCCAACCAAGGTGGCATCCAGAACAACTCTTGCTTTCTTTCAAGGTCTCTGGGAACTACTTGCATTGCCACCCAGACTTTGGGGCTGCGGGCTTTCCTGGCCACTCTATCCTCAAAAGCACCTTTTGTTCACTTTTTCCCAGCACCGGCCTCCAATATGCCGAGTGTCCGGAGCTGAGTCCTACAACCAAGGTGGCAGCCAGACCAACTCTTGCTTTCTTTCAAGGTCTCTGGGAACCACTTGCATTGCCACCCAGACTTTGGGGCTGTGGGCTTTCCTGGCCACTCTATCCTCAAAAGCACCTTTTTTCTTAACCTTTTTCCAGCACCGGCCTCCAAAAATTCCAAACGTCAGGAGCTGACCCCCACACCCAAGCTGGCAGCCAGAACAACTCTTGCTTTCTTTCAAGGTCTCTGGGAACTACTTGCATTGCCACCCAGACTTTGGGACTGCGGGCTTTCCTGGCCACTCTATCCTCAAAAGCAACTTTTTTCTTAACCTTTTTCCAGCACCGGCCCATAAAAATTCCAAACATCCTGGCCTGGCTCCCCCAACCAAGGCGTCAGCCAGACCAACTCTTGCTTTCTTTCAAGGTCTCTGGGAACTACTTGCATTGCCACCCAGACTTTGGGGCTGCGGGCTTTCCTGGCCACTCTATCCTCAAAAGCACCTTTTGTTCACTTTTTCCCAGCACCGGCCTCCAAAAATTCCAAGCGTCCTGGCCTGGCTCCCCCAACCAAGGCGTCAGCCAGACCAAGTCTTGCTTTCTTTCAAGGTCTCTGGGAACTACTTGCATTGCCACCCAGACTTTGGGGCTGCGGGCTTTCCTGGCCACTCTATCCTCAAAAGCACCTTTTTTCTTAACCTTTTTCCCAGCAACGGCCCATAAAAATTCCAAACGTCCGGAGGTGACTCCCACACCCATGGTGGCAGCGAGAACAACTCTTGCTTTCTTTCAAGGTCTCTGGGAACTACTTGCATTGCCACCCAGACTTTGGGGCTGTGGGCTTTCCTGGCCACTCTGTCCTCAAAAGCACCTTTTGTTCACTTTTTCCCAGCACCGGCCTCCAAAAATTCCAAACGTCCTGGCCTGGCTCCCACAACCAAGGTTGTAGCCAGAACAACTCTTGCTTTTTATGAATTCCTCTGGGAACTACTTGCATTGCCACCCAGACTTTGGGGCTGCGGGCTTTCCTGGCCACTCTATCCTCAAAAGCACCTTTTTTCTTAACATTTTTCCAGCACCGGCTTCCAAAAATTCCAAACGTCAGGAGCTGACTCCCACAACCAAGCTTGCAGCCAGACCAAGTCATGCTTTCTTTCAAGGTCTCTGGCAACTACTTGCATTGCCACCCAGACTTTGGGGCTGCAGGATTTCCTGGCCACTCTATCCTCAAAAGCACCTTTTGTTCACTTTTTCCCAGCACCGGCCTCCAAAAATTCCAAACGTCCTGGCCTGGCTCCCCCAACCAAGGTGGCATCCAGAACAACTCTTGCTTTCTTTCAAGGTCTCTGGGAACTACTTGCATTGCCACCCAGACTTTGGGGCTGCGGGCTTTCCTGGCCACTCTATCCTCAAAAGCACCTTTTGTTCACTTTTTCCCAGCACCGGCCTCCAATATGCCGAGTGTCCGGAGCTGAGTCCTACAACCAAGGTGGCAGCCAGACCAACTCTTGCTTTCTTTCAAGGTCTCTGGGAACCACTTGCATTGCCACCCAGACTTTGGGGCTGTGGGCTTTCCTGGCCACTCTATCCTCAAAAGCACCTTTTTTCTTAACCTTTTTCCAGCACCGGCCTCCAAAAATTCCAAACGTCAGGAGCTGACCCCCACACCCAAGCTGGCAGCCAGAACAACTCTTGCTTTCTTTCAAGGTCTCTGGGAACTACTTGCATTGCCACCCAGACTTTGGGACTGCGGGCTTTCCTGGCCACTCTATCCTCAAAAGCAACTTTTTTCTTAACCTTTTTCCAGCACCGGCCCATAAAAATTCCAAACATCCTGGCCTGGCTCCCCCAACCAAGGCGTCAGCCAGACCAACTCTTGCTTTCTTTCAAGGTCTCTGGGAACTACTTGCATTGCCACCCAGACTTTGGGGCTGCGGGCTTTCCTGGCCACTCTATCCTCAAAAGCACCTTTTGTTCACTTTTTCCCAGCACCGGCCTCCAAAAATTCCAAGCGTCCTGGCCTGGCTCCCCCAACCAAGGCGTCAGCCAGACCAAGTCTTGCTTTCTTTCAAGGTCTCTGGGAACTACTTGCATTGCCACCCAGACTTTGGGGCTGCGGGCTTTCCTGGCCACTCTATCCTCAAAAGCACCTTTTTTCTTAACATTTTTCCAGCACCGGCCCATAAAAATTCCAAACGTCAGGAGCTGACCCCCACACCCAAGCTGGCAGCCAGACCAAGTCTTGCTTTCTTTCAAGGTCTCTGGGAACTACTTGCATTGCCACCCAGACTTTGGGGTGCGGGCTTTCCTGGCCACTCTATCCTCAAAAGCACCTTTTTTCTTAACCTTTTTCCAGGACCGGCCCATAAAAATTCCAAACGTCCTGGCCTGGCTCCCACACCGAAGCTGGCAGCCAGAACAACTCTTGCTTGTTTTGAATGTCTCTGGGAACTACTTGCATTGCCACCCAGACTTTGGGGTGCGGGCTTTCCTGGCCACTCTATCCTCAAAAGCACCTTTTGTTCACTTTTTCCCAGCACCGGCCTCCAAAAATTCCAAGCGTCCTGGCCTGGCTCCCCCAACCAAGGCGTCAGCCAGACCAAGTCTTGCTTTCTTTCAAGGTCTCTGGGAATTACTTGCATTGCCACCCAGACTTTGGGGCTGCGGGCTTTCCTGGCCACTCTATCCTCAAAAGCACCTTTTTTCTTAACCTTTTTCCCAGCACCGGCCCATAAAAATTCCAAACGTCCGGAGGTGACTCCCACACCCATGGTGGCAGCGAGAACAACTCTTGCTTTCTTTCAAGGTCTCTGGGAACTACTTGCATTGCCACCCAGACTTTGGGGCTGCGGGCTTTCCTGGCCACTCTATCCTCAAAAGCACCTTTTTTCTTAACCTTTTTCCCAGCACCGGCCTCCAAAAATTCCAAACGTCCTGGCCTGGCTCCCCCAACCAAGGCGTCAGCCAGACCAAGTCTTGCTTTCTTTCAAGGTCTCTGGGAACTACTTGCATTGCCACCCAGACTTTGGGGCTGCGGGCTTTCCTGGCCACTCTATCCTCAAAAGCACCTTTTTTCTTAACCTTTTTCCAGCACCGGCTCATAAAAATTCCAAACGTCAGGAGCTGACCCCCACACCCAAGCTGGCAGCCAGCACAACTCTTGCTTTCTTTCAAGGTCTCTGGGAACTACTTGCATTGCCACCCAGACTTTGGGGCTGTGGGCTTTCCTGGCCACTCTATCCTCAAAAGCACCTTTTGTCCACTTTTTCCCAGCACCGGCCTCCAAAAATTCCAAACGTCCTGGCCTGGCTCCCCCAACCAAGGCGTCAGCCTGACCAAGTCTTGCTTTCTTTCAAGGTCTCTGGGAACTACTTGCATTGCCACCCAGACTTTGGGTCTGCGGGCTTTCCTGGCCACTCTATCCTCAAAAGCACCTTTTTTCTTAACCTTTTTCCCAGCACCGGCCCATAAAAATTCCAAACGTCCGGAGGTGACTCCCACACCCATGGTGGCAGCGAGAACAACTCTTGCTTTCTTTCAAGGTCTCTGGGAACTACTTGCATTGCCACCCAGACTTTGGGACTGCGGGCTTTCCTGGCCACTCTATCCTCAAAAGCACCTTTTGTTCACTTTTTCCCAGCACCGGCCTCCAAAAATTCCAAACGTCCTGGCCTGGCTCCCACAACCAAGGCGTCAGCCAGACCAAGTCTTGCTTTCTTTCAAGGTCTCTGGGAACTACTTGCATTGCCACCCAGACTTTGGGGTGCGGGCTTTCCTGGCCACTCTATCCTCAAAAGCACCTTTTTTCTTAACCTTTTTCCAGCACCGGCCCATAAAAATTCCAAACGTCAGGAGCTGACCCCCACACCCAAGCTGGCAGCCAGACCAAGTCTTGCTTTCTTTCAAGGTCTCTGGGAACTACTTGCATTGCCACCCAGACTTTGGGGCTGCGGGCTTTCCTGGCCACTCTATCCTCAAAAGCACCTTTTGTTCACTTTTTCCCAGCACCGGCCTCCAAAAATTCCAAACATCCTGGCCTGGCTCCCACAACCAAGGCGTCAGCCAGACCAAGTCTTGCTTTCTTTCAAGGTCTCTGGGAACTACTTGCATTGCCACCCAGACTTTGGGGTGCGGGCTTTCCTGGCCACTCTATCCTCAAAAGCAACTTTTTTTCACCTTTTCCCAGCACTGGCCTCCAAAAATTCCAAACGTCCTGGCCTGGCTCCCACAACCAAGCTGGCAGCCAGAACAATTCTTGCTTTTTATGAACGCCTCTGGGAACTACTTGCATTGCCACCCAGACTTTGGGGTGCGGGCTTTCCTGGCCACTCTATCCTCAAAAGCACCTTTTTTCTTAACATTTTTCCAGCACCGGCCCATAAAAATTCCAAACGTCAGGAGCTGACCCCCACACCCAAGCTGGCAGCCAGAACAACTCTTGCTTTCTTTCAAGGTCTCTGGGAACTACTTGCATTGCCACCCAGACTTTGGGGCTGCGGGCTTTCCTGGCCACTCTATCCTCAAAAGCACCTTTTGTTCACTTTTTCCCAGCACCAGCCTCCAATATGCCGAACGTCCGGAGCTGAGTCCTACAACCAAGGTGGCAGCCAGAACAACTCTTGCTTTCTTTCAAGGTCTCTGGGAACTACTTGCATTGCCACCCAGACTTTGGGGCTGTGGGCTTTCCTGGCCACTCTATCCTCAAAAGCACCTTTTGTTCACCTTTTCCCAGCACTGGCCTCCAAAAATTCCAAACGTCCTGGCCTGGCTCCCACAACCAAGCCGGCAGCCAGAACAACTCTTGCTTTTTATGAACGCCTCTGGGAACTACTTGCATTGCCACCCAGACTTTGGGGCTGCGGGCTTTCCTGGCCACTCTATCCTCAAAAGCACCTTTTGTTCCCTTTTTCCCAGCACCGGCCTCCAAAAATTCCAAACATCCTGGCCTGGCTCCCCCAACCAAGGCGTCAGCCAGACCAATTCTTGCTTGTTTTCAAGGCCTGTGGGAACTACTTGCATTGCCACCGAGACTTTGGGGCTGCGGGCTTTCCTGGCCACTCTATCCTCAAAAGCACCTTTTTTCTTAACCTTTTTCCAGCACCGGCCCATAAAAATTCCAAACGTCAGGAGCTGACCCCCACACGCAAGCTGGCAGCCAGACCAAGTCTTGCTTTCTTTCAAGGTCTCTGGGAACTACTTGCATTGCCACCCAGACTTTGGGGCTGCGGGCTTTCCTGGCCACTCTATCCTCAAAAGCACCTTTTGTTCACTTTTTCCCAGCACCGGCCTCCAAAAATTCCAAACGTCCTGGCCTGGCTCCCCCAACCAAGGTGGCAGCCAGACCAAGTCTTGCTTTCTTTCAAGGTCTCTGGGAACTACTTGCATTGCCACCCAGACTTTGGGGCTGCGGGCTTTCCTGGCCACTCTATCCTCAAAAGCACCTTTTGTTCACTTTTTCCCAGCACCGGCCTCCAATATGCCGAGTGTCCGGAGCTGAGTCCTACAACCAAGGTGGCAGCCAGACCAACTCTTGCTTTCTTTCAAGGTCTCTGGGAACCACTTGCATTGCCACCCAGACTTTGGGGCTGTGGGCTTTCCTGGCCACTCTATCCTCAAAAGCACCTTTTTTCTTAACCTTTTTCCAGCACCGGCCTCCAAAAATTCCAAACGTCAGGAGCTGACCCCCACACCCAAGCTGGCAGCCAGAACAACTCTTGCTTTCTTTCAAGGTCTCTGGGAACTACTTGCATTGCCACCCAGACTTTGGGACTGCGGGCTTTCCTGGCCACTCTATCCTCAAAAGCAACTTTTTTCTTAACATTTTTCCAGCACCGGCCCATAAAAATTCTAAACGTCCGGAGCTGACTCCCACACCCATGGTGGTAGCGAGAACAACTCTTGCTTTCTTTCAAGGTCTCTGGGAACTACTTGCATTGCCACCCAGACTTTGGGGCTGCGGGCTTTCCTGGCCACTCTATGCTCAAAAGCACCTTTTGTTCACTTTTTCCCAGCACCAGCCTCCAATATGCCGAACGTCCGGAGCTGAGTCCTACACCCAAGCTGGCAGCGAGAACAACTCTTGCTTTCTTTCAAGGTCTCTGGGAACTACTTGCATTGCCACCCAGACTTTGGGGTGCGGGCTTTCCTGGCCACTCTATCCTCAAAAGCACCTTTTTTCTTAACATTTTTCCAGCACCGGCCCATAAAAATTCCAAACGTCAGGAGCTGACCCCCACACCCAAGCTGGCAGCCAGACCAAGTCTTGCTTTCTTTCAAGGTCTCTGGGAACTACTTGCATTGCCACCCAGACTTTGGGGCTGTGGGCTTTCCTGGCCACTCTATCCTCAAAAGCACCTTTTGTTCACTTTTTCCCAGCACCGGCCTCCAAAAATTCCAAGCGTCCTGGCCTGGCTCCCACAACCAAGGCGTCAGCCAGAACAACTCTTGCTTTCTTTCAAGGTCTCTGGGAACTACTTGCATTGCCACCCAGACTTTGGGTCTGCGGGCTTTCCTGGCCACTCTATCCTCAAAAGCACCTTTTTTCTTAACCTTTTTCCCAGCACCGGCCCATAAAAATTCCAAACGTCCGGAGGTGACTCCCACACCTATGGTGGCAGCGAGAACAACTCTTGCTTTCTTTCAAGGTCTCTGGGAACTACTTGCATTGCCACCCAGACTTTGGGGCTGCGGGCTTTCCTGGCCACTCTATCCTCAAAAGCACCTTTTGTTCACTTTTTCCCAGCACCGGCCTCCAAAAATTCCAAACGTCCTGGCCTGGCTCCCACAACCAAGGCGTCAGCCAGACCAAGTCTTGCTTTCTTTCAAGGTCTCTGGGAACTACTTGCATTGCCACCCAGACTTTGGGGTGCGGGCTTTCCTGGCCACTCTATCCTCAAAAGCAACTTTTTTTCACCTTTTCCCAGCACTGGCCTCCAAAAATTCCAAACGTCCTGGCCTGGCTCCCACAACCAAGCTGGCAGCCAGAACAACTCTTGCTTTTTATGAACGCCTCTGGGAACTACTTGCATTGCCACCCAGACTTTGGGGCTGTGGGCTTTCCTGGCCACTCTATCCTCAAAAGCACCTTTTTTCTTAACCTTTTTCCAGCACCGGCCCATAAAAATTCCAAACGTCCGGAGCTGACTCCCACACCCATGGTGGCAGCGAGAACAACTCTTGCTTTCTTTCAAGGTGTCTGGGAACTACTTGCATTGCCGCCCAGACTTTGGGGCTGCGGGCTTTCCTGGCCACTCTATCCTCAAAAGCACCTTTTGTTCACTTTTTCCCAGCACCAGCCTCCAATATGCCGAACGTCCAGAGCTGAGTCCTACAACCAAGGCGGCAGCCAGAACAACTCTTGCTTTCTTTCAAGGTCTCTGGGAACTACTTGCATTGCCACCCAGACTTTGGGGCTGTGGGCTTTCCTGGCCACTCTATCCTCAAAAGCACCTTTTTTTCACCTTTTCCCAGCACCAGCCTCCAAAAATTCCAAACGTCCTGGCCTGGCTCCCACAACCAAGCCGGCAGCCAGAACAACTCTTGCTTTTTATGAACGCCTCTGGGAACTACTTGCATTGCCACCCAGACTTTGGGGTGCGGGCTTTCCTGGCCACTCTATCCTCAAAAGCACCTTTTGTTCACTTTTTCCCAGCACCGGCCTCCAAAAATTCCAAACGTCCTGGCCTGGCTCCCCCAACCAAGGCGTCAGCCAGACCAAGTCTTGCTTTCTTTCAAGGTCTCTGGGAACTACTTGCATTGCCACCCAGACTTTGGGGCTGTGGGCTTTCCTGGCCACTCTATCCTCAAAAGCACCTTTTTTCTTAACCTTTTTCCCAGCACCGGCGCATAAAAATTCCAAACGTCCGGAGGTGACTCCCACACCCATGGTGGCAGCGAGAACAACTCTTGCTTTCTTTCAAGGTCTCTGGGAACTACTTGCATTGCCACCCAGACTTTGGGGCTGCGGGCTTTCCTGGCCACTCTATCCTCAAAAGCACCTTTTGTTCACTTTTTCCCAGCACCGGCCTCCAAAAATTCCAAACGTCCTGGCCTGGCTCCCCCAACCAAGGCGTCAGCCAGACCAAGTCTTGCTTTCTTTCAAGGTCTCTGGGAACTACTTGCATTGCCACCCAGACTTTGGGGTGCGGGCTTTCCTGGCCACTCTATCCTCAAAAGCACCTTTTTTTCACCTTTTCCCAGCACTGGCCTCCAAAAATTCCAAACGTCCTGGCCTGGCTCCCACACCCAAGCTGGCAGCCAGAACAACTCTTGCTTTTTATGAACGCCTCTGGGAACTACTTGCATTGCCACCCAGACTTTGGGGCTGCGGGCTTTCCTGGCCACTCTATCCTCAAAAGCACCTTTTGTTCACTTTTTCCCAGCACCGGCCTCCAATATGCCGAGTGTCCGGAGCTGAGTCCTACAACCAAGGTGGCAGCCAGACCAACTCTTGCTTTCTTTCAAGGTCTCTGGGAACCACTTGCATTGCCACCCAGACTTTGGGGCTGTGGGCTTTCCTGGCCACTCTATCCTCAAAAGCACCTTTTTTCTTAACCTTTTTCCAGCACCGGCCTCCAAAAATTCCAAACGTCAGGAGCTGACCCCCACACCCAAGCTGGCAGCCAGACCAGCTCTTGCTTTCTTTCAAGGTCTCTGGGAACTACTTGCATTGCCACCCAGACTTTGGGGCTGCGGGCTTTCCTGGCCACTCTATCCTCAAAAGCAACTTTTTTCTTAACATTTTTCCAGCACCGGCCCATAAAAATTCTAAACGTCCGGAGCTGACTCCCACACCCGTGGTGGTAGCGAGAACAACTCTTGCTTTCTTTCAAGGTCTCTGGGAACTACTTGCATTGCCACCCAGACTTTGGGGCTGTGGGCTTTCCTGGCCACTCTATCCTCAAAAGCACCTTTTTTTCACTTTTTCCCAGCACCAGCCTCCAATATGCCGAACGTCCGGAGCTGAGTCCTACAACCAAGGTGGCAGCCAGAACAACTCTTGCTTTTTATGAACGCCTCTGGGAACTACTTGCATTGCCACCCAGACTTTGGGGCTGCGGGCTTTCCTGGCCACTCTATCCTCAAAAGCACCTTTTGTTCACTTTTTCCCAGCACCGGCCTCCAAAAATTCCAAACGTCCTGGCCTGGCTCCCACAACCAAGGTTGTAGCCAGAACAACTCTTGCTTTTTATGAATGCCTCTGGGAACTACTTGCATTGCCACCCAGACTTTGGGGCTGCGGGCTTTCCTGGCCACTCTATCCTCAAAAGCACCTTTTTTCTTAACATTTTTCCAGCACCGGCTTCCAAAAATTCCAAACGTCAGGAGCTGACTCCCACAACCAAGCTTGCAGCCAGAACAACTCTTGCTTTCTTTCAAGGTCTCTGGGAACTACTTGCATTGCCACCCAGACTTTGGGGCTGCGGGCTTTCCTGGCCACTCTATCCTCAAAAGCACCTTTTGTTCACTTTTTCCCAGCACCGGCCTCCAAAAATTCCAAACATCCTGGCCTGGCTCCCCCAACCAAGGCGTCAGCCAGACCAAGTCTTGCTTTCTTTCAAGGTCTCTGGGAACTACTTGCATTGCCACCCAGACTTTGGGGTGCGGGCTTTCCTGGCCACTCTATCCTCAAAAGCAACTTTTTTTCACCTTTTCCCAGCACTGGCCTCCAAAAATTCCAAACGTCCTGGCCTGGCTCCCACAACCAAGCTGGCAGCCAGAACAACTCTTGATTTTTATGAACGCCTCTGGGAACTACTTGCATTGCCACCCAGACTTTGGGGCTGCGGGCTTTCCTGGCCACTCTATCCTCAAAAGCACCTTTTTTCTTAACCTTTTTCCAGCACCGGCCCATAAAAATTCCAAACGTCAGGAGCTGACCCCCACACCCAAGCTGGCAGCCAGAACAACTCTTGCTTTCTTTCAAGGTCTCTGGGAACTACTTGCATTGCCACCCAGACTTTGGGGCTGTGGGCTTTCCTGGCCACTCTATCCTCAAAAGCACCTTTTGTTCACTTTTTCCCAGCACCAGCCTCCAATATGCCGAACGTCCGGAGCTGAGTCCTACAACCAAGGTGGCAGCCAGAACAACTCTTGCTTTCTTTCAAGGTCTCTGGGAACTACTTGCATTGCCACCCAGACTTTGGGGCTGTGGGCTTTCCTGGCCACTCTATCCTCAAAAGCACCTTTTGTTCACCTTTTCCCAGCACTGGCCTCCAAAAATTCAAAACGTCCTGGCCTGGCTCCCACAACCAAGCCGGCAGCCAGAACAACTCTTGCTTTTTATGAACGCCTCTGGGAACTACTTGCATTGCCACCCAGACTTTGGGGCTGCGGGCTTTCCTGGCCACTCTATCCTCAAAAGCACCTTTTGTTCCCTTTTTCCCAGCACCGGCCTCCAAAAATTCCAAACATCCTGGCCTGGCTCCCCCAACCAAGGCGTCAGCCAGACCAATTCTTGCTTGTTTTCAAGGCCTGTGGGAACTACTTGCATTGCCACCCAGACTTTGGGGCTGCGGGCTTTCCTGGCCACTCTATCCTCAAAAGCACCTTTTTTCTTAACCTTTTTCCAGCACCGGCCCATAAAAATTCCAAACGTCAGGAGCTGACCCCCACACGCAAGCTGGCAGCCAGACCAAGTCTTGCTTTCTTTCAAGGTCTCTGGGAACTACTTGCATTGCCACCCAGACTTTGGGGCTGCAGGCTTTCCTGGCCACTCTATCCTCAAAAGCACCTTTTGTTCACTTTTTCCCAGCACCGGCCTCCAAAAATTCCAAACGTCCTGGCCTGGCTCCCCCAACCAAGGTGGCAGCCAGACCAAGTCTTGCTTTCTTTCAAGGTCTCTGGGAACTACTTGCATTGCCACCCAGACTTTGGGGCTGCGGGCTTTCCTGGCCACTCTATCCTCAAAAGCACCTTTTGTTCACTTTTTCCCAGCACCGGCCTCCAATATGCCGAGTGTCCGGAGCTGAGTCCTACAACCAAGGTGGCAGCCAGACCAACTCTTGCTTTCTTTCAAGGTCTCTGGGAACCACTTGCATTGCCACCCAGACTTTGGGGCTGTGGGCTTTCCTGGCCACTCTATCCTCAAAAGCACCTTTTTTCTTAACCTTTTTCCAGCACCGGCCTCCAAAAATTCCAAACGTCAGGAGCTGACCCCCACACCCAAGCTGGCAGCCAGAACAACTCTTGCTTTCTTTCAAGGTCTCTGGGAACTACTTGCATTGCCACCCAGACTTTGGGACTGCGGGCTTTCCTGGCCACTCTATCCTCAAAAGCAACTTTTTTCTTAACATTTTTCCAGCACCGGCCCATAAAAATTCTAAACGTCCGGAGCTGACTCCCACACCCATGGTGGTAGCGAGAACAACTCTTGCTTTCTTTCAAGGTCTCTGGGAACTACTTGCATTGCCACCCAGACTTTGGGGCTGCGGGCTTTCCTGGCCACTCTATGCTCAAAAGCACCTTTTGTTCACTTTTTCCCAGCACCAGCCTCCAATATGCCAAACGTCCGGAGCTGAGTCCTACACCCAAGCTGGCAGCGAGAACAACTCTTGCTTTCTTTCAAGGTCTCTGGGAACTACTTGCATTGCCACCCAGACTTTGGGGTGCGGGCTTTCCTGGCCACTCTATCCTCAAAAGCACCTTTTTTCTTAACATTTTTCCAGCACCGGCCCATAAAAATTCCAAACGTCAGGAGCTGACCCCCACACCCAAGCTGGCAGCCAGACCAAGTCTTGCTTTCTTTCAAGGTCTCTGGGAACTACTTGCATTGCCACCCAGACTTTGGGGCTGTGGGCTTTCCTGGCCACTCTATCCTCAAAAGCACCTTTTGTTCACTTTTTCCCAGCACCGGCCTCCAAAAATTCCAAGCGTCCTGGCCTGGCTCCCACAACCAAGGCGTCAGCCAGAACAACTCTTGCTTTCTTTCAAGGTCTCTGGGAACTACTTGCATTGCCACCCAGACTTTGGGTCTGCGGGCTTTCCTGGCCACTCTATCCTCAAAAGCACCTTTTTTCTTAACCTTTTTCCCAGCACCGGCCCATAAAAATTCCAAACGTCCGGAGGTGACTCCCACACCCATGGTGGCAGCGAGAACAACTCTTGCTTTCTTTCAAGGTCTCTGGGAACTACTTGCATTGCCACCCAGACTTTGGGGCTGCGGGCTTTCCTGGCCACTCTATCCTCAAAAGCACCTTTTTTCTTAACATTTTTCCCAGCACCGGCGCATAAAAATTCCAAACGTCCGGAGGTGACTCCCACACCCATGGTGGCAGCGAGAACAACTCTTGCTTTCTTTCAAGGTCTCTGGGAACTACTTGCATTGCCACCCAGACTTTGGGGCTGCGGGCTTTCCTGGCCACTCTATCCTCAAAAGCACCTTTTGTTCACTTTTTCCCAGCACCGGCCTCCAAAAATTCCAAACGTCCTGGCCTGGCTCCCCCAACCAAGGCGTCAGCCAGACCAAGTCTTGCTTTCTTTCAAGGTCTCTGGGAACTACTTGCATTGCCACCCAGACTTTGGGGTGCGGGCTTTCCTGGCCACTCTATCCTCAAAAGCACCTTTTTTTCACCTTTTCCCAGCACTGGCCTCCAAAAATTCCAAACGTCCTGGCCTGGCTCCCACACCCAAGCTGGCAGCCAGAACAACTCTTGCTTTTTATGAACGCCTCTGGGAACTACTTGCATTGCCACCCAGACTTTGGGGCTGCGGGCTTTCCTGGCCACTCTATCCTCAAAAGCACCTTTTGTTCACTTTTTCCCAGCACCGGCCTCCAATATGCCGAGTGTCCGGAGCTGACTCCTACAACCAAGGTGGCAGCCAGACCAACTCTTGCTTTCTTTCAAGGTCTCTGGGAACCACTTGCATTGCCACCCAGACTTTGGGGCTGTGGGCTTTCCTGGCCACTCTATCCTCAAAAGCACCTTTTTTCTTAACCTTTTTCCAGCACCGGCCTCCAAAAATTCCAAACGTCAGGAGCTGACCCCCACACCCAAGCTGGCAGCCAGAACAACTCTTGCTTTCTTTCAAGGTCTCTGGGAACTACTTGCATTGCCACCCAGACTTTGGGGCTGCGGGCTTTCCTGGCCACTCTATCCTCAAAAGCACCTTTTGTTCACTTTTTCCCAGCACCGGCCTCCAAAAATTCCAAACGTCCTGGCCTGGCTCCCACAACCAAGGCGTCAGCCAGACCAAGTCTTGCTTTCTTTCAAGGTCTCTGGGAACTACTTGCATTGCCACCCAGACTTTGGGGTGCGGGCTTTCCTGGCCACTCTATCCTCAAAAGCAACTTTTTTTCACCTTTTCCCAGCACTGGCCTCCAAAAATTCCAAACGTCCTGGCCTGGCTCCCACAACCAAGCTGGCAGCCAGAACAACTCTTCCTTTTTATGAACGCCTCTGGGAACTACTTGCATTGCCACCCAGACTTTGGGGCTGTGGGCTTTCCTGGCCACTCTATCCTCAAAAGCACCTTTTTTCTTAACCTTTTTCCAGCACCGGCCCATAAAAATTCCAAACGTCCGGAGCTGACTCCCACACCCATGGTGGCAGCGAGAACAACTCTTGCTTTCTTTCAAGGTGTCTGGGAACTACTTGCATTGCCACCCAGACTTTGGGGCTGCGGGCTTTCCTGGCCACTCTATCCTCAAAAGCACCTTTTGTTCACTTTTTCCCAGCACCAGCCTCCAATATGCCGAACGTCCGGAGCTGAGTCCTACAACCAAGGCGGCAGCCAGAACAACTCTTGCTTTCTTTCAAGGTCTCTGGGAACTACTTGCATTGCCACCCAGACTTTGGGGCTGTGGGCTTTCCTGGCCACTCTATCCTCAAAAGCACCTTTTTTTCACCTTTTCCCAGCACCAGCCTCCAAAAATTCCAAACGTCCTGGCCTGGCTCCCACAACCAAGGTGGTAGCCAGAACAACTCTTGCTTTTTATGAACGCCTCTGGGAACTACTTGCATTGCCACCCAGACTTTGGGGCTGCGGGCTTTCTTGGCCACTCTATCCTCAAAAGCACCTTTTGTTCCCTTTTTCCCAGCACTGGCCTCCAAAAATTCCAAACATCCTGGCCTGGCTCCCCCAACCAAGGTGTCAGCCAGACCAACTCTTGCTTGTTTTCAAGGCCTGTGGGAACTACTTGCATTGCCACCCAGACTTTGGGGCTGCGGGCTTTCCTGGCCACTCTATCCTCAAAAGCACCTTTTTTCTTAACATTTTTCCAGCACCGGCCCATAAAAATTCCAAACGTCAGGAGCTGACCCCCACACCCAAGCTGGCAGCCAGACCAAGTCTTGCTTTCTTTCAAGGTCTCTGGGAACTACTTGCATTGCCACCCAGACTTTGGGGCTGCAGGCTTTCCTGGCCACTCTATCCTCAAAAGCACCTTTTGTTCACTTTTTCCCAGCACCGGCCTCCAAAAATTCCAAACGTCCTGGCCTGGCTCCCCCAACCAAGGCGTCAGCCAGACCAAGTCTTGCTTTCTTTCAAGGTCTCTGGGAACTACTTGCATTGCCACCCAGACTTTGGGGCTGTGGGCTTTCCTGGCCACTCTATCCTCAAAAGCACCTTTTTTCTTAACCTTTTTCCCAGCACCGGCGCATAAAAATTCCAAACGTCCGGAGGTGACTCCCACACCCATGGTGGCAGCGAGAACAACTCTTGCTTTCTTTCAAGGTCTCTGGGAACTACTTGCATTGCCACCCAGACTTTGGGGCTGCGGGCTTTCCTGGCCACTCTATCCTCAAAAGCACCTTTTGTTCACTTTTTCCCAGCACCGGCCTCCAAAAATTCCAAACGTCCTGGCCTGGCTCCCCCAACCAAGGCGTCAGCCAGACCAAGTCTTGCTTTCTTTCAAGGTCTCTGGGAACTACTTGCATTGCCACCCAGACTTTGGGGTGCGGGCTTTCCTGGCCACTCTATCCTCAAAAGCACCTTTTTTTCACCTTTTCCCAGCACTGGCCTCCAATATGCCGAACGTCCGGAGCTGAGTCCTACAACCAAGGTGGCAGCCAGAACAACTCTTGCTTTTTATGAACGCCTCTGGGAACTACTTGCATTGCCACCCAGACTTTGGGGCTGCGGGCTTTCCTGGCCACTCTATCCTCAAAAGCACCTTTTGTTCACTTTTTCCCAGCACCGGCCTCCAATATGCCGAGTGTCCGGAGCTGAGTCCTACAACCAAGGTGGCAGCCAGACCAACTCTTGCTTTCTTTCAAGGTCTCTGGGAACCACTTGCATTGCCACCCAGACTTTGGGGCTGTGGGCTTTCCTGGCCACTCTATCCTCAAAAGCACCTTTTTTCTTAACCTTTTTCCAGCACCGGCCTCCAAAAATTCCAAACGTCAGGAGCTGACCCCCACACCCAAGCTGGCAGCCAGAACAACTCTTGCTTTCTTTCAAGGTCTCTGGGAACTACTTGCATTGCCACCCAGACTTTGGGGCTGCGGGCTTTCCTGGCCACTCTATCCTCAAAAGCAACTTTTTTCTTAACATTTTTCCAGCACCGGCCCATAAAAATTCTAAACGTCCGGAGCTGACTCCCACACCCGTGGTGGTAGCGAGAGCAACTCTTGCTTTCTTTCAAGGTCTCTGGGAACTACTTGCATTGCCACCCAGACTTTGGGGCTGTGGGCTTTCCTGGCCACTCTATCCTCAAAAGCACCTTTTTTTCACTTTTTCCCAGCACCAGCCTCCAATATGCCGAACGTCCGGAGCTGAGTCCTACAACCAAGGTGGCAGCCAGAACAACTCTTGCTTTTTATGAACGCCTCTGGGAACTACTTGCATTGCCACCCAGACTTTGGGGCTGCGGGCTTTCCTGGCCACTCTATCCTCAAAAGCACCTTTTGTTCACTTTTTCCCAGCACCGGCCTCCAAAAATTCCAAACATCCTGGCCTGGCTCCCCCAACCAAGGCGTCAGCCAGACCAAGTCTTGCTTTCTTTCAAGGTCTCTGGGAACTACTTGCATTGCCACCCAGACTTTGGGGCTGTGGGCTTTCCTGGCCACTCTATCCTCAAAAGCACCTTTTGTTCACTTTTTCCCAGCACCAGCCTCCAAAAATTCCAAACGTCCTGGCCTGGCTCCCCCAACCAAGGCGTCAGCCAGACCAAGTCATGCTTTCTTTCAAGGTCTCTGGGAACTACTTGCATTGCCACCCAGACTTTGGGGCTGTGGGCTTTCCTGGCCACTCTATCCTCAAAAGCACCTTTTTTCTTAACCTTTTTCCCAGCAACGGCCCATAAAAATTCCAAACGTCCGGAGGTGACTCCCACACCCATGGTGGCAGCGAGAACAACTGTTGCTTTCTTTCAAGGTCTCTGGGAACTACTTGCATTGCCACCCAGACTTTGGGGCTGTGGGCTTTCCTGGCCACTCTGTCCTCAAAAGCACCTTTTGTTCACTTTTTCCCAGCACCGGCCTCCAAAAATTCCAAACGTCCTGGCCTGGCTCCCACAACCAAGGTTGTAGCCAGAACAACTCTTGCTTTTTATGAATGCCTCTGGGAACTACTTGCATTGCCACCCAGACTTTGGGGCTGCGGGCTTTCCTGGCCACTCTATCCTCAAAAGCACCTTTTTTCTTAACATTTTTCCAGCACCGGCTTCCAAAAATTCCAAACGTCAGGAGCTGACTCCCACAACCAAGCTTGCAGCCAGAACAACTCTTGCTTTCTTTCAAGGTCTCTGGGAACTACTTGCATTGCCACCCAGACTTTGGGGCTGCGGGCTTTCCTGGCCACTCTATCCTCAAAAGCACCTTTTGTTCACTTTTTCCCAGCACCAGCCTCCAAAAATTCCAAACGTCCTGGCCTGGCTCCCACAACCAAGGTGGCAGCCAGAACAACTCTTGCTTTCTTTCAAGGTCTCTGGGAACTACTTGCATTGCCACCCAGACTTTGGGGCTGCGGGCTTTCCTGGCCACTCTATCCTCAAAAGCACCTTTTGTTCACTTTTTCTCAGCACCGGCCTCCAATATGCCGAGCGTCCGGAGCTGAGTCCTACAACCAAGGTGGCAGCCAGACCAACTCTTGTTTTCTTTCAAGGTCTCTGGGAACCACTTGCATTGCCACCCAGACTTTGGGGCTGTGGGCTTTCCTGGCCACTCTATCCTCAAAAGCACCTTTTTTCTTAACCTTTTTCCAGCACCGGCCTCCAAAAATTCCAAACGTCAGGAGCTGACCCCCACACCCAAGCTGGCAGCCAGAACAACTGTTGCTTTCTTTCAAGGTCTCTGGGAACTACTTGCATTGCCACCCAGACTTTGGGGCTGCGGGCTTTCCTGGCCACTCTATCCTCAAAAGCAACTTTTTTCTTAACATTTTTCCAGCACCGGCCCATAAAAATTCTAAACGTCCGGAGCTGACTCCCACACCCGTGGTGACAGCCAGAACAACTCTTGCTTTCTTTCAAGGCCTCTGGGAACTACTTGCATTGCCACCCAGACTTTGGGGCTGCGGGCTTTCCTGGCCACTCTATCCTCAAAAGCACCTTTTGTTCACTTTTTCCCAGCACCAGCCTCCAATATGCCGAACGTCCGGAGCTGAGTCCTACAACCAAGGTGGCAGCCAGAACAACTCTTGCTTTTTATGAACGCCTCTGGGAACTACTTGCATTGCCACCCAGACTTTGGGGCTGCGGGCTTTCCTGGCCACTCTATCCTCAAAAGCACCTTTTGTTCCCTTTTTCCCAGCACTGGCCTCCAAAAATTCCAAACATCCTGGCCTGGCTCCCCCAACCAAGGCGTCAGCCAGACCAAGTCTTGCTTGTTTTCAAGGCCTGTGGGAACTACTTGCATTGCCACCCAGACTTTGGGGCTGTGGGCTTTCCTGGCCACTCTATCCTCAAAAGCACCTTTTGTTCCCTTTTTCCCAGCACTGGCCTCCAAAAATTCCAAACATCCTGGCCTGGCTCCCCCAACCAAGGCGTCAGCCAGACCAACTCTTGCTTGTTTTCAAGGCCTGTGGGAACTACTTGCATTGCCACCCAGACTTTGGGGCTGTGGGCTTTCCTGGCCACTCTATCCTCAAAAGCACCTTTTTTCTTAACCTTTTTCCAGCACCGGCCCATAAAAATTCCAAACGTCAGGAGCTGATCCCCACACCCAAGCTGGCAGCCAGACCAAGTCTTGCTTTCTTTCAAGGTCTCTGGGAACTACTTGCATTGCCACCCAGACTTTGGGGCTGCGGGCTTTCCTGGCCACTCTATCCTCAAAAGCACCTTTTTTCTTAACCTTTTTCCAGCACCGGCCCATAAAAATTCCAAACATCCTGGCCTGGCTCCCCCAAACAAGCCGTCAGATAGACCAAGTCTTGCTTTCTTTCAAGGTCTCTGGGAACTACTTGCATTGCCACCCAGACTTTGGGGCTGTGGGCTTTCCTGGCCACTCTATCCTCAAAAGCACCTTTTGTTCACTTTTTCCCAGCACCGGCCTCCAAAAATTCCAAACATCCTGGCCTGGCTCCCCCAACCAAGGCGTCAGCCAGACCAAGTCATGCTTTCTTTCAAGGTCTCTGGGAACTACTTGCATTGCCACCCAGACTTTGGGGCTGTGGGCTTTCCTGGCCACTCTATCCTCAAAAGCACCTTTTTTCTTAACCTTTTTCCCAGCACCGGCCCATAAAAATTCCAAACGTCCGGAGGTGACTCCCACACCCAAGGTGACAGCGAGAACAACTCTTCTTTCTTTCAAGGTCTCTGGGAACTACTTGCATTGCCACCCAGACTTTGGGGCTGCGGGCTTTCCTGGCCACTCTGTCCTCAAAAGCACCTTTTGTTCACTTTTTCCCAGCACCAGCCTCCAATATGCCAAACGTCCTGGCCTGGCTCCCACAACCAAGGTGACAGCCAGAACAACTCTTGCTTTCTTTCAAGGTCTCTGGGAACTACTTGCATTGCCACCCAGACTTTGGGGCTGCGGGCTTTCCTGGCCACTCTATCCTCAAAAGCACCTTTTTTCTTAACCTTTTTCCAGCACCGGCCCATAAAAATTCCAAACGTCCTGGCCTGGCTCCCACACCGAAGCTGGCAGCCAGAACAACTCTTGCTTGCTTTGAATGTCTCTGGGAACTACTTGCATTGCCACCCAGACTTTGGGACTGCGGGCTTTCCTGGCCACTCTATCCTCAAAAGCACCTTTTGTTCACTTTTTCCCAACACCGGCCTCCAAAAATTCCAAACGTCCTGGCCTGGCTCCCCCAACCAAGGCGTCAGCCAGACCAAGTCTTGCTTTCTTTCAAGGTCTCTGGGAACTACTTGCATTGCCACCCAGACTTTGGGGCTGCGGGCTTTCCTGGCCACTCTATCCTCAAAAGCACCTTTTTTCTTAACCTTTTTCCCAGCACCGGCCTCCAAAAATTCCAAACGTCAGGAGCTGACCCCCACACCCAAGCTGGCAGCCAGACCAAGTCTTGCTTTCTTTCAAGGTCTCTGGGAACTACTTGCATTGCCACCCAGACTTTGGGTCTGCGGGCTTTCCTGGCCACTCTATCCTCAAAAGCACCTTTTGTTCACTTTTTCCCAGCACCGGCCTCCAAAAATTCCAAACGTCCTGGCCTGGCTCCCCCAACCAAGCCGTCAGCCAGACCAAGTCTTGCTTTCTTTCAAGGTCTCTGGGAACTACTTGCATTGCCACCCAGACTCTGGGGCTGCGGGCTTTCCTGGCCACTCTATCCTCAAAAGCACGTTTTTTCTTAACATTTTTCCCAGCACCGGCCCATAAAAATTCCAAACGTCAGGAGCTGACCCCCACACCCAAGCTGGCAGCCAGACCAAGTCTTGCTTTCTTTCAAGGTCTCTGGGAACTACTTGCATTGCCACCCAGACTTTGGGGCTGCGGGCTTTCCTGGCCACTGTATCCTCAAAAGCACATTTTGTTCACTTTTTCCCAGCACCGGCCTCCAAAAATTCCAAGCGTCCTGGCCTGGCTCCCCCAACCAAGGCGTCAGCCAGACCAACTCTTGCTTGTTTTCAAGGCCTGTGGGAACTACTTGCATTGCCACCCAGACTTTGGGGCTGTGGGCTTTCCTGGCCACTCTATCCTCAAAAGCACCTTTTTTCTTAACCTTTTTCCAGCACCGGCCCATAAAAATTCCAAACGTCAGGAGCTGATCCCCACACCCAAGCTGGCAGCCAGACCAAGTCTTGCTTTCTTTCAAGGTCTCTGGGAACTACTTGCATTGCCACCCAGACTTTGGGGTGCAGGCTTTCCTGGCCACTCTATCCTCAAAAGCACCTTTTGTTCACTTTTTCCCAGCACTGGCCTCCAATATGCCGAGTGTCCGGAGCTGAGTCCTACAACCAAGGTGGCAGCCAGACCAACTCTTGCTTTCTTTCAAGGTCTCTGGGAACCACTTGCATTGCCACCCAGACTTTGGGGCTGTGGGCTTTCCTGGCCACTCTATCCTCAAAAGCACCTTTTGTTCACTTTTTTCCAGCACCGGCCTCCAAAAATTCCAAACGTCAGGAGTTGACCCTCACACCCAAGCTGGCAGCCAGAACAACTCTTGCTTTCTTTCAAGGTCTCTGGGAACTACTTGCATTGCCACCCAGACTTTGGGGCTGCGGGCTTTCCTGGCCACTCTATCCTCAAAAGCACCTTTTTTTCACTTTTTCCCAGCACCAGCCTCCAATATGCCGAACGTCCGGAGCTGAGTCCTACAACCAAGGTGGCAGCCAGAACAACTCTTGCTTTTTATGAACGCCTCTGGGAACTACTTGCATTGCCACCCAGACTTTGGGGCTGCGGGCTTTCCTGGCCACTCTATCCTCAAAAGCACCTTTTGTTCACTTTTTCCCAGCACCGGCCTCCAATATGCCGAGTGTCCGGAGCTGAGTCCTACAACCAAGGTGGCAGCCAGACCAACTCTTGCTTTCTTTCAAGGTCTCTGGGAACCACTTGCATTGCCACCCAGACTTTGGGGCTGTGGGCTTTCCTGGCCACTCTATCCTCAAAAGCACCTTTTTTCTTAACCTTTTTCCCAGCACCGGCCTCCAAAAATTCCAAACGTCAGGAGCTGACCCCCACACCCAAGCTGGCAGCCAGAACAACTCTTGCTTTCTTTCAAGGTCTCTGGGAACTACTTGCATTGCCACCCAGACTTTGGGGCTGCGGGCTTTCCTGGCCACTCTATCCTCAAAAGCACCTTTTTTCTTAACCTTTTTCCAGCACCGGCCCATAAAAATTCCAAACATCCTGGCCTGGCTCCCCCAACCAAGGCGTCAGCCAGACCAAGTCTTGCTTTCTTTCAAGGTCTCTGGGAACTACTTGCATTGCCACCCAGACTTTGGGGCTGCGGGCTTTCCTGGCCACTCTATCCTCAAAAGCACCTTTTGTTCACTTTTTCCCAGCACCGGCCTCCAAAAATTCCAAACGTCCTGGCCTGGCTCCCCCAACCAAGGCGTCAGCCAGACCAAGTCTTGCTTTCTTTCAAGGTCTCTGGGAACTACTTGCATTGCCACCCAGACTTTGGGGCTGCGGGCTTTCCTGGCCACTCTATCCTCAAAAGCACCTTTTTTCTTAACCTTTTTCCAGCACCGGCTCATAAAAATTCCAAACGTCAGGAGCTGACCCCCACACCCAAGCTGGCAGCCAGACCAAGTCTTGCTTTCTTTCAAGGTCTCTGGGAACTACTTGCATTGCCACCCAGACTTTGGGGCTGCAGGCTTTCCTGGCCACTCTATCCTCAAAAGCACCTTTTGTTCACTTTTTCCCAGCACCGGCCTCCAAAAATTCCAAACGTCCTGGCCTGGCTCCCCCAACCAAGGCGTCAGCCAGACCAAGTCTTGCTTTCTTTCAAGGTCTCTGGGAACTACTTGCATTGCCACCCAGACTTTGGGGCTGTGGGCTTTCCTGGCCACTCTATCCTCAAAAGCACCTTTTTTCTTAACCTTTTTCCCAGCACCGGCGCATAAAAATTCCAAACGTCCGGAGGTGACTCCCACACCCATGGTGGCAGCGAGAACAACTCTTGCTTTCTTTCAAGGTCTCTGGGAACTACTTGCATTGCCACCCAGACTTTGGGGCTGCGGGCTTTCCTGGCCACTCTATCCTCAAAAGCACCTTTTGTTCACTTTTTCCCAGCACCGGCCTCCAAAAATTCCAAACGTCCTGGCCTGGCTCCCCCAACCAAGGCGTCAGCCAGACCAAGTCTTGCTTTCTTTCAAGGTCTCTGGGAACTACTTGCATTGCCACCCAGACTTTGGGGTGCGGGCTTTCCTGGCCACTCTATCCTCAAAAGCACCTTTTTTTCACCTTTTCCCAGCACTGGCCTCCAATATGCCGAACGTCCGGAGCTGAGTCCTACAACCAAGGTGGCAGCCAGAACAACTCTTGCTTTTTATGAACGCCTCTGGGAACTACTTGCATTGCCACCCAGACTTTGGGGCTGCGGGCTTTCCTGGCCACTCTATCCTCAAAAGCACCTTTTGTTCACTTTTTCCCAGCACCGGCCTCCAATATGCCGAGTGTCCGGAGCTGAGTCCTACAACCAAGGTGGCAGCCAGACCAACTCTTGCTTTCTTTCAAGGTCTCTGGGAACCACTTGCATTGCCACCCAGACTTTGGGGCTGTGGGCTTTCCTGGCCACTCTATCCTCAAAAGCACCTTTTTTCTTAACCTTTTTCCAGCACCGGCCTCCAAAAATTCCAAACGTCAGGAGCTGACCCCCACACCCAAGCTGGCAGCCAGAACAACTCTTGCTTTCTTTCAAGGTCTCTGGGAACTACTTGCATTGCCACCCAGACTTTGGGGCTGCGGGCTTTCCTGGCCACTCTATCCTCAAAAGCAACTTTTTTCTTAACATTTTTCCAGCACCGGCCCATAAAAATTCTAAACGTCCGGAGCTGACTCCCACACCCGTGGTGGTAGCGAGAGCAACTCTTGCTTTCTTTCAAGGTCTCTGGGAACTACTTGCATTGCCACCCAGACTTTGGGGCTGTGGGCTTTCCTGGCCACTCTATCCTCAAAAGCACCTTTTTTTCACTTTTTCCCAGCACCAGCCTCCAATATGCCGAACGTCCGGAGCTGAGTCCTACAACCAAGGTGGCAGCCAGAACAACTCTTGCTTTTTATGAACGCCTCTGGGAACTACTTGCATTGCCACCCAGACTTTGGGGCTGCGGGCTTTCCTGGCCACTCTATCCTCAAAAGCACCTTTTGTTCACTTTTTCCCAGCACCGGCCTCCAAAAATTCCAAACATCCTGGCCTGGCTCCCCCAACCAAGGCGTCAGCCAGACCAAGTCTTGCTTTCTTTCAAGGTCTCTGGGAACTACTTGCATTGCCACCCAGACTTTGGGGCTGTGGGCTTTCCTGGCCACTCTATCCTCAAAAGCACCTTTTGTTCACTTTTTCCCAGCACCAGCCTCCAAAAATTCCAAACGTCCTGGCCTGGCTCCCCCAACCAAGGCGTCAGCCAGACCAAGTCATGCTTTCTTTCAAGGTCTCTGGGAACTACTTGCATTGCCACCCAGACTTTGGGGCTGTGGGCTTTCCTGGCCACTCTATCCTCAAAAGCACCTTTTTTCTTAACCTTTTTCCCAGCAACGGCCCATAAAAATTCCAAACGTCCGGAGGTGACTCCCACACCCATGGTGGCAGCGAGAACAACTGTTGCTTTCTTTCAAGGTCTCTGGGAACTACTTGCATTGCCACCCAGACTTTGGGGCTGTGGGCTTTCCTGGCCACTCTGTCCTCAAAAGCACCTTTTGTTCACTTTTTCCCAGCACCGGCCTCCAAAAATTCCAAACGTCCTGGCCTGGCTCCCACAACCAAGGTTGTAGCCAGAACAACTCTTGCTTTTTATGAATGCCTCTGGGAACTACTTGCATTGCCACCCAGACTTTGGGGCTGCGGGCTTTCCTGGCCACTCTATCCTCAAAAGCACCTTTTTTCTTAACATTTTTCCAGCACCGGCTTCCAAAAATTCCAAACGTCAGGAGCTGACTCCCACAACCAAGCTTGCAGCCAGAACAACTCTTGCTTTCTTTCAAGGTCTCTGGGAACTACTTGCATTGCCACCCAGACTTTGGGGCTGCGGGCTTTCCTGGCCACTCTATCCTCAAAAGCACCTTTTGTTCACTTTTTCCCAGCACCAGCCTCCAAAAATTCCAAACGTCCTGGCCTGGCTCCCACAACCAAGGTGGCAGCCAGAACAACTCTTGCTTTCTTTCAAGGTCTCTGGGAACTACTTGCATTGCCACCCAGACTTTGGGGCTGCGGGCTTTCCTGGCCACTCTATCCTCAAAAGCACCTTTTGTTCACTTTTTCTCAGCACCGGCCTCCAATATGCCGAGCGTCCGGAGCTGAGTCCTACAACCAAGGTGGCAGCCAGACCAACTCTTGTTTTCTTTCAAGGTCTCTGGGAACCACTTGCATTGCCACCCAGACTTTGGGGCTGTGGGCTTTCCTGGCCACTCTATCCTCAAAAGCACCTTTTTTCTTAACCTTTTTCCAGCACCGGCCTCCAAAAATTCCAAACGTCAGGAGCTGACCCCCACACCCAAGCTGGCAGCCAGAACAACTGTTGCTTTCTTTCAAGGTCTCTGGGAACTACTTGCATTGCCACCCAGACTTTGGGGCTGCGGGCTTTCCTGGCCACTCTATCCTCAAAAGCAACTTTTTTCTTAACATTTTTCCAGCACCGGCCCATAAAAATTCTAAACGTCCGGAGCTGACTCCCACACCCGTGGTGACAGCCAGAACAACTCTTGCTTTCTTTCAAGGCCTCTGGGAACTACTTGCATTGCCACCCAGACTTTGGGGCTGCGGGCTTTCCTGGCCACTCTATCCTCAAAAGCACCTTTTGTTCACTTTTTCCCAGCACCAGCCTCCAATATGCCGAACGTCCGGAGCTGAGTCCTACAACCAAGGTGGCAGCCAGAACAACTCTTGCTTTTTATGAACGCCTCTGGGAACTACTTGCATTGCCACCCAGACTTTGGGGCTGCGGGCTTTCCTGGCCACTCTATCCTCAAAAGCACCTTTTGTTCCCTTTTTCCCAGCACTGGCCTCCAAAAATTCCAAACATCCTGGCCTGGCTCCCCCAACCAAGGCGTCAGCCAGACCAAGTCTTGCTTGTTTTCAAGGCCTGTGGGAACTACTTGCATTGCCACCCAGACTTTGGGGCTGTGGGCTTTCCTGGCCACTCTATCCTCAAAAGCACCTTTTGTTCCCTTTTTCCCAGCACTGGCCTCCAAAAATTCCAAACATCCTGGCCTGGCTCCCCCAACCAAGGCGTCAGCCAGACCAACTCTTGCTTGTTTTCAAGGCCTGTGGGAACTACTTGCATTGCCACCCAGACTTTGGGGCTGTGGGCTTTCCTGGCCACTCTATCCTCAAAAGCACCTTTTTTCTTAACCTTTTTCCAGCACCGGCCCATAAAAATTCCAAACGTCAGGAGCTGATCCCCACACCCAAGCTGGCAGCCAGACCAAGTCTTGCTTTCTTTCAAGGTCTCTGGGAACTACTTGCATTGCCACCCAGACTTTGGGGCTGCGGGCTTTCCTGGCCACTCTATCCTCAAAAGCACCTTTTTTCTTAACCTTTTTCCAGCACCGGCCCATAAAAATTCCAAACATCCTGGCCTGGCTCCCCCAAACAAGCCGTCAGATAGACCAAGTCTTGCTTTCTTTCAAGGTCTCTGGGAACTACTTGCATTGCCACCCAGACTTTGGGGCTGTGGGCTTTCCTGGCCACTCTATCCTCAAAAGCACCTTTTGTTCACTTTTTCCCAGCACCGGCCTCCAAAAATTCCAAACATCCTGGCCTGGCTCCCCCAACCAAGGCGTCAGCCAGACCAAGTCATGCTTTCTTTCAAGGTCTCTGGGAACTACTTGCATTGCCACCCAGACTTTGGGGCTGTGGGCTTTCCTGGCCACTCTATCCTCAAAAGCACCTTTTTTCTTAACCTTTTTCCCAGCACCGGCCCATAAAAATTCCAAACGTCCGGAGGTGACTCCCACACCCAAGGTGACAGCGAGAACAACTCTTCTTTCTTTCAAGGTCTCTGGGAACTACTTGCATTGCCACCCAGACTTTGGGGCTGCGGGCTTTCCTGGCCACTCTGTCCTCAAAAGCACCTTTTGTTCACTTTTTCCCAGCACCAGCCTCCAATATGCCAAACGTCCTGGCCTGGCTCCCACAACCAAGGTGACAGCCAGAACAACTCTTGCTTTCTTTCAAGGTCTCTGGGAACTACTTGCATTGCCACCCAGACTTTGGGGCTGCGGGCTTTCCTGGCCACTCTATCCTCAAAAGCACCTTTTTTCTTAACCTTTTTCCAGCACCGGCCCATAAAAATTCCAAACGTCCTGGCCTGGCTCCCACACCGAAGCTGGCAGCCAGAACAACTCTTGCTTGCTTTGAATGTCTCTGGGAACTACTTGCATTGCCACCCAGACTTTGGGACTGCGGGCTTTCCTGGCCACTCTATCCTCAAAAGCACCTTTTGTTCACTTTTTCCCAACACCGGCCTCCAAAAATTCCAAACGTCCTGGCCTGGCTCCCCCAACCAAGGCGTCAGCCAGACCAAGTCTTGCTTTCTTTCAAGGTCTCTGGGAACTACTTGCATTGCCACCCAGACTTTGGGGCTGCGGGCTTTCCTGGCCACTCTATCCTCAAAAGCACCTTTTTTCTTAACCTTTTTCCCAGCACCGGCCTCCAAAAATTCCAAACGTCAGGAGCTGACCCCCACACCCAAGCTGGCAGCCAGACCAAGTCTTGCTTTCTTTCAAGGTCTCTGGGAACTACTTGCATTGCCACCCAGACTTTGGGTCTGCGGGCTTTCCTGGCCACTCTATCCTCAAAAGCACCTTTTGTTCACTTTTTCCCAGCACCGGCCTCCAAAAATTCCAAACGTCCTGGCCTGGCTCCCCCAACCAAGCCGTCAGCCAGACCAAGTCTTGCTTTCTTTCAAGGTCTCTGGGAACTACTTGCATTGCCACCCAGACTCTGGGGCTGCGGGCTTTCCTGGCCACTCTATCCTCAAAAGCACGTTTTTTCTTAACATTTTTCCCAGCACCGGCCCATAAAAATTCCAAACGTCAGGAGCTGACCCCCACACCCAAGCTGGCAGCCAGACCAAGTCTTGCTTTCTTTCAAGGTCTCTGGGAACTACTTGCATTGCCACCCAGACTTTGGGGCTGCGGGCTTTCCTGGCCACTGTATCCTCAAAAGCACATTTTGTTCACTTTTTCCCAGCACCGGCCTCCAAAAATTCCAAGCGTCCTGGCCTGGCTCCCCCAACCAAGGCGTCAGCCAGACCAACTCTTGCTTGTTTTCAAGGCCTGTGGGAACTACTTGCATTGCCACCCAGACTTTGGGGCTGTGGGCTTTCCTGGCCACTCTATCCTCAAAAGCACCTTTTTTCTTAACCTTTTTCCAGCACCGGCCCATAAAAATTCCAAACGTCAGGAGCTGATCCCCACACCCAAGCTGGCAGCCAGACCAAGTCTTGCTTTCTTTCAAGGTCTCTGGGAACTACTTGCATTGCCACCCAGACTTTGGGGTGCAGGCTTTCCTGGCCACTCTATCCTCAAAAGCACCTTTTGTTCACTTTTTCCCAGCACTGGCCTCCAATATGCCGAGTGTCCGGAGCTGAGTCCTACAACCAAGGTGGCAGCCAGACCAACTCTTGCTTTCTTTCAAGGTCTCTGGGAACCACTTGCATTGCCACCCAGACTTTGGGGCTGTGGGCTTTCCTGGCCACTCTATCCTCAAAAGCACCTTTTGTTCACTTTTTTCCAGCACCGGCCTCCAAAAATTCCAAACGTCAGGAGTTGACCCTCACACCCAAGCTGGCAGCCAGAACAACTCTTGCTTTCTTTCAAGGTCTCTGGGAACTACTTGCATTGCCACCCAGACTTTGGGGCTGCGGGCTTTCCTGGCCACTCTATCCTCAAAAGCACCTTTTTTTCACTTTTTCCCAGCACCAGCCTCCAATATGCCGAACGTCCGGAGCTGAGTCCTACAACCAAGGTGGCAGCCAGAACAACTCTTGCTTTTTATGAACGCCTCTGGGAACTACTTGCATTGCCACCCAGACTTTGGGGCTGCGGGCTTTCCTGGCCACTCTATCCTCAAAAGCACCTTTTGTTCACTTTTTCCCAGCACCGGCCTCCAATATGCCGAGTGTCCGGAGCTGAGTCCTACAACCAAGGTGGCAGCCAGACCAACTCTTGCTTTCTTTCAAGGTCTCTGGGAACCACTTGCATTGCCACCCAGACTTTGGGGCTGTGGGCTTTCCTGGCCACTCTATCCTCAAAAGCACCTTTTTTCTTAACCTTTTTCCAGCACCGGCCTCCAAAAATTCCAAACGTCAGGAGCTGACCCCCACACCCAAGCTGGCAGCCAGAACAACTCTTGCTTTCTTTCAAGGTCTCTGGGAACTACTTGCATTGCCACCCAGACTTTGGGGCTGCGGGCTTTCCTGGCCACTCTATCCTCAAAAGCACCTTTTTTCTTAACCTTTTTCCAGCACCGGCCCATAAAAATTCCAAACATCCTGGCCTGGCTCCCCCAACCAAGGCGTCAGCCAGACCAAGTCTTGCTTTCTTTCAAGGTCTCTGGGAACTACTTGCATTGCCACCCAGACTTTGGGGCTGCGGGCTTTCCTGGCCACTCTATCCTCAAAAGCACCTTTTGTTCACTTTTTCCCAGCACCGGCCTCCAAAAATTCCAAACGTCCTGGCCTGGCTCCCCCAACCAAGGCGTCAGCCAGACCAAGTCTTGCTTTCTTTCAAGGTCTCTGGGAACTACTTGCATTGCCACCCAGACTTTGGGGCTGCGGGCTTTCCTGGCCACTCTATCCTCAAAAGCACCTTTTTTCTTAACCTTTTTCCAGCACCGGCTCATAAAAATTCCAAACGTCAGGAGCTGATCCCCACACCCAAGCTGGCAGCCAGACCAAGTCTTGCTTTCTTTCAAGGTCTCTGGGAACTACTTGCATTGCCACCCAGACTTTGGGGTGCGGGCTTTCCTGGCCACTCTATCCTCAAAAGCACCTTTTTTCTTAACCTTTTTCCAGGACCGGCCCATAAAAATTCCAAACGTCCGGAGCTGACTCCCACACCGAAGCTGGCAGCCAGAACAACTCTTGCTTGTTTTGAATGTCTCTGGGAACTACTTGCATTGCCACCCAGACTTTGGGGTGCGGGCTTTCCTGGCCACTCTATCCTCAAAAGCACCTTTTGTTCACTTTTTCCCAGCACCGGACTCCAAAAATTCCAAGCGTCCTGGCCTGGCTCCCCCAACCAAGGCGTCAGCCAGACCAAGTCTTGCTTTCTTTCAAGGTCTCTGGGAACTACTTGCATTGCCACCCAGACTTTGGGTCTGCGGGCTTTCCTGGCCACTCTATCCTCAAAAGCACCTTTTTTCTTAACCTTTTTCCAGCACCGGCCCATAAAAATTCCAAACGTCCGGAGCTGACCCCCACACCCAAGCTGGCAGCCAGACCAAGTCTTGCTTTCTTTCAAGGTCTCTGGGAACTACTTGCATTGCCACCCAGACTTTGGGGCTGTGGGCTTTCCTGGCCACTCTGTCCTCAAAAGCACCTTTTGTTCACTTTTTCCCAGCACCGGCCTCCAAAAATTCCAAACGTCCTGGCCTGGCTCCCACAACCAAGGTGGTAGCCAGAACAACTCTTGCTTTTTATGAATGCCTCTGGGAACTACTTGCATTGCCACCCAGACTTTGGGGCTGCGGGCTTTCCTGGCCACTCTATCCTCAAAAGCACCTTTTTTCTTAACATTTTTCCAGCACCGGCTTCCAAAAATTCCAAACGTCAGGAGCTGACTCCCACAACCAAGGCGTCAGCCAGACCAAGTCATGCTTTCTTTCAAGGTCTCTGGGAACTACTTGCATTGCCACCCAGACTTTGGGACTGCGGGCTTTCCTGGCCACTCTATCCTCAAAAGCACCTTTTGTTCACTTTTTCCCAGCACCAGCCTCCAAAAATTCCAAACGTCCTGGCCTGGCTCCCACAACCAAGGTGGCAGCCATAACAACTCTTGCTTTCTTTCAAGGTCTCTGGGAACTACTTGCATTGCCACCCAGACTTTGGGGCTGCGGGCTTTCCTGGCCACTCTATCCTCAAAAGCACCTTTTGTTCACTTTTTCCCAGCACTGGCCTCCAAAAATTCCAAACATCCTGGCCTGGCTCCCCCAACCAAGGCGTCAGCCAGACCAACTCTTGCTTGTTTTCAAGGCCTGTGGGAACTACTTGCATTGCCACCCAGACTTTGGGGCTGTGGGCTTTCCTGGCCACTCTATCCTCAAAAGCACCTTTTGTTCCCTTTTTCCCAGCACTGGCCTCCAAAAATTCCAAACATCCTGGCCTGGCTCCCCCAACCAAGGCGTCAGCCAGACCAACTCTTGCTTGTTTTCAAGGCCTGTGGGAACTACTTGCATTGCCACCCAGACTTTGGGGCTGTGGGCTTTCCTGGCCACTCTATCCTCAAAAGCACCTTTTTTCTTAACCTTTTTCCAGCACCGGCCCATAAAAATTCCAAACGTCAGGAGCTGATCCCCACACCCAAGCTGGCAGCCAGACCAAGTCTTGCTTTCTTTCAAGGTCTCTGGGAACTACTTGCATTGCCACCCAGACTTTGGGGCTGCGGGCTTTCCTGGCCACTCTATCCTCAAAAGCACCTTTTTTCTTAACCTTTTTCCAGCACCGGCCCATAAAAATTCCAAACATCCTGGCCTGGCTCCCCCAAACAAGCCGTCAGATAGACCAAGTCTTGCTTTCTTTCAAGGTCTCTGGGAACTACTTGCATTGCCACCCAGACTTTGGGGCTGTGGGCTTTCCTGGCCACTCTATCCTCAAAAGCACCTTTTGTTCACTTTTTCCCAGCACCGGCCTCCAAAAATTCCAAACATCCTGGCCTGGCTCCCCCAACCAAGGCGTCAGCCAGACCAAGTCATGCTTTCTTTCAAGGTCTCTGGGAACTACTTGCATTGCCACCCAGACTTTGGGGCTGTGGGCTTTCCTGGCCACTCTATCCTCAAAAGCACCTTTTTTCTTAACCTTTTTCCCAGCACCGGCCCATAAAAATTCCAAACGTCCGGAGCTGACTCCCACACCCATGGTGGCAGCGAGAACAATTCTTCTTTCTTTCAAGGTCTCTGGGAACTACTTGCATTGCCACCCAGACTTTGGGGCTGCGGGCTTTCCTGGCCACTCTATCCTCAAAAGCACCTTTTGTTCACTTTTTCCCAGCACCAGCCTCCAATATGCCAAACGTCCTGGCCTGGCTCCCCCAACCAAGGCGTCAGCCAGAACAACTCTTGCTTTCTTTCAAGGTCTCTGGGAACTACTTGCATTGCCACCCAGACTTTGGGGCTGCGGGCTTTCCTGGCCACTCTATCCTCAAAAGCACCTTTTTTCTTAACATTTTTCCAGCACCGGCTTCCAAAAATTCCAAACGTCAGGAGCTGACTCCCACAACCAAGCTTGCAGCCAGAACAACTCTTGCTTTCTTTCAAGGTCTCTGGGAACTACTTGCATTGCCACCCAGACTTTGGGGCTGCAGGCTTTCCTGGCCACTCTATCCTCAAAAGCACCTTTTTTCTTAACCTTTTTCCCAGCACCGGCCCATAAAAAGTCCAAACGTCCGGAGGTGACTCCCACACCCATGGTGGCAGCGAGAACAACTGTTGCTTTCTTTCAAGGTCTCTGGGAACTACTTGCATTGCCACCCAGACTTTGGGGCTGTGGGCTTTCCTGGCCACTCTGTCCTCAAAAGCACCTTTTGTTCACTTTTTCCCAGCACCGGCCTCCAAAAATTCCAAACGTCCTGGCCTGGCTCCCACAACCAAGGTGGTAGCCAGAACAACTCTTGCTTTTTATGAATGCCTCTGGGAACTACTTGCATTGCCACCCAGACTTTGGGGCTGCGGGCTTTCCTGGCCACTCTATCCTCAAAAGCACCTTTTTTCTTAACATTTTTCCAGCACCGGCTTCCAAAAATTCCAAACGTCAGGAGCTGACTCCCACAACCAAGGCGTCAGCCAGACCAAGTCATGCTTGCTTTGAATGTCTCTGGGAACTACTTGCATTGCCACCCAGACTTTGGGACTGCGGGCTTTCCTGGCCACTCTATCCTCAAAAGCACCTTTTGTTCACTTTTTCCCAGCACCAGCCTCCAAAAATTCCAAACGTCCTGGCCTGGCTCCCACAACCAAGGTGGCAGCCAGAACAACTCTTGCTTTCTTTCAAGGTCTCTGGGAACTACTTGCATTGCCACCCAGACTTTGGGGCTGCGGGCTTTCCTGGCCACTCTATCCTCAAAAGCACCTTTTGTTCACTTTTTCCCAGCACTGGCCTCCAAAAATTCCAAACATCCTGGCCTGGCTCCCCCAACCAAGGCGTCAGCCAGACCAACTCTTGCTTGTTTTCAAGGCCTGTGGGAACTACTTGCATTGCCACCCAGACTTTGGGGCTGTGGGCTTTCCTGGCCACTCTATCCTCAAAAGCACCTTTTGTTCCCTTTTTCCCAGCACTGGCCTCCAAAAATTCCAAACATCCTGGCCTGGCTCCCCCAACCAAGGCGTCAGCCAGACCAACTCTTGCTTGTTTTCAAGGCCTGTGGGAACTACTTGCATTGCCACCCAGACTTTGGGGCTGTGGGCTTTCCTGGACACTCTATCCTCAAAAGCACCTTTTTTCTTAACCTTTTTCCAGCACCGGCCCATAAAAATTCCAAACGTCAGGAGCTGATCCCCACACCCAAGCTGGCAGCCAGACCAAGTCTTGCTTTCTTTCAAGGTCTCTGGGAACTACTTGCATTGCCACCCAGACTTTGGGGCTGCGGGCTTTCCTGGCCACTCTATCCTCAAAAGCACCTTTTTTCTTAACCTTTTTCCAGCACCGGCCCATAAAAATTCCAAACATCCTGGCCTGGCTCCCCCAAACAAGCCGTCAGATAGACCAAGTCTTGCTTTCTTTCAAGGTCTCTGGGAACTACTTGCATTGCCACCCAGACTTTGGGGCTGTGGGCTTTCCTGGCCACTCTATCCTCAAAAGCACCTTTTGTTCACTTTTTCCCAGCACCGGCCTCCAAAAATTCCAAACATCCTGGCCTGGCTCCCCCAACCAAGGCGTCAGCCAGACCAAGTCATGCTTTCTTTCAAGGTCTCTGGGAACTACTTGCATTGCCACCCAGACTTTGGGGCTGTGGGCTTTCCTGGCCACTCTATCCTCAAAAGCACCTTTTTTCTTAACCTTTTTCCCAGCACCGGCCCATAAAAATTCCAAACGTCCGGAGCTGACTCCCACACCCATGGTGGCAGCGAGAACAACTCTTCTTTCTTTCAAGGTCTCTGGGAACTACTTGCATTGCCACCCAGACTTTGGGGCTGCGGGCTTTCCTGGCCACTCTATCCTCAAAAGCACCTTTTGTTCACTTTTTCCCAGCACCAGCCTCCAATATGCCAAACGTCCTGGCCTGGCTCCCCCAACCAAGGCGTCAGCCAGAACAACTCTTGCTTTCTTTCAAGGTCTCTGGGAACTACTTGCATTGCCACCCAGACTTTGGGGTGCAGGCTTTCCTGGCCACTCTATCCTCAAAAGCACCTTTTGTTCACTTTTTCCCAGCACTGGCCTCCAATATGCCGAGTGTCCGGAGCTGAGTCCTACAACCAAGGTGGCAGCCAGACCAACTATTGCTTTCTTTCAAGGTCTCTGGGAACCACTTGCATTGCCACCCAGACTTTGGGGCTGTGGGCTTTCCTGGCCACTCTATCCTCAAAAGCACCTTTTGTTCACTTTTTTCCAGCACCGGCCTCCAAAAATTCCAAACGTCAGGAGCTGACCCTCACACCCAAGCTGGCAGCCAGAACAACTCTTGCTTTCTTTCAAGGTCTCTGGGAACTACTTGCATTGCCACCCAGACTTTGGGGCTGCGGGCTTTCCTGGCCACTCTATCCTCAAAAGCAACTTTTTTCTTAACATTTTTCCAGCACCGGCCCATAAAAATTCTAAACGTCCGGAGCTGACTCCCACACCCGTGGTGGTAGCGAGAGCAACTGTTGCTTTCTTTCAAGGTCTCTGGGAACTACTTGCATTGCCACCCAGACTTTGGGGCTGCGGGCTTTCCTGGCCACTCTATCCTCAAAAGCACCTTTTTTTCACTTTTTCCCAGCACCAGCCTCCAATATGCCGAACGTCCGGAGCTGAGTCCTACAACCAAGGTGGCAGCCAGAACAACTCTTGCTTTTTATGAACGCCTCTGGGAACTACTTGCATTGCCACCCAGACTTTGGGGCTGCGGGCTTTCCTGGCCACTCTATCCTCAAAAGCACCTTTTGTTCACTTTTTCCCAGCACCGGCCTCCAAAAATTCCAAACATCCTGGCCTGGCTCCCCCAACCAAGGCGTCAGCCAGACCAAGTCTTGCTTTCTTTCAAGGTCTCTGGGAACTACTTGCATTGCCACCCAGACTTTGGGGCTGTGGGCTTTCCTGGCCACTCTATCCTCAAAAGCACCTTTTGTTCACTTTTTCCCAGCACCGGCCTCCAAAAATTCCAAACATCCTGGCCTGGCTCCCCCAACCAAGGCGTCAGCCAGACCAAGTCATGCTTTCTTTCAAGGTCTCTGGGAACTACTTGCATTGCCACCCAGACTTTGGGGCTGTGGGCTTTCCTGGCCACTCTATCCTCAAAAGCACCTTTTTTCTTAACCTTTTTCCCAGCACCGGCCCATAAAAATTCCAAACGTCCGGAGGTGACTCCCACACCCATGGTGGCAGCGAGAACAACTCTTACTTTCTTTCAAGGTCTCTGGGAACTACTTGCATTGCCACCCAGACTTTGGGGCTGCGGGCTTTCCTGGCCACTCTATCCTCAAAAGCACCTTTTGTTCACTTTTTCCCAGCACTGGCCTCCAAAAATTCCAAACATCCTGGCCTGGCTCCCCCAACCAAGGCGTCAGCCAGACCAAGTCTTGCTTGTTTTCAAGGCCTGTGGGAACTACTTGCATTGCCACCCAGACTTTGGGGCTGTGGGCTTTCCTGGCCACTCTATCCTCAAAAGCACCTTTTTTCTTAACCTTTTTCCAGCACCGGCCCATAAAAATTCCAAACATCCTGGCCTGGCTCCCCCAACCAAGGCGTCAGCCAGACCAAGTCATGCTTTCTTTCAAGGTCTCTGGGAACTACTTGCATTGCCACCCAGACTTTGGGGCTGCGGGCTTTCCTGGCCACTCTATCCTCAAAAGCACCTTTTGTTCACTTTTTCCCAGCACTGGCCTCCAATATGCCAAACGTCCTGGCCTGGCTCCCACAACCAAGGTGACAGCCAGAACAACTCTTGCTTTCTTTCAAGGTCTCTGGGAACTACTTGCATTGCCACCCAGACTTTGGGGCTGCGGGCTTTCCTGGCCACTCTATCCTCAAAAGCACCTTTTTTCTTAACCTTTTTCCAGGACCGGCCCATAAAAATTCCAAACGTCCTGGCCTGGCTCCCACACCGAAGCTGGCAGCCAGAACAACTCTTGCTTGCTTTGAATGTCTCTGGGAACTACTTGCATTGCCACCCAGACTTTGGGGCTGCGGGCTTTCCTGGCCACTCTATCCTCAAAAGCACCTTTTGTTCACTTTTTCCCAACACCGGCCTCCAAAAATTCCAAACGTCCTGGCCTGGCTCCCACAACCAAGGCGTCAGCCAGACCAAGTCTTGCTTTCTTTCAAGGTCTCTGGGAACTACTTGCATTGCCACCCAGACTTTGGGGCTGCGGGCTTTCCTGGCCACTCTATCCTCAAAAGCACCTTTTTTCTTAACCTTTTTCCCAGCACCGGCCTCCAAAAATTCCAAACGTCAGGAGCTGACCCCCACACCCAAGCTGGCAGCCAGACCAAGTCTTGCTTTCTTTCAAGGTCTCTGGGAACTACTTGCATTGCCACCCAGACTTTGGGTCTGCGGGCTTTCCTGGCCACTCTATCCTCAAGAGCACCTTTTGTTCACTTTTTCCCAGCACCGGCCTCCAAAAATTCCAAACGTCCTGGCCTGGCTCCCCCAACCAAGCCGTCAGCCAGACCAAGTCTTGCTTTCTTTCAAGGTCTCTGGGAACTACTTGCATTGCCACCCAGACTCTGGGGCTGCGGGCTTTCCTGGCCACTCTATCCTGAAAAGCACGTTTTTTCTTAACATTTTTCCCAGCACCGGCCCATAAAAATTCCAAACGTCAGGAGCTGACCCCCACACCCAAGCTGGCAGCCAGACCAAGTCTTGCTTTCTTTCAAGGTCTCTGGGAACTACTTGCATTGCCACCCAGACTTTGGGGCTGCGGGCTTTCCTGGCCACTGTATCCTCAAAAGCACCTTTTTTCTTAACATTTTTCCAGCACCGGCCCATAAAAATTCTAAACGTCCGGAGCTGACTCCCACACCCGTGGTGGTAGCGAGAGCAACTGTTGCTTTCTTTCAAGGTCTCTGGGAACTACTTGCATTGCCACCCAGACTTTGGGGCTGTGGGCTTTCCTGGCCACTCTATCCTCAAAAGCACCTTTTTTTCACTTTTTCCCAGCACCAGCCTCCAATATGCCGAACGTCCGGAGCTGAGTCCTACAACCAAGGTGGCAGCCAGAACAACTCTTGCTTTTTATGAACGCCTCTGGGAACTACTTGCATTGCCACCCAGACTTTGGGGCTGTGGGCTTTCCTGGCCACTCTATCCTCAAAAGCACCTTTTTTCTTAACCTTTTTCCAGCACCGGCCTCCAAAAATTCCAAACGTCAGGAGCTGACCCCCACACCCAAGCTGGCAGCCAGAACAACTCTTGCTTTCTTTCAAGGTCTCTGGGAACTACTTGCATTGCCACCCAGACTTTGGGGCTGCGGGCTTTCCTGGCCACTCTATCCTCAAAAGCACCTTTTTTCTTAACCTTTTTCCAGCACCGGCCCATAAAAATTCCAAACATCCTGGCCTGGCTCCCCCAACCAAGGCGTCAGCCAGACCAACTCTTGCTTTCTTTCAAGGTCTCTGGGAACTACTTGCATTGCCACCCAGACTTTGGGGCTGCGGGCTTTCCTGGCCACTCTATCCTCAAAAGCACCTTTTGTTCACTTTTTCCCAGCACCGGCCTCCAAAAATTCCAAACGTCCTGGCCTGGCTCCCCCAACCAAGGCGTCAGCCAGACCAAGTCTTGCTTTCTTTCAAGGTCTCTGGGAACTACTTGCATTGCCACCCAGACTTTGGGGCTGCGGGCTTTCCTGGCCACTCTATCCTCAAAAGCACCTTTTTTCTTAACATTTTTCCAGCACCGGCCCATAAAAATTCCAAACGTCAGGAGCTGACCCCCACACCCAAGCTGGCAGCCAGACCAACTCTTGCTTTCTTTCAAGGTCTCTGGGAACTACTTGCATTGCCACCCAGACTTTGGGGTGCGGGCTTTCCTGGCCACTCTATCCTCAAAAGCACCTTTTTTCTTAACCTTTTTCCAGCACCGGCCCATAAAAATTCCAAACGTCCGGAGCTGACTCCCACACCGAAGCTGGCAGCCAGAACAACTCTTGCTTGTTTTGAATGTCTCTGGGAACTACTTGCATTGCCACCCAGACTTTGGGGTGCGGGCTTTCCTGGCCACTCTATCCTCAAAAGCACCTTTTGTTCACTTTTTCCCAGCACCGGCCTCCAAAAATTCCAAGCGTCCTGGCCTGGCTCCCCCAACCAAGGCGTCAGCCAGACCAAGTCTTGCTTTCTTTCAAGGTCTCTGGGAACTACTTGCATTGCCACCCAGACTTTGGGTCTGCGGGCTTTCCTGGCCACTCTATCCTCAAAAGCACCTTTTTTCTTAACCTTTTTCCAGCACCGGCCCATAAAAATTCCAAACGTCAGGAGCTGACCCCCACACCCAAGCTGGCAGCCAGACCAAGTCTTGCTTTCTTTCAAGGTCTCTGGGAACTACTTGCATTGCCACCCAGACTTTGGGGCTGTGGGCTTTCCTGGCCACTCTATCCTCAAAAGCACCTTTTGTTCACTTTTTCCCAGCACCGGCCTCCAAAAATTCCAAGCGTCCTGGACTGGCTCCCCCAACCAAGGCGTCAGCCAGACCAAGTCTTGCTTTCTTTCAAGGTCTCTGGGAACTACTTGCATTGCCACCCAGACTTTGGGTCTGCGGGCTTTCCTGGCCACTCTATCCTCAAAAGCACCTTTTTTCTTAACCTTTTTCCCAGCACCGGCCCATAAAAATTCCAAACGTCCGGAGGTGACTCCCACACCCATGGTGGCAGCGAGAACAACTCTTGCTTTCTTTCAAGGTCTCTGGGAACTACTTGCATTGCCACCCAGACTTTGGGGCTGTGGGCTTTCCTGGCCACTCTGTCCTCAAAAGCACCTTTTGTTCACTTTTTCCCAGCACCGGCCTCCAAAAATTCCAAACGTCCTGGCCTGGCTCCCACAACCAAGGTGGTAGCCAGAACAACTCTTGCTTTTTATGAATGCCTCTGGGAACTACTTGCATTGCCACCCAGACTTTGGGGCTGCGGGCTTTCCTGGCCACTCTATCCTCAAGAGCACCTTTTGTTCACTTTTTGCCAGCACCGGCCTCCAAAAATTCCAAACGTCCTGGCCTGGCTCCCCCAACCAAGCCGTCAGCCAGACCAAGTCTTGCTTTCTTTCAAGGTCTCTGGGAACTACTTGCATTGCCACCCAGACTCTGGGGCTGCGGGCTTTCCTGGCCACTCTATCCTGAAAAGCACGTTTTTTCTTAACATTTTTCCCAGCACCGGCCCATAAAAATTCCAAACGTCAGGAGCTGATCCCCACACCCAAGCTGGCAGCCAGACCAAGTCTTGCTTTCTTTCAAGGTCTCTGGGAACTACTTGCATTGCCACCCAGACTTTGGGGCTGCGGGCTTTCCTGGCCACTGTATCCTCAAAAGCACATTTTGTTCACTTTTTCCCAGCACCGGCCTCCAAAAATTCCAAGCGTCCTGGCCTGGCTCCCCCAACCAAGGCGTCAGCCAGACCAACTCTTGCTTGTTTTCAAGGCCTGTGGGAACTACTTGCATTGCCACCCAGACTTTGGGGCTGTGGGCTTTCCTGGCCACTCTATCCTCAAAAGCACCTTTTTTCTTAACATTTTTCCAGCACCGGCCCATAAAAATTCCAAACGTCAGGAGCTGATCCCCACACCCAAGCTGGCAGCCAGACCAAGTCTTGCTTTCTTTCAAGGTCTCTGGGAACTACTTGCATTGCCACCCAGACTTTGGGGTGCAGGCTTTCCTGGCCACTCTATCCTCAAAAGCACCTTTTGTTCACTTTTTCCCAGCACTGGCCTCCAATATGCCGAGTGTCCGGAGCTGAGTCCTACAACCAAGGTGGCAGCCAGACCAACTCTTGCTTTCTTTCAAGGTCTCTGGGAACCACTTGCATTGCCACCCAGACTTTGGGGCTGTGGGCTTTCCTGGCCACTCTATCCTCAAAAGCACCTTTTGTTCACTTTTTTCCAGCACCGGCCTCCAAAAATTCCAAACGTCAGGAGCTGACCCTCACACCCAAGCTGGCAGCCAGAACAACTCTTGCTTTCTTTCAAGGTCTCTGGGAACTACTTGCATTGCCACCCAGACTTTGGGGCTGCGGGCTTTCCTGGCCACTCTATCCTCAAAAGCACCTTTTTTCTTAACATTTTTCCAGCACCGGCCCATAAAAATTCTAAACGTCCGGAGCTGACTCCCACACCCGTGGTGGTAGCGAGAGCAACTGTTGCTTTCTTTCAAGGTCTCTGGGAACTACTTGCATTGCCACCCAGACTTTGGGGCTGTGGGCTTTCCTGGCCACTCTATCCTCAAAAGCACCTTTTTTTCACTTTTTCCCAGCACCAGCCTCCAATATGCCGAACGTCCGGAGCTGAGTCCTACAACCAAGGTGGCAGCCAGAACAACTCTTGCTTTTTATGAACGCCTCTGGGAACTACTTGCATTGCCACCCAGACTTTGGGGCTGCGGGCTTTCCTGGCCACTCTATCCTCAAAAGCACCTTTTGTTCACTTTTTCCCAGCACCGGCCTCCAATATGCCGAGTGTCCGGAGCTGAGTCCTACAACCAAGGTGGCAGCCAGACCAACTCTTGCTTTCTTTCAAGGTCTCTGGGAACCACTTGCATTGCCACCCAGACTTTGGGGCTGTGGGCTTTCCTGGCCACTCTATCCTCAAAAGCACCTTTTTTCTTAACCTTTTTCCAGCACCGGCCTCCAAAAATTCCAAACGTCAGGAGCTGACCCCCACACCCAAGCTGGCAGCCAGAACAACTCTTGCTTTCTTTCAAGGTCTCTGGGAACTACTTGCATTGCCACCCAGACTTTGGGGCTGCGGGCTTTCCTGGCCACTCTATCCTCAAAAGCAACTTTTTTCTTAACCTTTTTCCAGCACCGGCCCATAAAAATTCCAAACATCCTGGCCTGGCTCCCCCAACCAAGGCGTCAGCCAGACCAACTCTTGCTTTCTTTCAAGGTCTCTGGGAACTACTTGCATTGCCACCCAGACTTTGGGGCTGCGGGCTTTCCTGGCCACTCTATCCTCAAAAGCACCTTTTGTTCACTTTTTCCCAGCACCGGCCTCCAAAAATTCCAAACGTCCTGGCCTGGCTCCCCCAACCAAGGCGTCAGCCAGACCAAGTCTTGCTTTCTTTCAAGGTCTCTGGGAACTACTTGCATTGCCACCCAGACTTTGGGGCTGCGGGCTTTCCTGGCCACTCTATCCTCAAAAGCAACTTTTTTCTTAACATTTTTCCAGCACCGGCCCATAAAAATTCCAAACGTCAGGAGCTGACCCCCACACCCAAGCTGGCAGCCAGACCAAGTCTTGCTTTCTTTCAAGGTCTCTGGGAACTACTTGCATTGCCACCCAGACTTTGGGGTGCGGGCTTTCCTGGCCACTCTATCCTCAAAAGCACCTTTTTTCTTAACCTTTTTCCAGGACCGGCCCATAAAAATTCCAAACGTCCGGAGCTGACTCCCACACCGAAGCTGGCAGCCAGACCAAGTCTTGCTTTCTTTCAAGGTCTCTGGGAACTACTTGCATTGCCACCCAGACTTTGGGGCTGTGGGCTTTCCTGGCCACTCTATCCTCAAAAGCACCTTTTGTTCACTTTTTCCCAGCACCGGCCTCCAAAAATTCCAAGCGTCCTGGCCTGGCTCCCCCAACCAAGGCGTCAGCCAGACCAAGTCTTGCTTTCTTTCAAGGTCTCTGGGAACTACTTGCATTGCCACCCAGACTTTGGGTCTGCGGGCTTTCCTGGCCACTCTATCCTCAAAAGCACCTTTTTTCTTAACCTTTTTCCCAGCACCGGCCCATAAAAATTCCAAACGTCCGGAGGTGACTCCCACACCCATGGTGGCAGCGAGAACAACTCTTGCTTTCTTTCAAGGTCTCTGGGAACTACTTGCATTGCCACCCAGACTTTGGGGCTGTGGGCTTTCCTGGCCACTCTGTCCTCAAAAGCACCTTTTGTTCACTTTTTCCCAGCACCGGCCTCCAAAAATTCCAAACGTCCTGGCCTGGCTCCCACAACCAAGGTGGTAGCCAGAACAACTCTTGCTTTTTATGAATGCCTCTGGGAACTACTTACATTGCCACCCAGACTTTGGGGCTGCGGGCTTTCCTGGCCACTCTATCCTCAAAAGCACCTTTTTTCTTAACATTTTTCCAGCACCGGCTTCCAAAAATTCCAAACGTCAGGAGCTGACTCCCACAACCAAGCTTGCAGCCAGACCAAGTCATGCTTTCTTTCAAGGTCTCTGGGAACTACTTGCATTGCCACCCAGACTTTGGGACTGCGGGCTTTCCTGGCCACTCTATCCTCAAAAGCACCTTTTGTTCACTTTTTCCCAGCACCAGCCTCCAAAAATTCCAAACGTCCTGGCCTGGCTCCCACAACCAAGGTGGCAGCCAGAACAACTCTTGCTTTCTTTCAAGGTCTCTGGGAACTACTTGCATTGCCACCCAGACTTTGGGGCTGCGGGCTTTCCTGGCCACTCTATCCTCAAAAGCACCTTTTGTTCACTTTTTCCCAGCACTGGCCTCCAAAAATTCCAAACATCCTGGCCTGGCTCCCCCAACCAAGGCGTCAGCCAGACCAACTCTTGCTTGTTTTCAAGGCCTGTGGGAACTACTTGCATTGCCACCCAGACTTTGGGGCTGTGGGCTTTCCTGGCCACTCTATCCTCAAAAGCACCTTTTGTTCCCTTTTTCCCAGCACTGGCCTCCAAAAATTCCAAACATCCTGGCCTGGCTCCCCCAACCAAGGCGTCAGCCAGACCAACTCTTGCTTGTTTTCAAGGCCTGTGGGAACTACTTGCATTGCCACCCAGACTTTGGGGCTGTGGGCTTTCCTGGCCACTCTATCCTCAAAAGCACCTTTTTTCTTAACCTTTTTCCCAGCACCGGCCCATAAAAATTCCAAACGTCCGGAGGTGACTCCCACACCCATGGTGGCAGCGAGAACAAATCTTCTTTCTTTCAAGGTCTCTGGGAACTACTTGCATTGCCACCCAGACTTTGGGGCTGCGGGCTTTCCTGGCCACTCTATCCTCAAAAGCACCTTTTGTTCACTTTTTCCCAGCACCAGCCTCCAATATGCCAAACGTCCTGGCCTGGCTCCCACAACCAAGGTGACAGCCAGAACAACTCTTGCTTTCTTTCAAGGTCTCTGGGAACTACTTGCATTGCCACCCAGACTTTGGGGCTGTGGGCTTTCCTGGCCACTCTATCCTCAAAAGCACCTTTTTTCTTAACCTTTTTCCAGCACCGGCCCATAAAAATTCCAAACGTCAGGAGCTGATCCCCACACCCAAGCTGGCAGCCAGACCAAGTCTTGCTTTCTTTCAAGGTCTCTGGGAACTACTTGCATTGCCACCCAGACTTTGGGGTGCAGGCTTTCCTGGCCACTCTATCCTCAAAAGCACCTTTTGTTCACTTTTTCCCAGCACTGGCCTCCAATATGCCGAGTGTCCGGAGCTGAGTCCTACAACCAAGGTGGCAGCCAGACCAACTCTTGCTTTCTTTCAAGGTCTCTGGGAACCACTTGCATTGCCACCCAGACTTTGGGGCTGTGGGCTTTCCTGGCCACTCTATCCTCAAAAGCACCTTTTGTTCACTTTTTTCCAGCACCGGCCTCCAAAAATTCCAAACGTCAGGAGTTGACCCTCACACCCAAGCTGGCAGCCAGAACAACTCTTGCTTTCTTTCAAGGTCTCTGGGAACTACTTGCATTGCCACCCAGACTTTGGGGCTGCGGGCTTTCCTGGCCACTCTATCCTCAAAAGCACCTTTTTTTCACTTTTTCCCAGCACCAGCCTCCAATATGCCGAACGTCCGGAGCTGAGTCCTACAACCAAGGTGGCAGCCAGAACAACTCTTGCTTTTTATGAACGCCTCTGGGAACTACTTGCATTGCCACCCAGACTTTGGGGCTGCGGGCTTTCCTGGCCACTCTATCCTCAAAAGCACCTTTTGTTCACTTTTTCCCAGCACCGGCCTCCAATATGCCGAGTGTCCGGAGCTGAGTCCTACAACCAAGGTGGCAGCCAGACCAACTCTTGCTTTCTTTCAAGGTCTCTGGGAACCACTTGCATTGCCACCCAGACTTTGGGGCTGTGGGCTTTCCTGGCCACTCTATCCTCAAAAGCACCTTTTTTCTTAACCTTTTCCAGCACCGGCCTCCAAAAATTCCAAACGTCAGGAGCTGACCCCCACACCCAAGCTGGCAGCCAGAACAACTCTTGCTTTCTTTCAAGGTCTCTGGGAACTACTTGCATTGCCACCCAGACTTTGGGTCTGCGGGCTTTCCTGGCCACTCTATCCTCAAAAGCACCTTTTTTCTTAACCTTTTTCCCAGCACCGGCCCATAAAAATTCCAAACGTCCGGAGGTGACTCCCACACCCAAGCTGGCAGCCAGAACAACTCTTGCTTTCTTTCAAGGTCTCTGGGAACTACTTGCATTGCCACCCAGACTTTGGGGCTGTGGGCTTTCCTGGCCACTCTGTCCTCAAAAGCACCTTTTGTTCACTTTTTGCCAGCACCGGCCTCCAAAAATTCCAAACGTCCTGGCCTGGCTCCCCCAACCAAGCCGTCAGCCAGACCAAGTCTTGCTTTCTTTCAAGGTCTCTGGGAACTACTTGCATTGCCACCCAGACTCTGGGGCTGCGGGCTTTCCTGGCCACTCTATCCTGAAAAGCACGTTTTTTCTTAACATTTTTCCCAGCACCGGCCCATAAAAATTCCAAACGTCAGGAGCTGATCCCCACACCCAAGCTGGCAGCCAGACCAAGTCTTGCTTTCTTTCAAGGTCTCTGGGAACTACTTGCATTGCCACCCAGACTTTGGGGCTGCGGGCTTTCCTGGCCACTGTATCCTCAAAAGCACATTTTGTTCACTTTTTCCCAGCACCGGCCTCCAAAAATTCCAAGCGTCCTGGCCTGGCTCCCCCAACCAAGGCGTCAGCCAGACCAACTCTTGCTTGTTTTCAAGGCCTGTGGGAACTACTTGCATTGCCACCCAGACTTTGGGGCTGTGGGCTTTCCTGGCCACTCTATCCTCAAAAGCACCTTTTTTCTTAACATTTTTCCAGCACCGGCCCATAAAAATTCCAAACGTCAGGAGCTGATCCCCACACCCAAGCTGGCAGCCAGACCAAGTCTTGCTTTCTTTCAAGGTCTCTGGGAACTACTTGCATTGCCACCCAGACTTTGGGGTGCAGGCTTTCCTGGCCACTCTATCCTCAAAAGCACCTTTTGTTCACTTTTTCCCAGCACTGGCCTCCAATATGCCGAGTGTCCGGAGCTGAGTCCTACAACCAAGGTGGCAGCCAGACCAACTCTTGCTTTCTTTCAAGGTCTCTGGGAACCACTTGCATTGCCACCCAGACTTTGGGGCTGTGGGCTTTCCTGGCCACTCTATCCTCAAAAGCACCTTTTGTTCACTTTTTTCCAGCACCGGCCTCCAAAAATTCCAAACGTCAGGAGCTGACCCTCACACCCAAGCTGGCAGCCAGAACAACTCTTGCTTTCTTTCAAGGTCTCTGGGAACTACTTGCATTGCCACCCAGACTTTGGGGCTGCGGGCTTTCCTGGCCACTCTATCCTCAAAAGCACCTTTTTTCTTAACATTTTTCCAGCACCGGCCCATAAAAATTCTAAACGTCCGGAGCTGACTCCCACACCCGTGGTGGTAGCGAGAGCAACTGTTGCTTTCTTTCAAGGTCTCTGGGAACTACTTGCATTGCCACCCAGACTTTGGGGCTGTGGGCTTTCCTGGCCACTCTATCCTCAAAAGCACCTTTTTTTCACTTTTTCCCAGCACCAGCCTCCAATATGCCGAACGTCCGGAGCTGAGTCCTACAACCAAGGTGGCAGCCAGAACAACTCTTGCTTTTTATGAACGCCTCTGGGAACTACTTGCATTGCCACCCAGACTTTGGGGCTGCGGGCTTTCCTGGCCACTCTATCCTCAAAAGCACCTTTTGTTCACTTTTTCCCAGCACCGGCCTCCAATATGCCGAGTGTCCGGAGCTGAGTCCTACAACCAAGGTGGCAGCCAGACCAACTCTTGCTTTCTTTCAAGGTCTCTGGGAACCACTTGCATTGCCACCCAGACTTTGGGGCTGTGGGCTTTCCTGGCCACTCTATCCTCAAAAGCACCTTTTTTCTTAACCTTTTTCCAGCACCGGCCTCCAAAAATTCCAAACGTCAGGAGCTGACCCCCACACCCAAGCTGGCAGCCAGAACAACTCTTGCTTTCTTTCAAGGTCTCTGGGAACTACTTGCATTGCCACCCAGACTTTGGGGCTGCGGGCTTTCCTGGCCACTCTATCCTCAAAAGCAACTTTTTTCTTAACCTTTTTCCAGCACCGGCCCATAAAAATTCCAAACATCCTGGCCTGGCTCCCCCAACCAAGGCGTCAGCCAGACCAACTCTTGCTTTCTTTCAAGGTCTCTGGGAACTACTTGCATTGCCACCCAGACTTTGGGGCTGCGGGCTTTCCTGGCCACTCTATCCTCAAAAGCACCTTTTGTTCACTTTTTCCCAGCACCGGCCTCCAAAAATTCCAAACGTCCTGGCCTGGCTCCCCCAACCAAGGCGTCAGCCAGACCAAGTCTTGCTTTCTTTCAAGGTCTCTGGGAACTACTTGCATTGCCACCCAGACTTTGGGGCTGCGGGCTTTCCTGGCCACTCTATCCTCAAAAGCAACTTTTTTCTTAACATTTTTCCAGCACCGGCCCATAAAAATTCCAAACGTCAGGAGCTGACCCCCACACCCAAGCTGGCAGCCAGACCAAGTCTTGCTTTCTTTCAAGGTCTCTGGGAACTACTTGCATTGCCACCCAGACTTTGGGGTGCGGGCTTTCCTGGCCACTCTATCCTCAAAAGCACCTTTTTTCTTAACCTTTTTCCAGGACCGGCCCATAAAAATTCCAAACGTCCGGAGCTGACTCCCACACCGAAGCTGGCAGCCAGACCAAGTCTTGCTTTCTTTCAAGGTCTCTGGGAACTACTTGCATTGCCACCCAGACTTTGGGGCTGTGGGCTTTCCTGGCCACTCTATCCTCAAAAGCACCTTTTGTTCACTTTTTCCCAGCACCGGCCTCCAAAAATTCCAAGCGTCCTGGCCTGGCTCCCCCAACCAAGGCGTCAGCCAGACCAAGTCTTGCTTTCTTTCAAGGTCTCTGGGAACTACTTGCATTGCCACCCAGACTTTGGGTCTGCGGGCTTTCCTGGCCACTCTATCCTCAAAAGCACCTTTTTTCTTAACCTTTTTCCCAGCACCGGCCCATAAAAATTCCAAACGTCCGGAGGTGACTCCCACACCCATGGTGGCAGCGAGAACAACTCTTGCTTTCTTTCAAGGTCTCTGGGAACTACTTGCATTGCCACCCAGACTTTGGGGCTGTGGGCTTTCCTGGCCACTCTGTCCTCAAAAGCACCTTTTGTTCACTTTTTCCCAGCACCGGCCTCCAAAAATTCCAAACGTCCTGGCCTGGCTCCCACAACCAAGGTGGTAGCCAGAACAACTCTTGCTTTTTATGAATGCCTCTGGGAACTACTTACATTGCCACCCAGACTTTGGGGCTGCGGGCTTTCCTGGCCACTCTATCCTCAAAAGCACCTTTTTTCTTAACATTTTTCCAGCACCGGCTTCCAAAAATTCCAAACGTCAGGAGCTGACTCCCACAACCAAGCTTGCAGCCAGACCAAGTCATGCTTTCTTTCAAGGTCTCTGGGAACTACTTGCATTGCCACCCAGACTTTGGGACTGCGGGCTTTCCTGGCCACTCTATCCTCAAAAGCACCTTTTGTTCACTTTTTCCCAGCACCAGCCTCCAAAAATTCCAAACGTCCTGGCCTGGCTCCCACAACCAAGGTGGCAGCCAGAACAACTCTTGCTTTCTTTCAAGGTCTCTGGGAACTACTTGCATTGCCACCCAGACTTTGGGGCTGCGGGCTTTCCTGGCCACTCTATCCTCAAAAGCACCTTTTGTTCACTTTTTCCCAGCACTGGCCTCCAAAAATTCCAAACATCCTGGCCTGGCTCCCCCAACCAAGGCGTCAGCCAGACCAACTCTTGCTTGTTTTCAAGGCCTGTGGGAACTACTTGCATTGCCACCCAGACTTTGGGGCTGTGGGCTTTCCTGGCCACTCTATCCTCAAAAGCACCTTTTGTTCCCTTTTTCCCAGCACTGGCCTCCAAAAATTCCAAACATCCTGGCCTGGCTCCCCCAACCAAGGCGTCAGCCAGACCAACTCTTGCTTGTTTTCAAGGCCTGTGGGAACTACTTGCATTGCCACCCAGACTTTGGGGCTGTGGGCTTTCCTGGCCACTCTATCCTCAAAAGCACCTTTTTTCTTAACCTTTTTCCCAGCACCGGCCCATAAAAATTCCAAACGTCCGGAGGTGACTCCCACACCCATGGTGGCAGCGAGAACAAATCTTCTTTCTTTCAAGGTCTCTGGGAACTACTTGCATTGCCACCCAGACTTTGGGGCTGCGGGCTTTCCTGGCCACTCTATCCTCAAAAGCACCTTTTGTTCACTTTTTCCCAGCACCAGCCTCCAATATGCCAAACGTCCTGGCCTGGCTCCCACAACCAAGGTGACAGCCAGAACAACTCTTGCTTTCTTTCAAGGTCTCTGGGAACTACTTGCATTGCCACCCAGACTTTGGGGCTGTGGGCTTTCCTGGCCACTCTATCCTCAAAAGCACCTTTTTTCTTAACCTTTTTCCAGCACCGGCCCATAAAAATTCCAAACGTCAGGAGCTGATCCCCACACCCAAGCTGGCAGCCAGACCAAGTCTTGCTTTCTTTCAAGGTCTCTGGGAACTACTTGCATTGCCACCCAGACTTTGGGGTGCAGGCTTTCCTGGCCACTCTATCCTCAAAAGCACCTTTTGTTCACTTTTTCCCAGCACTGGCCTCCAATATGCCGAGTGTCCGGAGCTGAGTCCTACAACCAAGGTGGCAGCCAGACCAACTCTTGCTTTCTTTCAAGGTCTCTGGGAACCACTTGCATTGCCACCCAGACTTTGGGGCTGTGGGCTTTCCTGGCCACTCTATCCTCAAAAGCACCTTTTGTTCACTTTTTTCCAGCACCGGCCTCCAAAAATTCCAAACGTCAGGAGTTGACCCTCACACCCAAGCTGGCAGCCAGAACAACTCTTGCTTTCTTTCAAGGTCTCTGGGAACTACTTGCATTGCCACCCAGACTTTGGGGCTGCGGGCTTTCCTGGCCACTCTATCCTCAAAAGCACCTTTTTTTCACTTTTTCCCAGCACCAGCCTCCAATATGCCGAACGTCCGGAGCTGAGTCCTACAACCAAGGTGGCAGCCAGAACAACTCTTGCTTTTTATGAACGCCTCTGGGAACTACTTGCATTGCCACCCAGACTTTGGGGCTGCGGGCTTTCCTGGCCACTCTATCCTCAAAAGCACCTTTTGTTCACTTTTTCCCAGCACCGGCCTCCAATATGCCGAGTGTCCGGAGCTGAGTCCTACAACCAAGGTGGCAGCCAGACCAACTCTTGCTTTCTTTCAAGGTCTCTGGGAACCACTTGCATTGCCACCCAGACTTTGGGGCTGTGGGCTTTCCTGGCCACTCTATCCTCAAAAGCACCTTTTTTCTTAACCTTTTCCAGCACCGGCCTCCAAAAATTCCAAACGTCAGGAGCTGACCCCCACACCCAAGCTGGCAGCCAGAACAACTCTTGCTTTCTTTCAAGGTCTCTGGGAACTACTTGCATTGCCACCCAGACTTTGGGGCTGCGGGCTTTCCTGGCCACTCTATCCTCAAAAGCACCTTTTGTTCACTTTTTCCCAGCACCGGCCTCCAAAAATTCCAAACGTCAGGAGCTGACCCTCACACCCAAGCTGGCAGCCAGAACAACTCTTGCTTTCTTTCAAGGTCTCTGGGAACTACTTGCATTGCCACCCAGACTTTGGGGCTGCGGGCTTTCCTGGCCACTCTATCCTCAAAAGCACCTTTTTTCTTAACATTTTTCCAGCACCGGCCCATAAAAATTCTAAACGTCCGGAGCTGACTCCCACACCCGTGGTGGTAGCGAGAGCAACTGTTGCTTTCTTTCAAGGTCTCTGGGAACTACTTGCATTGCCACCCAGACTTTGGGGCTGTGGGCTTTCCTGGCCACTCTATCCTCAAAAGCACCTTTTTTTCACTTTTTCCCAGCACCAGCCTCCAATATGCCGAACGTCCGGAGCTGAGTCCTACAACCAAGGTGGCAGCCAGAACAACTCTTGCTTTTTATGAACGCCTCTGGGAACTACTTGCATTGCCACCCAGACTTTGGGGCTGCGGGCTTTCCTGGCCACTCTATCCTCAAAAGCACCTTTTGTTCACTTTTTCCCAGCACCGGCCTCCAATATGCCGAGTGTCCGGAGCTGAGTCCTACAACCAAGGTGGCAGCCAGACCAACTCTTGCTTTCTTTCAAGGTCTCTGGGAACCACTTGCATTGCCACCCAGACTTTGGGGCTGTGGGCTTTCCTGGCCACTCTATCCTCAAAAGCACCTTTTTTCTTAACCTTTTTCCAGCACCGGCCTCCAAAAATTCCAAACGTCAGGAGCTGACCCCCACACCCAAGCTGGCAGCCAGAACAACTCTTGCTTTCTTTCAAGGTCTCTGGGAACTACTTGCATTGCCACCCAGACTTTGGGGCTGCGGGCTTTCCTGGCCACTCTATCCTCAAAAGCAACTTTTTTCTTAACCTTTTTCCAGCACCGGCCCATAAAAATTCCAAACATCCTGGCCTGGCTCCCCCAACCAAGGCGTCAGCCAGACCAACTCTTGCTTTCTTTCAAGGTCTCTGGGAACTACTTGCATTGCCACCCAGACTTTGGGGCTGCGGGCTTTCCTGGCCACTCTATCCTCAAAAGCACCTTTTGTTCACTTTTTCCCAGCACCGGCCTCCAAAAATTCCAAACGTCCTGGCCTGGCTCCCCCAACCAAGGCGTCAGCCAGACCAAGTCTTGCTTTCTTTCAAGGTCTCTGGGAACTACTTGCATTGCCACCCAGACTTTGGGGCTGCGGGCTTTCCTGGCCACTCTATCCTCAAAAGCACCTTTTTTCTTAACATTTTTCCAGCACCGGCCCATAAAAATTCCAAACGTCAGGAGCTGACCCCCACACCCAAGCTGGCAGCCAGACCAAGTCTTGCTTTCTTTCAAGGTCTCTGGGAACTACTTGCATTGCCACCCAGACTTTGGGGTGCGGGCTTTCCTGGCCACTCTATCCTCAAAAGCACCTTTTTTCTTAACCTTTTTCCAGGACCGGCCCATAAAAATTCCAAACGTCCGGAGCTGACTCCCACACCGAAGCTGGCAGCCAGACCAAGTCTTGCTTTCTTTCAAGGTCTCTGGGAACTACTTGCATTGCCACCCAGACTTTGGGGCTGCGGGCTTTCCTGGCCACTCTATCCTCAAAAGCACCTTTTGTTCACTTTTTCCCAGCACCGGCCTCCAAAAATTCCAAGCGTCCTGGACTGGCTCCCCCAACCAAGGCGTCAGCCAGACCAAGTCTTGCTTTCTTTCAAGGTCTCTGGGAACTACTTGCATTGCCACCCAGACTTTGGGTCTGCGGGCTTTCCTGGCCACTCTATCCTCAAAAGCACCTTTTTTCTTAACCTTTTTCCCAGCACCGGCCCATAAAAATTCCAAACGTCCGGAGGTGACTCCCACACCCATGGTGGCAGCGAGAACAACTCTTGCTTTCTTTCAAGGTCTCTGGGAACTACTTGCATTGCCACCCAGACTTTGGGGCTGTGGGCTTTCCTGGCCACTCTGTCCTCAAAAGCACCTTTTGTTCACTTTTTCCCAGCACCGGCCTCCAAAAATTCCAAACGTCCTGGCCTGGCTCCCACAACCAAGGTGGTAGCCAGAACAACTCTTGCTTTTTATGAATGCCTCTGGGAACTACTTACATTGCCACCCAGACTTTGGGGCTGCGGGCTTTCCTGGCCACTCTATCCTCAAAAGCACCTTTTTTCTTAACATTTTTCCAGCACCGGCTTCCAAAAATTCCAAACGTCAGGAGCTGACTCCCACAACCAAGCTTGCAGCCAGACCAAGTCATGCTTTCTTTCAAGGTCTCTGGGAACTACTTGCATTGCCACCCAGACTTTGGGACTGCGGGCTTTCCTGGCCACTCTATCCTCAAAAGCACCTTTTGTTCACTTTTTCCCAGCACCAGCCTCCAAAAATTCCAAACGTCCTGGCCTGGCTCCCACAACCAAGGTGGCAGCCAGAACAACTCTTGCTTTCTTTCAAGGTCTCTGGGAACTACTTGCATTGCCACCCAGACTTTGGGGCTGCGGGCTTTCCTGGCCACTCTATCCTCAAAAGCACCTTTTGTTCACTTTTTCCCAGCACTGGCCTCCAAAAATTCCAAACATCCTGGCCTGGCTCCCCCAACCAAGGCGTCAGCCAGACCAACTCTTGCTTGTTTTCAAGGCCTGTGGGAACTACTTGCATTGCCACCCAGACTTTGGGGCTGTGGGCTTTCCTGGCCACTCTATCCTCAAAAGCACCTTTTGTTCCCTTTTTCCCAGCACTGGCCTCCAAAAATTCCAAACATCCTGGCCTGGCTCCCCCAACCAAGGCGTCAGCCAGACCAACTCTTGCTTGTTTTCAAGGCCTGTGGGAACTACTTGCATTGCCACCCAGACTTTGGGGCTGTGGGCTTTCCTGGCCACTCTATCCTCAAAAGCACCTTTTTTCTTAACCTTTTTCCCAGCACCGGCCCATAAAAATTCCAAACGTCCGGAGGTGACTCCCACACCCATGGTGGCAGCGAGAACAAATCTTCTTTCTTTCAAGGTCTCTGGGAACTACTTGCATTGCCACCCAGACTTTGGGGCTGCGGGCTTTCCTGGCCACTCTATCCTCAAAAGCACCTTTTGTTCACTTTTTCCCAGCACCAGCCTCCAATATGCCAAACGTCCTGGCCTGGCTCCCACAACCAAGGTGACAGCCAGAACAACTCTTGCTTTCTTTCAAGGTCTCTGGGAACTACTTGCATTGCCACCCAGACTTTGGGGCTGTGGGCTTTCCTGGCCACTCTATCCTCAAAAGCACCTTTTTTCTTAACCTTTTTCCCAGCACCGGCCCATAAAAATTCCAAACGTCCGGAGGTGACTCCCACACCCATGGTGGCAGCGAGAACAAATCTTCTTTCTTTCAAGGTCTCTGGGAACTACTTGCATTGCCACCCAGACTTTGGGGCTGCGGGCTTTCCTGGCCACTCTATCCTCAAAAGCACCTTTTGTTCACTTTTTCCCAGCACCAGCCTCCAATATGCCAAACGTCCTGGCCTGGCTCCCACAACCAAGGTGACAGCCAGAACAACTCTTGCTTTCTTTCAAGGTCTCTGGGAACTACTTGCATTGCCACCCAGACTTTGGGGCTGCGGGCTTTCCTGGCCACTCTATCCTCAAAAGCACCTTTTGTTCACTTTTTCCCAGCACCAGCCTCCAATATGCCAAACGTCCTGGCCTGGCTCCCACAACCAAGGTGACAGCCAGAACAACTCTTGCTTTCTTTCAAGGTCTCTGGGAACTACTTGCATTGCCACCCAGACTTTGGGGTGCAGGCTTTCCTGGCCACTCTATCCTCAAAAGCACCTTTTGTTCACTTTTTCCCAGCACTGGCCTCCAATATGCCGAGTGTCCGGAGCTGAGTCCTACAACCAAGGTGGCAGCCAGACCAACTCTTGCTTTCTTTCAAGGTCTCTGGGAACCACTTGCATTGCCACCCAGACTTTGGGGCTGTGGGCTTTCCTGGCAACTCTATCCTCAAAAGCACCTTTTGTTCACTTTTTTCCAGCACCGGCCTCCAAAAATTCCAAACGTCAGGAGTTGACCCTCACACCCAAGCTGGCAGCCAGAACAACTCTTGCTTTCTTTCAAGGTCTCTGGGAACTACTTGCATTGCCACCCAGACTTTGGGGCTGCGGGCTTTCCTGGCCACTCTATCCTCAAAAGCACCTTTTTTTCACTTTTTCCCAGCACCAGCCTCCAATATGCCGAACGTCCGGAGCTGAGTCCTACAACCAAGGTGGCAGCCAGAACAACTCTTGCTTTTTATGAACGCCTCTGGGAACTACTTGCATTGCCACCCAGACTTTGGGGCTGCGGGCTTTCCTGGCCACTCTATCCTCAAAAGCACCTTTTGTTCACTTTTTCCCAGCACCGGCCTCCAATATGCCGAGTGTCCGGAGCTGAGTCCTACAACCAAGGTGGCAGCCAGACCAACTCTTGCTTTCTTTCAAGGTCTCTGGGAACCACTTGCATTGCCACCCAGACTTTGGGGCTGTGGGCTTTCCTGGCCACTCTATCCTCAAAAGCACCTTTTTTCTTAACCTTTTCCAGCACCGGCCTCCAAAAATTCCAAACGTCAGGAGCTGACCCCCACACCCAAGCTGGCAGCCAGAACAACTCTTGCTTTCTTTCAAGGTCTCTGGGAACTACTTGCATTGCCACCCAGACTTTGGGGCTGCGGGCTTTCCTGGCCACTCTATCCTCAAAAGCAACTTTTTTCTTAACCTTTTTCCAGCACCGGCCCATAAAAATTCCAAACATCCTGGCCTGGCTCCCCCAACCAAGGCGTCAGCCAGACCAACTCTTGCTTTCTTTCAAGGTCTCTGGGAACTACTTGCATTGCCACCCAGACTTTGGGGTGCAGGCTTTCCTGGCCACTCTATCCTCAAAAGCACCTTTTGTTCACTTTTTCCCAGCACCGGCCTCCAAAAATTCCAAACGTCCTGGCCTGGCTCCCCCAACCAAGGCGTCAGCCAGACCAAGTCTTGCTTTCTTTCAAGGTCTCTGGGAACTACTTGCATTGCCACCCAGACTTTGGGGCTGCGGGCTTTCCTGGCCACTCTATCCTCAAAAGCACCTTTTTTCTTAACATTTTTCCAGCACCGGCCCATAAAAATTCCAAACGTCAGGAGCTGACCCCCACACCCAAGCTGGCAGCCAGACCAAGTCTTGCTTTCTTTCAAGGTCTCTGGGAACTACTTGCATTGCCACCCAGACTTTGGGGTGCGGGCTTTCCTGGCCACTCTATCCTCAAAAGCACCTTTTTTCTTAACCTTTTTCCAGGACCGGCCCATAAAAATTCCAAACGTCCGGAGCTGACTCCCACACCGAAGCTGGCAGCCAGAACAACTCTTGCTTGTTTTGAATGTCTCTGGGAACTACTTGCATTGCCACCCAGACTTTGGGGTGCGGGCTTTCCTGGCCACTCTATCCTCAAAAGCACCTTTTGTTCACTTTTTCCCAGCACCGGCCTCCAAAAATTCCAAGCGTCCTGGCCTGGCTCCCCCAACCAAGGCGTCAGCCAGACCAAGTCTTGCTTTCTTTCAAGGTCTCTGGGAACTACTTGCATTGCCACCCAGACTTTGGGTCTGCGGGCTTTCCTGGCCACTCTATCCTCAAAAGCACCTTTTTTCTTAACCTTTTTCCAGCACCGGCCCATAAAAATTCCAAACGTCAGGAGCTGATCCCCACACCCAAGCTGGCAGCCAGACCAAGTCTTGCTTTCTTTCAAGGTCTCTGGGAACTACTTGCATTGCCACCCAGACTTTGGGGTGCAGGCTTTCCTGGCCACTCTATCCTCAAAAGCACCTTTTGTTCACTTTTTCCCAGCACTGGCCTCCAATATGCCGAGTGTCCGGAGCTGAGTCCTACAACCAAGGTGGCAGCCAGACCAACTCTTGCTTTCTTTCAAGGTCTCTGGGAACCACTTGCATTGCCACCCAGACTTTGGGGCTGTGGGCTTTCCTGGCCACTCTATCCTCAAAAGCACCTTTTGTTCACTTTTTTCCAGCACCGGCCTCCAAAAATTCCAAACGTCAGGAGTTGACCCTCACACCCAAGCTGGCAGCCAGAACAACTCTTGCTTTCTTTCAAGGTCTCTGGGAACTACTTGCATTGCCACCCAGACTTTGGGGCTGCGGGCTTTCCTGGCCACTCTATCCTCAAAAGCACCTTTTTTTCACTTTTTCCCAGCACCAGCCTCCAATATGCCGAACGTCCGGAGCTGAGTCCTACAACCAAGGTGGCAGCCAGAACAACTCTTGCTTTTTATGAACGCCTCTGGGAACTACTTGCATTGCCACCCAGACTTTGGGGCTGCGGGCTTTCCTGGCCACTCTATCCTCAAAAGCACCTTTTGTTCACTTTTTCCCAGCACCGGCCTCCAATATGCCGAGTGTCCGGAGCTGAGTCCTACAACCAAGGTGGCAGCCAGACCAACTCTTGCTTTCTTTCAAGGTCTCTGGGAACCACTTGCATTGCCACCCAGACTTTGGGGCTGTGGGCTTTCCTGGCCACTCTATCCTCAAAAGCACCTTTTTTCTTAACCTTTTCCAGCACCGGCCTCCAAAAATTCCAAACGTCAGGAGCTGACCCCCACACCCAAGCTGGCAGCCAGAACAACTCTTGCTTTCTTTCAAGGTCTCTGGGAACTACTTGCATTGCCACCCAGACTTTGGGGCTGCGGGCTTTCCTGGCCACTCTATCCTCAAAAGCAACTTTTTTCTTAACCTTTTTCCAGCACCGGCCCATAAAAATTCCAAACATCCTGGCCTGGCTCCCCCAACCAAGGCGTCAGCCAGACCAACTCTTGCTTTCTTTCAAGGTCTCTGGGAACTACTTGCATTGCCACCCAGACTTTGGGGTGCAGGCTTTCCTGGCCACTCTATCCTCAAAAGCACCTTTTGTTCACTTTTTCCCAGCACCGGCCTCCAAAAATTCCAAACGTCCTGGCCTGGCTCCCCCAACCAAGGCGTCAGCCAGACCAAGTCTTGCTTTCTTTCAAGGTCTCTGGGAACTACTTGCATTGCCACCCAGACTTTGGGGCTGCGGGCTTTCCTGGCCACTCTATCCTCAAAAGCACCTTTTTTCTTAACATTTTTCCAGCACCGGCCCATAAAAATTCCAAACGTCAGGAGCTGACCCCCACACCCAAGCTGGCAGCCAGACCAAGTCTTGCTTTCTTTCAAGGTCTCTGGGAACTACTTGCATTGCCACCCAGACTTTGGGGTGCGGGCTTTCCTGGCCACTCTATCCTCAAAAGCACCTTTTTTCTTAACCTTTTTCCAGGACCGGCCCATAAAAATTCCAAACGTCCGGAGCTGACTCCCACACCGAAGCTGGCAGCCAGAACAACTCTTGCTTGTTTTGAATGTCTCTGGGAACTACTTGCATTGCCACCCAGACTTTGGGGTGCGGGCTTTCCTGGCCACTCTATCCTCAAAAGCACCTTTTGTTCACTTTTTCCCAGCACCGGCCTCCAAAAATTCCAAGCGTCCTGGCCTGGCTCCCCCAACCAAGGCGTCAGCCAGACCAAGTCTTGCTTTCTTTCAAGGTCTCTGGGAACTACTTGCATTGCCACCCAGACTTTGGGTCTGCGGGCTTTCCTGGCCACTCTATCCTCAAAAGCACCTTTTTTCTTAACCTTTTTCCAGCACCGGCCTCCAAAAATTCCAAAAGTCCTGGCCTGGCTCCCCCAACCAAGGCGTCAGCCAGACCAAGTCATGCTTTCTTTCAAGGTCTCTGGGAACTACTTGCATTGCCACCCAGACTTTGGGGCTGTGGGCTTTCCTGGCCACTCTATCCTCAAAAGCACCTTTTGTTCACTTTTTCCCAGCACCGGCCTCCAAAAATTCCAAGCGTCCTGGACTGGCTCCCCCAACCAAGGCGTCAGCCAGACCAAGTCTTGCTTTCTTTCAAGGTCTCTGGGAACTACTTGCATTGCCACCCAGACTTTGGGTCTGCGGGCTTTCCTGGCCACTCTATCCTCAAAAGCACCTTTTTTCTTAACCTTTTTCCCAGCACCGGCCCATAAAAATTCCAAACGTCCGGAGGTGACTCCCACACCCATGGTGGCAGCGAGAACAACTGTTGCTTTCTTTCAAGGTCTCTGGGAACTACTTGCATTGCCACCCAGACTTTGGGGCTGTGGGCTTTCCTGGCCACTCTGTCCTCAAAAGCACCTTTTGTTCACTTTTTCCCAGCACCGGCCTCCAAAAATTCCAAACGTCCTGGCCTGGCTCCCACAACCAAGGTGGTAGCCAGAACAACTCTTGCTTTTTATGAATGCCTCTGGGAACTACTTGCATTGCCACCCAGACTTTGGGGCTGCGGGCTTTCCTGGCCACTCTATCCTCAAAAGCACCTTTTTTCTTAACATTTTTCCAGCACCGGCTTCCAAAAATTCCAAACGTCCGGAGCTGACTCCCACAACCAAGCTTGCAGCCAGACCAAGTCATGCTTTCTTTCAAGGTCTCTGGGAACTACTTGCATTGCCACCCAGACTTTGGGACTGCGGGCTTTCCTGGCCACTCTATCCTCAAAAGCACCTTTTGTTCACTTTTTCCCAGCACCAGCCTCCAAAAATTCCAAACGTCCTGGCCTGGCTCCCACAACCAAGGTGGCAGCCAGAACAACTCTTGCTTTCTTTCAAGGTCTCTGGGAACTACTTGCATTGCCACCCAGACTTTGGGGCTGCGGGCTTTCCTGGCCACTCTATCCTCAAAAGCACCTTTTGTTCACTTTTTCCCAGCACTGGCCTCCAAAAATTCCAAACATCCTGGCCTGGCTCCCCCAACCAAGGCGTCAGCCAGACCAACTCTTGCTTGTTTTCAAGGCCTGTGGGAACTACTTGCATTGCCACCCAGACTTTGGGGCTGTGGGCTTTCCTGGCCACTCTATCCTCAAAAGCACCTTTTGTTCCCTTTTTCCCAGCACTGGCCTCCAAAAATTCCAAACATCCTGGCCTGGCTCCCCCAACCAAGGCGTCAGCCAGACCAACTCTTGCTTGTTTTCAAGGCCTGTGGGAACTACTTGCATTGCCACCCAGACTTTGGGGCTGTGGGCTTTCCTGGCCACTCTATCCTCAAAAGCACCTTTTTTCTTAACCTTTTTCCAGCACCGGCCCATAAAAATTCCAAACGTCAGGAGCTGATCCCCACACCCAAGCTGGCAGCCAGACCAAGTCTTGCTTTCTTTCAAGGTCTCTGGGAACTACTTGCATTGCCACCCAGACTTTGGGGCTGCGGGCTTTCCTGGCCACTCTATCCTCAAAAGCACCTTTTTTCTTAACCTTTTTCCAGCACCGGCCCATAAAAATTCCAAACATCCTGGCCTGGCTCCCCCAAACAAGCCGTCAGATAGACCAAGTCTTGCTTTCTTTCAAGGTCTCTGGGAACTACTTGCATTGCCACCCAGACTTTGGGGCTGTGGGCTTTCCTGGCCACTCTATCCTCAAAAGCACCTTTTGTTCACTTTTTCCCAGCACCGGCCTCCAAAAATTCCAAACATCCTGGCCTGGCTCCCCCAACCAAGGCGTCAGCCAGACCAAGTCATGCTTTCTTTCAAGGTCTCTGGGAACTACTTGCATTGCCACCCAGACTTTGGGGCTGTGGGCTTTCCTGGCCACTCTATCCTCAAAAGCACCTTTTTTCTTAACCTTTTTCCCAGCACCGGCCCATAAAAATTCCAAACGTCCGGAGCTGACTCCCACACCCATGGTGGCAGCGAGAACAACTCTTCTTTCTTTCAAGGTCTCTGGGAACTACTTGCATTGCCACCCAGACTTTGGGGCTGCGGGCTTTCCTGGCCACTCTATCCTCAAAAGCACCTTTTGTTCACTTTTTCCCAGCACCGGCCTCCAAAAATTCCAAACGTCCTGGCCTGGCTCCCACAACCAAGGTGACAGCCAGAACAACTCTTGCTTTCTTTCAAGGTCTCTGGGAACTACTTGCATTGCCACCCAGACTTTGGGGCTGTGGGCTTTCCTGGCCACTCTATCCTCAAAAGCACCTTTTTTCTTAACCTTTTTCCAGGACCGGCCCATAAAAATTCCAAACGTCCTGGCCTGGCTCCCACACCGAAGCTGGCAGCCAGAACAACTCTTGCTTGCTTTGAATGTCTCTGGGAACTACTTGCATTGCCACCCAGACTTTGGGGCTGCGGGCTTTCCTGGCCACTCTATCCTCAAAAGCACCTTTTTTCTTAACCTTTTTCCCAGCACCGGCCTCCAAAAATTCCAAACATCCTGGCCTGGCTCCCACAACCAAGGTGACAGCCAGACCAAGTCTTGCTTTCTTTCAAGGTCTCTGGGAACTACTTGCATTGCCACCCAGACTTTGGGGCTGCGGGCTTTCCTGGCCACTCTATCCTCAAAAGCACCTTTTTTCTTAACCTTTTTCCCAGCACCGGCCTCCAAAAATTCCAAACGTCAGGAGCTGACCCCCACACCCAAGCTGGCAGCCAGACCAAGTCTTGCTTTCTTTCAAGGTCTCTGGGAACTACTTGCATTGCCACCCAGACTTTGGGTCTGCGGGCTTTCCTGGCCACTCTATCCTCAAAAGCACCTTTTGTTCACTTTTTCCCAGCACCGGCCTCCAAAAATTCCAAACGTCCTGGCCTGGCTCCCCCAACCAAGGCGTCAGCCAGACCAAGTCTTGCTTTCTTTCAAGGTCTCTGGGAACTACTTGCATTGCCACCCAGACTCTGGGGCTGCGGGCTTTCCTGGCCACTCTATCCTCAAAAGCACGTTTTTTCTTAACCTTTTTCCCAGCACCGGCCCATAAAAATTCCAAACGTCAGGAGCTGACCCCCACACCCAAGCTGGCAGCCAGACCAAGTCTTGCTTTCTTTCAAGGTCTCTGGGAACTACTTGCATTGCCACCCAGACTTTGGGGCTGCGGGCTTTCCTGGCCACTCTATCCTCAAAAGCACCTTTTGCTCACTTTTTCCCAGCACCGGCCTCCAAAAATTCCAAGCGTCCTGGCCTGGCTCCCCCAACCAAGGCGTCAGCCAGACCAACTCTTGCTTGTTTTCAAGGCCTGTGGGAACTACTTGCATTGCCACCCAGACTTTGGGGCTGTGGGCTTTCCTGGCCACTCTATCCTCAAAAGCACCTTTTTTCTTAACCTTTTTCCAGCACCGGCCCATAAAAATTCCAAACGTCCGGAGGTGACTCCCACACCCATGGTGGCAGCGAGAACAATCTTGCTTTCTTTCAAGGTCTCTGGGAACTACTTGCATTGCCACCCAGACTTTGGGGTGCAGGCTTTCCTGGCCACTCTATCCTCAAAAGCACCTTTTGTTCACTTTTTCCCAGCACTGGCCTCCAATATGCCGAGTGTCCGGAGCTGAGTCCTACAACCAAGGTGGCAGCCAGACCAACTCTTGCTTTCTTTCAAGGTCTCTGGGAACCACTTGCATTGCCACCCAGACTTTGGGGCTGTGGGCTTTCCTGGCCACTCTATCCTCAAAAGCACCTTTTGTTCACTTTTTTCCAGCACCGGCCTCCAAAAATTCCAAACGTCAGGAGCTGACCCTCACACCCAAGCTGGCAGCCAGAACAACTCTTGCTTTCTTTCAAGGTCTCTGGGAACTACTTGCATTGCCACCCAGACTTTGGGGCTGCGGGCTTTCCTGGCCACTCTATCCTCAAAAGCAACTTTTTTCTTAACATTTTTCCAGCACCGGCCCATAAAAATTCTAAACGACCGGAGCTGACTCCCACACCCGTGGTGGTAGCGAGAGCAACTGTTGCTTTCTTTCAAGGTCTCTGGGAACTACTTGCATTGCCACCCAGACTTTGGGGCTGCGGGCTTTCCTGGCCACTCTATCCTCAAAAGCACCTTTTGTTCACTTTTTCCCAGCACCAGCCTCCAATATGCCGAACGTCCGGAGCTGAGTCCTACAACCAAGGTGGCAGCCAGAACAACTCTTGCTTTTTATGAACGCCTCTGGGAACTACTTGCATTGCCACCCAGACTTTGGGGCTGCGGGCTTTCCTGGCCACTCTATCCTCAAAAGCACCTTTTGTTCACTTTTTCCCAGCACCGGCCTCCAATATGCCGAGTGTCCAGAGCTGAGTCCTACAACCAAGGTGGCAGCCAGACCAACTCTTGCTTTCTTTCAAGGTCTCTGGGAACCACTTGCATTGCCACCCAGACTTTGGGGCTGCGGGCTTTCCTGGCCACTCTATCCTCAAAAGCACCTTTTTTCTTAACCTTTTTCCAGCACCGGCCTCCAAAAATTCCAAACGTCAGGAGCTGACCCCCACACCCAAGCTGGCAGCCAGAACAACTCTTGCTTTCTTTCAAGGTCTCTGGGAACTACTTGCATTGCCACCCAGACTTTGGGGCTGCGGGCTTTCCTGGCCACTCTATCCTCAAAAGCACCTTTTTTCTTAACCTTTTTCCAGCACCGGCCCATAAAAATTCCAAACATCCTGGCCTGGCTCCCCCAACCAAGGCGTCAGCCAGACCAACTCTTGCTTTCTTTCAAGGTCTCTGGGAACTACTTGCATTGCCACCCAGACTTTGGGGCTGCGGGCTTTCCTGGCCACTCTATCCTCAAAAGCACCTTTTGTTCACTTTTTCCCAGCACCGGCCTCCAAAAATTCCAAACGTCCTGGCCTGGCTCCCCCAACCAAGGCGTCAGCCAGACCAAGTCTTGCTTTCTTTCAAGGTCTCTGGGAACTACTTGCATTGCCACCCAGACTTTGGGGCTGCGGGCATTCCTGGCCACTCTATCCTCAAAAGCACCTTTTTTCTTAACATTTTTCCAGCACCGGCCCATAAAAATTCCAAACGTCAGGAGCTGACCCCCACACCCAAGCTGGCAGCCAGACCAAGTCTTGCTTTCTTTCAAGGTCTCTGGGAACTACTTGCATTGCCACCCAGACTTTGGGGTGCGGGCTTTCCTGGCCACTCTATCCTCAAAAGCACCTTTTTTCTTAACCTTTTTCCAGGACCGGCCCATAAAAATTCCAAACGTCCGGAGCTGACTCCCACACCGAAGCTGGCAGCCAGAACAACTCTTGCTTGTTTTGAATGTCTCTGGGAACTACTTGCATTGCCACCCAGACTTTGGGGTGCGGGCTTTCCTGGCCACTCTATCCTCAAAAGCACCTTTTGTTCACTTTTTCCCAGCACCGGCCTCCAAAAATTCCAAGCGTCCTGGCCTGGCTCCCCCAACCAAGGCGTCAGCCAGACCAAGTCTTGCTTTCTTTCAAGGTCTCTGGGAACTACTTGCATTGCCACCCAGACTTTGGGTCTGCGGGCTTTCCTGGCCACTCTATCCTCAAAAGCACCTTTTTTCTTAACCTTTTTCCAGCACCGGCCCATAAAAATTCCAAACGTCAGGAGCTGACCCCCACACCCAAGCTGGCAGCCAGACCAAGTCTTGCTTTCTTTCAAGGTCTCTGGGAACTACTTGCATTGCCACCCAGACTTTGGGGCTGTGGGCTTTCCTGGCCACTCTATCCTCAAAAGCACCTTTTGTTCACTTTTTCCCAGCACCGGCCTCCAAAAATTCCAAGCGTCCTGGACTGGCTCCCCCAACCAAGGCGTCAGCCAGCCCAAGTCTTGCTTTCTTTCAAGGTCTCTGGGAACTACTTGCATTGCCACCCAGACTTTGGGTCTGCGGGCTTTCCTGGCCACTCTATCCTCAAAAGCACCTTTTTTCTTAACCTTTTTCCCAGCACCGGCCCATAAAAATTCCAAACGTCCGGAGGTGACTCCCACACCCATGGTGGCAGCGAGAACAACTCTTCCTTTCTTTCAAGGTCTCTGGGAACTACTTGCATTGCCACCCAGACTTTGGGGCTGTGGGCTTTCCTGGCCACTCTGTCCTCAAAAGCACCTTTTGTTCACTTTTTCCCAGCACCGGCCTCCAAAAATTCCAAACGTCCTGGCCTGGCTCCCACAACCAAGGTGGTAGCCAGAACAACTCTTGCTTTTTATGAATGCCTCTGGGAACTACTTGCATTGCCACCCAGACTTTGGGGCTGCGGGCTTTCCTGGCCACTCTATCCTCAAGAGCACCTTTTGTTCACTTTTTGCCAGCACCGGCCTCCAAAAATTCCAAACGTCCTGGCCTGGCTCCCCCAACCAAGCCGTCAGCCAGACCAAGTCTTGCTTTCTTTCAAGGTCTCTGGGAACTACTTGCATTGCCACCCAGACTCTGGGGCTGCGGGCTTTCCTGGCCACTCTATCCTGAAAAGCACGTTTTTTCTTAACATTTTTCCCAGCACCGGTCCATAAAAATTCCAAACGTCAGGAGCTGATCCCCACACCCAAGCTGGCAGCCAGACCAAGTCTTGCTTTCTTTCAAGGTCTCTGGGAACTACTTGCATTGCCACCCAGACTTTGGGGCTGCGGGCTTTCCTGGCCACTCTATCCTCAAAAGCACATTTTGTTCACTTTTTCCCAGCACCGGCCTCCAAAAATTCCAAGCGTCCTGGCCTGGCTCCCCCAACCAAGGCGTCAGCCAGACCAACTCTTGCTTGTTTTCAAGGCCTGTGGGAACTACTTGCATTGCCACCCAGACTTTGGGGCTGTGGGCTTTCCTGGCCACTCTATCCTCAAAAGCACCTTTTTTCTTAACATTTTTCCAGCACCGGCCCATAAAAATTCCAAACGTCAGGAGCTGATCCCCACACCCAAGCTGGCAGCCAGACCAAGTCTTGCTTTCTTTCAAGGTCTCTGGGAACTACTTGCATTGCCACCCAGACTTTGGGGTGCAGGCTTTCCTGGCCACTCTATCCTCAAAAGCACCTTTTGTTCACTTTTTCCCAGCACTGGCCTCCAATATGCCGAGTGTCCGGAGCTGAGTCCTACAACCAAGGTGGCAGCCAGACCAACTATTGCTTTCTTTCAAGGTCTCTGGGAACCACTTGCATTGCCACCCAGACTTTGGGGCTGTGGGCTTTCCTGGCCACTCTATCCTCAAAAGCACCTTTTGTTCACTTTTTTCCAGCACCGGCCTCCAAAAATTCCAAACATCAGGAGCTGACCCTCACACCCAAGCTGGCAGCCAGACCAAGTCTTGCTTTCTTTCAAGGTCTCTGGGAACTACTTGCATTGCCACCCAGACTTTGGGGCTGCGGGCTTTCCTGGCCACTCTATCCTCAAAAGCACCTTTTTTCTTAACATTTTTCCAGCACCGGCCCATAAAAATTCTAAACGTCCGGAGCTGACTCCCACACCCGTGGTGGTAGCGAGAGCAACTGTTGCTTTCTTTCAAGGTCTCTGGGAACTACTTGCATTGCCACCCAGACTTTGGGGCTGTGGGCTTTCCTGGCCACTCTATCCTCAAAAGCACCTTTTTTTCACTTTTTCCCAGCACCAGCCTCCAATATGCCGAACGTCCGGAGCTGAGTCCTACAACCAAGGTGGCAGCCAGAACAACTCTTGCTTTTTATGAACGCCTCTGGGAACTACTTGCATTGCCACCCAGACTTTGGGGCTGCGGGCTTTCCTGGCCACTCTATCCTCAAAAGCACCTTTTGTTCACTTTTTCCCAGCACCGGCCTCCAATATGCCGAGTGTCCGGAGCTGAGTCCTACAACCAAGGTGGCAGCCAGACCAACTCTTGCTTTCTTTCAAGGTCTCTGGGAACCACTTGCATTGCCACCCAGACTTTGGGGCTGTGGGCTTTCCTGGCCACTCTATCCTCAAAAGCACCTTTTTTCTTAACCTTTTTCCAGCACCGGCCTCCAAAAATTCCAAACGTCAGGAGCTGACCCCCACACCCAAGCTGGCAGCCAGAACAACTCTTGCTTTCTTTCAAGGTCTCTGGGAACTACTTGCATTGCCACCCAGACTTTGGGGCTGCGGGCTTTCCTGGCCACTCTATCCTCAAAAGCAACTTTTTTCTTAACCTTTTTCCAGCACCGGCCCATAAAAATTCCAAACATCCTGGCCTGGCTCCCCCAACCAAGGCGTCAGCCAGACCAACTCTTGCTTTCTTTCAAGGTCTCTGGGAACTACTTGCATTGCCACCCAGACTTTGGGGCTGCGGGCTTTCCTGGCCACTCTATCCTCAAAAGCACCTTTTGTTCACTTTTTCCCAGCACCGGCCTCCAAAAATTCCAAACGTCCTGGCCTGGCTCCCCCAACCAAGGCGTCAGCCAGACCAAGTCTTGCTTTCTTTCAAGGTCTCTGGGAACTACTTGCATTGCCACCCAGACTTTGGGGCTGCGGGCTTTCCTGGCCACTCTATCCTCAAAAGCACCTTTTTTCTTAACATTTTTCCAGCACCGGCCCATTAAAATTCCAAACGTCAGGAGCTGACCCCCACACCCAAGCTGGCAGCCAGACCAAGTCTTGCTTTCTTTCAAGGTCTCTGGGAACTACTTGCATTGCCACCCAGACTTTGGGGTGCGGGCTTTCCTGGCCACTCTATCCTCAAAAGCACCTTTTTTCTTAACCTTTTTCCAGGACCGGCCCATAAAAATTCCAAACGTCCGGAGCTGACCCCCACACCCAAGCTGGCAGCCAGAACAACTCTTGCTTTCTTTCAAGGTCTCTGGGAACTACTTGCATTGCCACCCAGACTTTGGGGCTGTGGGCTTTCCTGGCCACTCTATCCTCAAAAGCACCTTTTGTTCACTTTTTCCCAGCACCGGCCTCCAAAAATTCCAAGCGTCCTGGACTGGCTCCCCCAACCAAGGCGTCAGCCAGACCAAGTCTTGCTTTCTTTCAAGGTCTCTGGGAACTACTTGCATTGCCACCCAGACTTTGGGTCTGCGGGCTTTCCTGGCCACTCTATCCTCAAAAGCACCTTTTTTCTTAACCTTTTTCCCAGCACCGGCCCATAAAAATTCCAAACGTCCGGAGGTGACTCCCACACCCATGGTGGCAGCGAGAACAACTCTTGCTTTCTTTCAAGGTCTCTGGGAACTACTTGCATTGCCACCCAGACTTTGGGGCTGTGGGCTTTCCTGGCCACTCTGTCCTCAAAAGCACCTTTTGTTCACTTTTTCCCAGCACCGGCCTCCAAAAATTCCAAACGTCCTGGCCTGGCTCCCACAACCAAGGTGGTAGCCAGAACAACTCTTGCTTTTTATGAATGCCTCTGGGAACTACTTACATTGCCACCCAGACTTTGGGGCTGCGGGCTTTCCTGGCCACTCTATCCTCAAAAGCACCTTTTTTCTTAACATTTTTCCAGCACCGGCTTCCAAAAATTCCAAACGTCAGGAGCTGACTCCCACAACCAAGCTTGCAGCCAGACCAAGTCATGCTTTCTTTCAAGGTCTCTGGGAACTACTTGCATTGCCACCCAGACTTTGGGACTGCGGGCTTTCCTGGCCACTCTATCCTCAAAAGCACCTTTTGTTCACTTTTTCCCAGCACCAGCCTCCAAAAATTCCAAACGTCCTGGCCTGGCTCCCACAACCAAGGTGGCAGCCAGAACAACTCTTGCTTTCTTTCAAGGTCTCTGGGAACTACTTGCATTGCCACCCAGACTTTGGGGCTGCGGGCTTTCCTGGCCACTCTATCCTCAAAAGCACCTTTTGTTCACTTTTTCCCAGCACTGGCCTCCAAAAATTCCAAACATCCTGGCCTGGCTCCCCCAACCAAGGCGTCAGCCAGACCAACTCTTGCTTGTTTTCAAGGCCTGTGGGAACTACTTGCATTGCCACCCAGACTTTGGGGCTGTGGGCTTTCCTGGCCACTCTATCCTCAAAAGCACCTTTTGTTCCCTTTTTCCCAGCACTGGCCTCCAAAAATTCCAAACATCCTGGCCTGGCTCCCCCAACCAAGGCGTCAGCCAGACCAACTCTTGCTTGTTTTCAAGGCCTGTGGGAACTACTTGCATTGCCACCCAGACTTTGGGGCTGTGGGCTTTCCTGGCCACTCTATCCTCAAAAGCACCTTTTTTCTTAACCTTTTTCCAGCACCGGCCCATAAAAATTCCAAACGTCAGGAGCTGATCCCCACACCCAAGCTGGCAGCCAGACCAAGTCTTGCTTTCTTTCAAGGTCTCTGGGAACTACTTGCATTGCCACCCAGACTTTGGGGCTGCGGGCTTTCCTGGCCACTCTATCCTCAAAAGCACCTTTTTTCTTAACCTTTTTCCAGGACCGGCCCATAAAAATTCCAAACATCCTGGCCTGGCTCCCCCAAACAAGCCGTCAGATAGACCAAGTCTTGCTTTCTTTCAAGGTCTCTGGGAACTACTTGCATTGCCACCCAGACTTTGGGGCTGTGGGCTTTCCTGGCCACTCTATCCTCAAAAGCACCTTTTGTTCACTTTTTCCCAGCACCGGCCTCCAAAAATTCCAAACATCCTGGCCTGGCTCCCCCAACAGAGGCGTCAGCCAGACCAAGTCTTGCTTTCTTTCAAGGTCTCTGGGAACTACTTGCATTGCCACCCAGACTTTGGGGCTGTGGGCTTTCCTGGCCACTCTATCCTCAAAAGCACCTTTTTTCTTAACCTTTTTCCCAGCACCGGCCCATAAAAATTCCAAACGTCCGGAGGTGACTCCCACACCCATGGTGGCAGCGAGAACAACTCTTCTTTCTTTCAAGGTCTCTGGGAACTACTTGCATTGCCACCCAGACTTTGGGGCTGCGGGCTTTCCTGGCCACTCTATCCTCAAAAGCACCTTTTGTTCACTTTTTCCCAGCACCAGCCTCCAATATGCCAAACGTCCTGGCCTGGCTCCCACAACCAAGGTGACAGCCAGAACAACTCTTGCTTTCTTTCAAGGTCTCTGGGAACTACTTGCATTGCCACCCAGACTTTGGGGCTGTGGGCTTTCCTGGCCACTCTATCCTCAAAAGCACCTTTTTTCTTAACCTTTTTCCAGGACCGGCCCATAAAAATTCCAAACGTCCTGGCCTGGCTCCCACACCGAAGCTGGCAGCCAGAACAACTCTTGCTTGCTTTGAATGTCTCTGGGAACTACTTGCATTGCCACCCAGACTTTGGGGCTGCGGGCTTTCCTGGCCACTCTATCCTCAAAAGCACCTTTTTTCTTAACCTTTTTCCCAGCACCGGCCTCCAAAAATTCCAAACTTCCTGGCCTGGCTCCCACAACCAAGGTGACAGCCAGACCAAGTCTTGCTTTCTTTCAAGGTCTCTGGGAACTACTTGCATTGCCACCCAGACTTTGGGGCTGCGGGCTTTCCTGGCCACTCTATCCTCAAAAGCACCTTTTTTCTTAACCTTTTTCCCAGCACCGGCCTCCAAAAATTCCAAACGTCAGGAGCTGACCCCCACACCCAAGCTGGCAGCCAGACCAAGTCTTGCTTTCTTTCAAGGTCTCTGGGAACTACTTGCATTGCCACCCAGACTTTGGGTCTGCGGGCTTTCCTGGCCACTCTATCCTCAAAAGCACCTTTTGTTCACTTTTTCCCAGCACCGGCCTCCAAAAATTCCAAACGTCCTGGCCTGGCTCCCCCAACCAAGCCGTCAGCCAGACCAAGTCTTGCTTTCTTTCAAGGTCTCTGGGAACTACTTGCATTGCCACCCAGACTCTGGGGCTGCGGGCTTTCCTGGCCACTCTATCCTCAAAAGCACGTTTTTTCTTAACCTTTTTCCCAGCACCGGCCCATAAAAATTCCAAACGTCAGGAGCTGACCCCCACACCCAAGCTGGCAGCCAGACCAAGTCTTGCTTTCTTTCAAGGTCTCTGGGAACTACTTGCATTGCCACCCAGACTTTGGGGCTGTGGGCTTTCCTGGCCACTCTATCCTCAAAAGCACCTTTTGTTCACTTTTTCCCAGCACCGGCCTCCAAAAATTCCAAACGTCCTGGCCTGGCTCCCACAACCAAGGTGGTAGCCAGAACAACTCTTGCTTTTTATGAATGCCTCTGGGAACTACTTGCATTGCCACCCAGACTTTGGGGCTGCGGGCTTTCCTGGCCACTCTATCCTCAAAAGCACCTTTTTTCTTAACATTTTTCCAGCACCGGCTTCCAAAAATTCCAAACGTCAGGAGCTGACTCCCACAACCAAGCTTGCAGCCAGACCAAGTCATGCTTTCTTTCAAGGTCTCTGGGAACTACTTGCATTGCCACCCAGACTTTGGGACTGCGGGCTTTCCTGGCCACTCTATCCTCAAAAGCACCTTTTGTTCACTTTTTCCCAGCACCAGCCTCCAAAAATTCCAAACGTCCTGGCCTGGCTCCCACAACCAAGGTGGCAGCCAGAACAACTCTTGCTTTCTTTCAAGGTCTCTGGGAACTACTTGCATTGCCACCCAGACTTTGGGGCTGCGGGCTTTCCTGGCCACTCTATCCTCAAAAGCACCTTTTGTTCACTTTTTCCCAGCACTGGCCTCCAAAAATTCCAAACATCCTGGCCTGGCTCCCCCAACCAAGGCGTCAGCCAGACCAACTCTTGCTTGTTTTCAAGGCCTGTGGGAACTACTTGCATTGCCACCCAGACTTTGGGGCTGTGGGCTTTCCTGGCCACTCTATCCTCAAAAGCACCTTTTGTTCCCTTTTTCCCAGCACTGGCCTCCAAAAATTCCAAACATCCTGGCCTGGCTCCCCCAACCAAGGCGTCAGCCAGACCAACTCTTGCTTGTTTTCAAGGCCTGTGGGAACTACTTGCATTGCCACCCAGACTTTGGGGCTGTGGGCTTTCCTGGCCACTCTATCCTCAAAAGCACCTTTTTTCTTAACCTTTTTCCAGCACCGGCCCATAAAAATTCCAAACGTCAGGAGCTGATCCCCACACCCAAGCTGGCAGCCAGACCAAGTCTTGCTTTCTTTCAAGGTCTCTGGGAACTACTTGCATTGCCACCCAGACTTTGGGGCTGTGGGCTTTCCTGGCCACTCTATCCTCAAAAGCACCTTTTTTCTTAACCTTTTTCCAGCACCGGCCCATAAAAATTCCAAACATCCTGGCCTGGCTCCCCCAAACAAGCCGTCAGATAGACCAAGTCTTGCTTTCTTTCAAGGTCTCTGGGAACTACTTGCATTGCCACCCAGACTTTGGGGCTGTGGGCTTTCCTGGCCACTCTATCCTCAAAAGCACCTTTTGTTCACTTTTTCCCAGCACCGGCCTCCAAAAATTCCAAACATCCTGGCCTGGCTCCCCCAACCAAGGCGTCAGCCAGACCAAGTCATGCTTTCTTTCAAGGTCTCTGGGAACTACTTGCATTGCCACCCAGACTTTGGGACTGTGGGCTTTCCTGGCCACTCTATCCTCAAAAGCACCTTTTTTCTTAACCTTTTTCCCAGCACCGGCCCATAAAAATTCCAAACGTCCGGAGGTGACTCCCACACCCATGGTGGCAGCGAGAACAACTCTTCTTTCTTTCAAGGTCTCTGGGAACTACTTGCATTGCCACCCAGACTTTGGGGCTGCGGGCTTTCCTGGCCACTCTATCCTCAAAAGCACCTTTTGTTCACTTTTTCCCAGCACCAGCCTCCAATATGCCAAACGTCCTGGCCTGGCTCCCACAACCAAGGTGACAGCCAGAACAACTCTTGCTTTCTTTCAAGGTCTCTGGGAACTACTTGCATTGCCACCCAGACTTTGGGGCTGTGGGCTTTCCTGGCCACTCTATCCTCAAAAGCACCTTTTTTCTTAACCTTTTTCCAGCACCGGCCCATAAAAATTCCAAACGTCCTGGCCTGGCTCCCACACCGAAGCTGGCAGCCAGAACAACTCTTGCTTGCTTTGAATGTCTCTGGGAACTACTTGCATTGCCACCCAGACTTTGGGGCTGCGGGCTTTCCTGGCCACTCTATCCTCAAAAGCACCTTTTTTCTTAACCTTTTTCCCAGCACCGGCCTCCAAAAATTCCAAACTTCCTGGCCTGGCTCCCACAACCAAGGTGACAGCCAGACCAAGTCTTGCTTTCTTTCAAGGTCTCTGGGAACTACTTGCATTGCCACCCAGACTTTGGGGCTGCGGGCTTTCCTGGCCACTCTATCCTCAAAAGCACCTTTTTTCTTAACCTTTTTCCCAGCACCGGCCTCCAAAAATTCCAAATGTCAGGAGCTGACCCCCACACCCAAGCTGGATGCCAGACCAAGTCTTGCTTTCTTTCAAGGTCTCTGGGAACTACTTGCATTGCCACCCAGACTTTGGGTCTGCGGGCTTTCCTGGCCACTCTATCCTCAAAAGCACCTTTTGTTCACTTTTTCCCAGCACCGGCCTCCAAAAATTCCAAACGTCCTGGCCTGGCTCCCCCAACCAAGCCGTCAGCCAGACCAAGTCTTGCTTTCTTTCAAGGTCTCTGGGAACTACTTGCATTGCCACCCAGACTCTGGGGCTGCGGGCTTTCCTGGCCACTCTATCCTCAAAAGCACGTTTTTTCTTAACCTTTTTCCCAGCACCGGCCCATAAAAATTCCAAACGTCAGGAGCTGACCCCCACACCCAAGCTGGCAGCCAGACCAAGTCTTGCTTTCTTTCAAGGTCTCTGGGAACTACTTGCATTGCCACCCAGACTCTGGGGCTGCGGGCTTTCCTGGCCACTCTATCCTCAAAAGCACGTTTTTTCTTAACCTTTTTCCCAGCACCGGCCCATAAAAATTCCAAACGTCAGGAGCTGACCCCCACACCCAAGCTGGCAGCCAGACCAAGTCTTGCTTTCTTTCAAGGTCTCTGGGAACTACTTGCATTGCCACCCAGACTTTGGGGCTGCGGGCTTTCCTGGCCACTCTATCCTCAAAAGCACCTTTTGTTCACTTTTTCCCAGCACCGGCCTCCAAAAATTCCAAGCGTCCTGGCCTGGCTCCCCCAACCAAGGCGTCAGCCAGACCAACTCTTGCTTGTTTTCAAGGCCTGTGGGAACTACTTGCATTGCCACCCAGACTTTGGGGCTGTGGGCTTTCCTGGCCACTCTATCCTCAAAAGCACCTTTTTTCTTAACCTTTTTCCAGCACCGGCCCATAAAAATTCCAAACGTCCGGAGGTGACTCCCACACCCATGGTGGCAGCGAGAACAACTCTTGCTTTCTTTCAAGGTCTCTGGGAACTACTTGCATTGCCACCCAGACTTTGGGGTGCAGGCTTTCCTGGCCACTCTATCCTCAAAAGCACCTTTTGTTCACTTTTTCCCAGCACTGGCCTCCAATATGCCGAGTGTCCGGAGCTGAGTCCTACAACCAAGGTGGCAGCCAGACCAACTATTGCTTTCTTTCAAGGTCTCTGGGAACCACTTGCATTGCCACCCAGACTTTGGGGCTGTGGGCTTTCCTGGCCACTCTATCCTCAAAAGCACCTTTTGTTCACTTTTTTCCAGCACCGGCCTCCAAAAATTCCAAACGTCAGGAGCTGACCCTCACACCCAAGCTGGCAGCCAGAACAACTCTTGCTTTCTTTCAAGGTCTCTGGGAACTACTTGCATTGCCACCCAGACTTTGGGGCTGCGGGCTTTCCTGGCCACTCTATCCTCAAAAGCAACTTTTTTCTTAACATTTTTCCAGCACCGGCCCATAAAAATTCTAAACGTCCGGAGCTGACTCCCACACCCGTGGTGGTAGCGAGAGCAACTGTTGCTTTCTTTCAAGGTCTCTGGGAACTACTTGCATTGCCACCCAGACTTTGGGGCTGCGGGCTTTCCTGGCCACTCTATCCTCAAAAGCACCTTTTGTTCACTTTTTCCCAGCACCAGCCTCCAATATGCCGAACGTCCGGAGCTGAGTCCTACAACCAAGGTGGCAGCCAGAACAACTCTTGCTTTTTATGAACGCCTCTGGGAACTACTTGCATTGCCACCCAGACTTTGGGGCTGCGGGCTTTCCTGGCCACTCTATCCTCAAAAGCACCTTTTGTTCACTTTTTCCCAGCACCGGCCTCCAAAAATTCCAAACATCCTGGCCTGGCTCCCCCAACCAAGGCGTCAGCCAGACCAAGTCTTGCTTTCTTTCAAGGTCTCTGGGAACTACTTGCATTGCCACCCAGACTTTGGGGCTGTGGGCTTTCCTGGCCACTCTATCCTCAAAAGCACCTTTTGTTCACTTTTTCCCAGCACCGGCCTCCAAAAATTCCAAAAGTCCTGGCCTGGCTCCCCCAACCAAGGCGTCAGCCAGACCAAGTCTTGCTTTCTTTCAAGGTCTCTGGGAACTACTTGCATTGCCACCCAGACTCTGGGGCTGCGGGCTTTCCTGGCCACTCTATCCTCAAAAGCACGTTTTTTCTTAACCTTTTTCCCAGCACCGGCCCATAAAAATTCCAAACGTCAGGAGCTGACCCCCACACCCAAGCTGGCAGCCAGACCAAGTCTTGCTTTCTTTCAAGGTCTCTGGGAACTACTTGCATTGCCACCCAGACTCTGGGGCTGCGGGCTTTCCTGGCCACTCTATCCTCAAAAGCACCTTTTTTCTTAACCTTTTTCCCAGCACCGGCCCATAAAAATTCCAAACGTCAGGAGCTGACCCCCACACCCAAGCTGGCAGCCAGACCAAGTCTTGCTTTCTTTCAAGGTCTCTGGGAACTACTTGCATTGCCACCCAGACTTTGGGGCTGCGGGCTTTCCTGGCCACTCTATCCTCAAAAGCACCTTTTGTTCACTTTTTCCCAGCACCGGCCTCCAAAAATTCCAAGCGTCCTGGCCTGGCTCCCCCAACCAAGGCGTCAGCCAGACCAACTCTTGCTTGTTTTCAAGGCCTGTGGGAACTACTTGCATTGCCACCCAGACTTTGGGGCTGTGGGCTTTCCTGGCCACTCTATCCTCAAAAGCACCTTTTTTCTTAACCTTTTTCCAGCACCGGCCCATAAAAATTCCAAACGTCCGGAGGTGACTCCCACACCCATGGTGGCAGCGAGAACAACTCTTGCTTTCTTTCAAGGTCTCTGGGAACTACTTGCATTGCCACCCAGACTTTGGGGTGCAGGCTTTCCTGGCCACTCTATCCTCAAAAGCACCTTTTGTTCACTTTTTCCCAGCACTGGCCTCCAATATGCCGAGTGTCCGGAGCTGAGTCCTACAACCAAGGTGGCAGCCAGACCAACTATTGCTTTCTTTCAAGGTCTCTGGGAACCACTTGCATTGCCACCCAGACTTTGGGGCTGTGGGCTTTCCTGGCCACTCTATCCTCAAAAGCACCTTTTGTTCACTTTTTTCCAGCACCGGCCTCCAAAAATTCCAAACGTCAGGAGCTGACCCCCACACCCAAGCTGGCAGCCAGACCAAGTCTTGCTTTCTTTCAAGGTCTCTGGGAACTACTTGCATTGCCACCCAGACTCTGGGGCTGCGGGCTTTCCTGGCCACTCTATCCTCAAAAGCACCTTTTTTCTTAACCTTTTTCCCAGCACCGGCCCATAAAAATTCCAAACGTCAGGAGCTGACCCCCACACCCAAGCTGGCAGCCAGACCAAGTCTTGCTTTCTTTCAAGGTCTCTGGGAACTACTTGCATTGCCACCCAGACTTTGGGGCTGCGGGCTTTCCTGGCCACTCTATCCTCAAAAGCACCTTTTGTTCACTTTTTCCCAGCACCGGCCTCCAAAAATTCCAAGCGTCCTGGCCTGGCTCCCCCAACCAAGGCGTCAGCCAGACCAACTCTTGCTTGTTTTCAAGGCCTGTGGGAACTACTTGCATTGCCACCCAGACTTTGGGGCTGTGGGCTTTCCTGGCCACTCTATCCTCAAAAGCACCTTTTTTCTTAACCTTTTTCCAGCACCGGCCCATAAAAATTCCAAACGTCCGGAGGTGACTCCCACACCCATGGTGGCAGCGAGAACAACTCTTGCTTTCTTTCAAGGTCTCTGGGAACTACTTGCATTGCCACCCAGACTTTGGGGTGCAGGCTTTCCTGGCCACTCTATCCTCAAAAGCACCTTTTGTTCACTTTTTCCCAGCACTGGCCTCCAATATGCCGAGTGTCCGGAGCTGAGTCCTACAACCAAGGTGGCAGCCAGACCAACTATTGCTTTCTTTCAAGGTCTCTGGGAACCACTTGCATTGCCACCCAGACTTTGGGGCTGTGGGCTTTCCTGGCCACTCTATCCTCAAAAGCACCTTTTGTTCACTTTTTTCCAGCACCGGCCTCCAAAAATTCCAAACGTCAGGAGCTGACCCTCACACCCAAGCTGGCAGCCAGAACAACTCTTGCTTTCTTTCAAGGTCTCTGGGAACTACTTGCATTGCCACCCAGACTTTGGGGCTGCGGGCTTTCCTGGCCACTCTATCCTCAAAAGCAACTTTTTTCTTAACATTTTTCCAGCACCGGCCCATAAAAATTCTAAACGTCCGGAGCTGACTCCCACACCCGTGGTGGTAGCGAGAGCAACTCTTGCTTTCTTTCAAGGTCTCTGGGAACTACTTGCATTGCCACCCAGACTTTGGGGCTGCGGGCTTTCCTGGCCACTCTATCCTCAAAAGCACCTTTTGTTCACTTTTTCCCAGCACCAGCCTCCAATATGCCGAACGTCCGGAGCTGAGTCCTACAACCAAGGTGGCAGCCAGAACAACTCTTGCTTTTTATGAACGCCTCTGGGAACTACTTGCATTGCCACCCAGACTTTGGGGCTGCGGGCTTTCCTGGCCACTCTATCCTCAAAAGCACCTTTTGTTCCCTTTTTCCCAGCACCGGCCTCCAAAAATTCCAAACATCCTGGCCTGGCTCCCCCAACCAAGGCGTCAGCCAGACCAAGTCTTGCTTTCTTTCAAGGTCTCTGGGAACTACTTGCATTGCCACCCAGACTTTGGGGCTGTGGGCTTTCCTGGCCACTCTATCCTCAAAAGCACCTTTTGTTCACTTTTTCCCAGCACCGGCCTCCAAAAATTCCAAAAGTCCTGGCCTGGCTCCCCCAACCAAGGCGTCAGCCAGACCAAGTCATGCTTTCTTTCAAGGTCTCTGGGAACTACTTGCATTGCCACCCAGACTTTGGGGCTGTGGGCTTTCCTGGCCACTCTATCCTCAAAAGCACCTTTTTTCTTAACCTTTTTCCCAGCACCGGCCCATAAAAATTCCAAACGTCCGGAGGTGACTCCCACACCCATGGTGGCAGCGAGAACAACTCTTGCTTTCTTTCAAGGTCTCTGGGAACTACTTGCATTGCCACCCAGACTTTGGGGCTGTGCGCTTTCCTGGCCACTCTGTCCTCAAAAGCACCTTTTGTTCACTTTTTCCCAGCACCGGCCTCCAAAAATTCCAAACGTCCTGGCCTGGCTCCCCCAACCAAGGTGGTAGCCAGAACAACTCTTGCTTTTTATGAATGCCTCTGGGAACTACTTGCATTGCCACCCAGACTTTGGGGCTGCGGGCTTTCCTGGCCACTCTATCCTCAAAAGCACCTTTTTTCTTAACATTTTTCCAGCACCGGCTTCCAAAAATTCCAAACGTCAGGAGCTGACTCCCACAACCAAGCTTGCAGCCAGACCAAGTCATGCTTTCTTTCAAGGTCTCTGGGAACTACTTGCATTGCCACCCAGACTTTGGGACTGCGGGCTTTCCTGGCCACTCTATCCTCAAAAGCACCTTTTGTTCACTTTTTCCCAGCACCAGCCTCCAAAAATTCCAAACGTCCTGGCCTGGCTCACACAACCAAGGTGGCAGCCAGACCAAGTCTTGCTTTCTTTCAAGGTCTCTGGGAACTACTTGCATTGCCACCCAGACTTTGGGGCTGCGGGCTTTCCTGGCCACTCTATCCTCAAAAGCACCTTTTGTTCACTTTTTCCCAGCACTGGCCTCCAAAAATTCCAAACATCCTGGCCTGGCTCCCCCAACCAAGGCGTCAGCCAGACCAACTCTTGCTTGTTTTCAAGGCCTGTGGGAACTACTTGCATTGCCACCCAGACTTTGGGGCTGTGGGCTTTCCTGGCCACTCTATCCTCAAAAGCACCTTTTGTTCCCTTTTTCCCAGCACTGGCCTCCAAAAATTCCAAACATCCTGGCCTGGCTCCCCCAACCAAGCTGGCAGCCAGACCAACTCTTGCTTGTTTTCAAGGCCTGTGGGAACTACTTGCATTGCCACCCAGACTTTGGGGCTGTGGGCTTTCCTGGCCACTCTATCCTCAAAAGCACCTTTTTTCTTAACCTTTTTCCAGCACCGGCCCATAAAAATTCCAAACGTCAGGAGCTGATCCCCACACCCAAGCTGGCAGCCAGACCAAGTCTTGCTTTCTTTCAAGGTCTCTGGGAACTACTTGCATTGCCACCCAGACTTTGGGGCTGCGGGCTTTCCTGGCCACTCTATCCTCAAAAGCACCTTTTTTCTTAACCTTTTTCCAGCACCGGACCATAAAAATTCCAAACATCTTGGCCTGGCTCCCCCAAACAAGCCGTCAGCCAGACCAACTCTTGCTTTCTTTCAAGGTCTCTGGGAACTACTTGCATTGCCACCCAGACTTTGGGGCTGTGGGCTTTCCTGGCCACTCTATCCTCAAAAGCACCTTTTGTTCACTTTTTCCCAGCACTGGCCTCCAAAAATTCCAAACATCCTGGCCTGGCTCCCCCAACCAAGGCGTCAGCCAGACCAAGTCATGCTTTCTTTCAAGGTCTCTGGGAACTACTTGCATTGCCACCCAGACTTTGGGGCTGTCGGCTTTCCTGGCCACTCTATCCTCAAAAGCACCTTTTTTCTTAACCTTTTTCCCAGCACCGGCCCATAAAAATTCCAAACGTCCGGAGGTGACTCCCACACCCATGGTGGCAGCGAGAACAACTCTTGCTTTCTTTCAAGGTCTCTGGGAACTACTTGCATTGCCACCCAGACTTTGGGGCTGCGGGCTTTCCTGGCCACTCTGTCCTCAAAAGCACCTTTTGTTCACTTTTTCCCAGCACTGGCCTCCAAAAATTCCAAACATCCTGGCCTGGCTCCCCCAACCAAGGCGTCAGCCAGACCAAGTCTTGCTTGTTTTCAAGGCCTGTGGGAACTACTTGCATTGCCACCCAGACTTTGGGGTGCGGGCTTTCCTGGCCACTCTATCCTCAAAAGCACCTTTTTTCTTAACCTTTTTCCAGCACCGGCCCATAAAAATTCCAAACATCCTGGCCTGGCTCCCCCAACCAAGGCGTCAGCCAGACCAAGTCATGCTTTCTTTCAAGGTCTCTGGGAACTACTTGCATTGCCACCCAGACTTTGGGGCTGTGGGCTTTCCTGGCCACTCTATCCTCAAAAGCACCTTTTTTCTTAACCTTTTTCCCAGCACCGGCGCATAAAAATTCCAAACGTCCGGAGGTGACTCCCACACCCATGGTGGCAGCGAGAACAAATCTTGCTTTCTTTCAAGGTCTCTGGGAACTACTTGCATTGCCACCCAGACTTTGGGGCTGCGGGCTTTCCTGGCCACTCTATCCTCAAAAGCACCTTTTGTTCACTTTTTCCCAGCACCAGCCTCCAATATGCCAAACGTCCTGGCCTGGCTCCCACAACCAAGGTGACAGCCAGAACAACTCTTGCTTTCTTTCAAGGTCTCTGGGAACTACTTGCATTGCCACCCAGACTTTGGGGCTGCGGGCTTTCCTGGCCACTCTATCCTCAAAAGCACCTTTTTTCTTAACCTTTTTCCAGGACCGGCCCATAAAAATTCCAAACGTCCTGGCCTGGCTCCCACACCGAAGCTGGCAGCCAGAACAACTCTTGCTTGCTTTGAATGTCTCTGGGAACTACTTGCATTGCCACCCAGACTTTGGGGCTGCGGGCTTTCCTGGCCACTCTATCCTCAAAAGCACCTTTTGTTCACTTTTTCCCAGCACCGGCCTCCAAAAATTCCAAACGTCCTGGCCTGGCTCCCCCAACCAAGGCGTCAGCCAGACCAAGTCTTGCTTTCTTTCAAGGTCTCTGGGAACTACTTGCATTGCCACCCAGACTTTGGGGCTGCGGGCTTTCCTGGCCACTCTATCCTCAAAAGCACCTTTTTTCTTAACCTTTTTCCCAGCACCGGCCTCCAAAAATTCCAAACGTCAGGAGCTGACCCCCACACCCAAGCTGGCAGCCAGAACAAGTCTTGCTTTCTTTCAAGGTCTCTGGGAACTACTTGCATTGCCACCCAGACTTTGGGGCTGCGGGCTTTCCTGGCCACTCTATCCTCAAAAGCACCTTTTTTCTTAACCTTTTTCCAGGACCGGCCCATAAAAATTCCAAACGTCCTGGCCTGGCTCCCACACCGAAGCTGGCAGCCAGAACAACTCTTGCTTGCTTTGAATGTCTCTGGGAACTACTTGCATTGCCACCCAGACTTTGGGGCTGCGGGCTTTCCTGGCCACTCTATCCTCAAAAGCACCTTTTGTTCACTTTTTCCCAGCACCGGCCTCCAAAAATTCCAAACGTCCTGGCCTGGCTCCCCCAACCAAGGCGTCAGCCAGACCAAGTCTTGCTTTCTTTCAAGGTCTCTGGGAACTACTTGCATTGCCACCCAGACTTTGGGGCTGCGGGCTTTCCTGGCCACTCTATCCTCAAAAGCACCTTTTTTCTTAACCTTTTTCCCAGCACCGGCCTCCAAAAATTCCAAACGTCAGGAGCTGACCCCCACACCCATGGTGGCAGCGAGAACAACTCTTGCTTTCTTTCAAGGTCTCTGGGAACTACTTGCATTGCCACCCAGACTTTGGGGCTGCGGGCTTTCCTGGCCACTCTATCCTCAAAAGCACCTTTTGTTCACTTTTTCCCAGCACCGGCCTCCAAAAATTCCAAACGTCCTGGCCTGGCTCCCCCAACCAAGGCGTCAGCCAGACCAAGTCTTGCTTTCTTTCAAGGTCTCTGGGAACTACTTGCATTGCCACCCAGACTTTGGGGCTGCGGGCTTTCCTGGCCACTCTATCCTCAAAAGCACCTTTTTTCTTAACCTTTTTCCCAGCACCGGCCTCCAAAAATTCCAAACGTCAGGAGCTGACCCCCACACCCATGGTGGCAGCGAGAACAACTCTTGCTTTCTTTCAAGGTCTCTGGGAACTACTTGCATTGCCACCCAGACTTTGGGGCTGCGGGCTTTCCTGGCCACTCTATCCTCAAAAGCACCTTTTGTTCACTTTTTCCCAGCACCGGCCTCCAAAAATTCCAAACGTCCTGGCCTGGCTCCCCCAACCAAGGCGTCAGCCAGACCAAGTCTTGCTTTCTTTCAAGGTCTCTGGGAACTACTTGCATTGCCACCCAGACTTTGGGGCTGCGGGCTTTCCTGGCCACTCTATCCTCAAAAGCACCTTTTTTCTTAACATTTATCCAGCACCGGCCCATAAAAATTTTAAAACGTCCGGAGCTGAGTCCCACACCCATGGTGGCAGCGAGAAAAACTCTTGCTTTCTTTCAAGGTCTCTGGGAACTACTTGCATTGCCACCCAGACTTTGGGGCTGTGGGCTTTCCTGGCCACTCTATCCTCAAAAGCACCTTTTTTTCACCTTTTCCCAGCACCGGCCTCCAAAAATTCCAAACGTCCTGGCCTGGCTCCCACACCCAAGGTGGCAGCCAGAACAACTCTTGCTTTTTATGAACGCCTCTGGGAACTACTTGCATTGCCACCCAGACTTTGGGGCTGTGGGCTTTCCTGGCCACTCTATCCTCAAAAGCACCTTTTTTCTTAACCTTTTTCCCAGCACCGGCCCATAAAAATTCCAAACGTCAGGAGCTGACCCCCACACCCAAGCTGGCAGCCAGACCAACTCTTGCTTTCTTTCAAGGTCTCTGGGAACTACTTGCATTGCCACCCAGACTTTGGGGCTGTGGGCTTTCCTGGCCACTCTATCCTCAAAAGCACCTTTTGTTCACTTTTTCCCAGCACCAGCCTCCAATATGCCAAACGTCCGGAGCTGAGTCCCACACCCAAGGTGGCAGCCAGAACAACTGTTGCTTTCTTTCAAGGTCTCTGGGAACTACTTGCATTGCCACCCAGACTTTGGGGCTGCGGGCTTTCCTGGCCACTCTATCCTCAAAAGCACCTTTTTTCTTAACCTTTTTCCCAGCACCGGCCTCCAAAAATTCCAAACTTCCTGGCCTGGCTCCCACAACCAAGGCGTCAGCCAGACCAAGTCATGCTTTCTTTCAAGGTCTCTGGGAACTACTTGCATTGCCACCCAGACTTTGGGGCTGCGGGCTTTCCTGGCCACTCTATCCTCAAAAGCACCTTTTTTCTTAACCTTTTTCCAGGACCGGCCCATAAAAATTCCAAACGTCCTGGCCTGGCTCCCACACCGAAGCTGGCAGCCAGAACAACTCTTGCTTGTTTTGAATGTCTCTGGGAACTACTTGCATTGCCACCCAGACTTTGGGGCTGTGGGCTTTCCTGGCCACTCTATCCTCAAAAGCACCTTTTGTTCACTTTTTCCCAGCACCGGCCTCCAAAAATTCCAAAAGTCCTGGCCTGGCTCCCCCAACCAAGGCGTCAGCCAGACCAAGTCTTGCTTTCTTTCAAGGTCTCTGGGAACTACTTGCATTGCCACCCAGACTTTGGGGCTGCGGGCTTTCCTGGCCACTCTATCCTCAAAAGCAACTTTTTTCTTAACCTTTTTCCAGCTCCGGCCCATAAAAATTTTAAAACGTCAGGAGCTGACTCCCACACCCAAGCTGGCAGCCAGAACAACTCTTGCTTTCTTTCAAGGTCTGTGGGAACTACTTGCATTGCCACCCAGACTTTGGGGCTGTGGGCTTTCCTGGCCACTCTATCCTCAAAAGCACCTTTTTTTCACCTTTTCCCAGCACTGGCCTCCAAAAATTCCAAACGTCCTGGCCTGGCTCCCACACCCAAGCTGGCAGCCAGAACAACTCTTGCTTTTTATGAACGCCTCTGGGAACTACTTGCATTGCCACCCAGACTTTGGGGCTGTGGGCTTTCCTGGCCACTCTATCCTCAAAAGCACCTTTTTTCTTAACCTTTTTCCCAGCACCGGCCCATAAAAATTCCAAACGTCCGGAGGTGACTCCCACACCCATGGTGGCAGCGAGAACAACTGTTGCTTTCTTTCAAGGTCTCTGGGAACTACTTGCCTTGCCACCCAGACTTTGGGGCTGTGGGCTTTCCTGGCCACTCTATCCTCAAAAGCACCTTTTGTTCACTTTTTCCCAGCACCAGCCTCCAATATGCCAAACGTCCGGAGCTGAGTCCCACACCCAAGCTGGCAGCCAGAACAACTCTTGCTTTCTTTCAAGGTCTCTGGGAACTACTTGCATTGCCACCCAGACTTTGGGGTGCGGGCTTTCCTGGCCACTCTATCCTCAAAAGCACCTTTTTTCTTAACCTTTTTCCCAGCACCGGCCTCCAAAAATTCCAAACGTCCTGGCCTGGCTCCCACAACCAAGGTGACCGCCAGAACAACTGTTGCTTTCTTTCAAGGTCTCTGGGAACTACTTGCATTGCCACCCAGACTTTGGGGCTGCGGGCTTTCCTGGCCACTCTATCCTCAAAAGCACCTTTTTTCTTAACCTTTTTCCAGGACCGGCCTCCAAAAATTCCAAACGTCCTGGCCTGGCTCCCACACCGAAGCTGGCAGCCAGAACAACTCTTGCTTGCTTTGAATGTCTCTGGGAACTACTTGCATTGCCACCCAGACTTTGGGGCTGCGGGCTTTCCTGGCCACTCTATCCTCAAAAGCACCTTTTGTTCACTTTTTCCCAGCACCGGCCTCCAAAAATTCCAAACATCCTGGCCTGGCTCCCCCAACCAAGGCGTCAGCCAGACCAAGTCTTGCTTTCTTTCAAGGTCTCTGGGAACTACTTGCATTGCCACCCAGACTTTGGGGCTGTGGGCTTTCCTGGCCACTCTATCCTCAAAAGCACCTTTTGTTCACTTTTTCCCAGCACCAGCCTCCAATATGCCAAACGTCCGGAGCTGAGTCCCACACCCAAGGTGGCAGCCAGAACAACTGTTGCTTTCTTTCAAGGTCTCTGGGAACTACTTGCATTGCCACCCAGACTTTGGGGCTGCGGGCTTTCCTGGCCACTCTATCCTCAAAAGCACCTTTTTTCTTAACCTTTTTCCCAGCACCGGCCTCCAAAAATTCCAAACTTCCTGGCCTGGCTCCCACAACCAAGGCGTCAGCCAGACCAAGTCATGCTTTCTTTCAAGGTCTCTGGGAACTACTTGCATTGCCACCCAGACTTTGGGGCTGCGGGCTTTCCTGGCCACTCTATCCTCAAAAGCACCTTTTTTCTTAACCTTTTTCCAGGACCGGCCCATAAAAATTCCAAACGTCCTGGCCTGGCTCCCACACCGAAGCTGGCAGCCAGAACAACTCTTGCTTGTTTTGAATGTCTCTGGGAACTACTTGCATTGCCACCCAGACTTTGGGGCTGTGGGCTTTCCTGGCCACTCTATCCTCAAAAGCACCTTTTGTTCACTTTTTCCCAGCACCGGCCTCCAAAAATTCCAAAAGTCCTGGCCTGGCTCCCCCAACCAAGGCGTCAGCCAGACCAAGTCTTGCTTTCTTTCAAGGTCTCTGGGAACTACTTGCATTGCCACCCAGACTTTGGGGCTGCGGGCTTTCCTGGCCACTCTATCCTCAAAAGCAACTTTTTTCTTAACCTTTTTCCAGCTCCGGCCCATAAAAATTTTAAAACGTCAGGAGCTGACTCCCACACCCAAGCTGGCAGCCAGAACAACTCTTGCTTTCTTTCAAGGTCTGTGGGAACTACTTGCATTGCCACCCAGACTTTGGGGCTGTGGGCTTTCCTGGCCACTCTATCCTCAAAAGCACCTTTTTTTCACCTTTTCCCAGCACTGGCCTCCAAAAATTCCAAACGTCCTGGCCTGGCTCCCACACCCAAGCTGGCAGCCAGAACAACTCTTGCTTTTTATGAACGCCTCTGGGAACTACTTGCATTGCCACCCAGACTTTGGGGCTGTGGGCTTTCCTGGCCACTCTATCCTCAAAAGCACCTTTTTTCTTAACCTTTTTCCCAGCACCGGCCCATAAAAATTCCAAACGTCCGGAGGTGACTCCCACACCCATGGTGGCAGCGAGAACAACTCTTGCTTTCTTTCAAGGTCTCTGGGAACTACTTGCCTTGCCACCCAGACTTTGGGGCTGCGGGCTTTCCTGGCCACTCTATCCTCAAAAGCACCTTTTGTTCACTTTTTCCCAGCACCAGCCTCCAATATGCCAAACGTCCGGAGCTGAGTCCCACACCCAAGCTGGCAGCCAGAACAACTCTTGCTTTCTTTCAAGGTCTCTGGGAACTACTTGCATTGCCACCCAGACTTTGGGGTGCGGGCTTTCCTGGCCACTCTATCCTCAAAAGCACCTTTTTTCTTAACCTTTTTCCCAGCACCGGCCTCCAAAAATTCCAAACGTCCTGGCCTGGCTCCCACAACCAAGGTGACCGCCAGAACAACTCTTGCTTTCTTTCAAGGTCTCTGGGAACTACTTGCATTGCCACCCAGACTTTGGGGCTGCGGGCTTTCCTGGCCACTCTATCCTCAAAAGCACCTTTTTTCTTAACCTTTTTCCAGGACCGGCCTCCAAAAATTCCAAACGTCCTGGCCTGGCTCCCACACCGAAGCTGGCAGCCAGAACAACTCTTGCTTGCTTTGAATGTCTCTGGGAACTACTTGCATTGCCACCCAGACTTTGGGGCTGCGGGCTTTCCTGGCCACTCTATCCTCAAAAGCACCTTTTGTTCACTTTTTCCCAGCACTGGCCTCCAAAAATTCCAAACGTCCTGGCCTGGCTCCTCCAACCAAGGCGTCAGCCAGACCAAGTCTTGCTTTCTTTCAAGGTCTCTGGGAACTACTTGCATTGCCACCCAGACTTTGGGGCTGCGGGCTTTCCTGGCCACTCTATCCTCAAAAGCACCTTTTTTCTTAACCTTTTTCCCAGCACCGGCCCATAAAACTTCCAAACGTCCGAAGGTGACTCCCACACCCATGGTGGCAGTGAGAAAAACTCTTGCTTTCTTTCAAGGTCTCTGGGAACTACTTGCATTGCCACACAGACTTTGGGGCTGCGGGCTTTCCTGGCCACTCTATCCTCAAAAGCACCTTTTGTTCACTTTTTCCCAGCACTGGCCTCCAAAAATTCCAAACGTCCTGGCCTGGCTCCCACAACCAAGCTGGCAGCCAGAACAACTCTTGTTTTCTTTCATGGTCTCTGGGAACTACTTGCATTGCCACCCAGACTTTGGGGCTGCGGGCTTTCCTGGCCACTCTATCCTCAAAAACACCTTTTGTTCACTTTTTCCCAGCACCGGCTTCCAAAAATTCCAAACGTCCTGGCCTGGCTCCCACAACCAAGGTGGCAGCGAGAACAACTCTTGCTTTTTATGAACGCCTCTGGGAACTACTTGCATTGCCACCCAGACTTTGGGGCTGCGGGCTTTCCTGGCCACTCTATCCTCAAAAGCACCTTTTTTCTTAACCTTTTCCCCAGCACCGGCCCATAAAAATTCCAAACGTCCGGAGCTGACTCCCACACCCATGGTGGCAGCCAGAACAACTCTTGCTTTCTTTCAAGGTCTCTGGGAACTACTTGCATTGCCACCCAGACTTTGGGGCTGCTGGCTTTCCTGGCCACTCTATCCTCAAAAGCACCTTTTTTTCACCTTTTCCCAGCACTGGCCTCCAAAAATTCCAAACGTCCTGGCCTGGCTCCCACAACCAAGGTGGCAGCCAGAACAACTCTTGCTTTTTATGAACGCCTCTGGGAACTACTTGCATTGCCACCCAGACTTTGGGGCTGTGGGCTTTCCTGGCCACTCTATCCTCAAAAGCATCTTTTTTTCACCTTTTCCCAGCACTGGCCTCCAAAAATTCCAAACGTCCTGGCCTGGCTCCCACACCGAAGGTGGCAGCCAGAAAAACTCTTGTTTTCTGTCAAGGTCTCTGGGAACTACTTGCATTGCCACCCAGACTTTGGGGCTGCGGGCTTTCCTGGCCACTCTATCCTCAAAAGCACCTTTTGTTCACTTTTTCCCAGCACCAGCCTCCAAAAATTCCAAACGTCCTGGCCTGGCTCCCACAACCAAGGCGTCAGCCAGACCAAGTCTTGCTTTCTTTCAAGGTCTCTGGGAACTACTTGCATTGCCACCCAGACTTTGGGGCTGCGGGCTTTCCTGGCCACTCTATCCTCAAAAGCAACTTTTTTCTTAACATTTTTCCAGCACCGGCCCATAAAAATTTTAAAACGTCCGGAGCTGAGTCCCACACCCAAGCTGGCAGCCAGAACAACTCTTGCTTTCTTTCAAGGTCTCTGGGAACTACTTGCATTGCCACCCAGACTTTGGGGCTGTGGGCTTTCCTGGCCACTCTATCCTCAAAAGCACCTTTTTTTCACCTTTTCCCAGCACTGGCCTCCAAAAATTCCAAACGTCCTGGCCTGGCTCCCACAACCAAGCTGGCAGCCAGAACAACTCTTGATTTTTATGAACGCCTCTGGGAACTACTTGCATTGCCACCCAGACTTTGGGGCTGTGGGCTTTCCTGGCCACTCTATCCTCAAAAGCACCTTTTTTCTTAACCTTTTTCCCAGCACCGGCCCATAAAAATTCCAAACGTCCAGAGCTGAGTCCCACACCCAAGCTGGCAGCCAGACCAACTCTTGCTTTCTTTCAAGGTCTCTGGGAACTACTTGCATTGCCACCCAGACTTTGGGGCTGCGGGCTTTCCTGGCCACTCTCTCCTCAAAAGCACCTTTTGTTCACTTTTTCCCAGCACCAGCCTCCAATATGCCAAACGTCCGGAGCTGAGTCCCACACCCAAGCTGGCAGCCAGAACAACTGTTGCTTTCTTTCAAGGTCTCTGGGAACTACTTGCATTGCCTCCCAGACTTTGGGGCTGCGGGCTTTCCTGGCCACTCTATCCTCAAAAGCACCTTTTTTCTTAACCTTTTTCCCAGCACCGGCCTCCAAAAATTCCAAACTTCCTGGCCTGGCTCCCACAACCAAGGTGACAGCCAGAACAACTCTTGCTTTCTTTCAAGGTCTCTGGGAACTACTTGCATTGCCACCCAGACTTTGGGGCTGCGGGCTTTCCTGGCCACTCTATCCTCAAAAGCACCTTTTTTCTTAACCTTTTTCCAGGACCGGCCCATAAAAATTCCAAACGTCCTGGCCTGGCTCCCACACCGAAGCTGGCAGCCAGAACAACTCTTGCTTGTTTTGAATGTCTCTGGGAACTACTTGCATTGCCACCCAGACTTTGGGGCTGTGGGCTTTCCTGGCCACTCTATCCTCAAAAGCACCTTTTGTCCACTTTTTCCCAGCACCGGCCTCCAAAAATTCCAAGCGTCCTGGCCTGGCTCCCCCAACCAAGGCGTCAGCCAGACCAAGTCTTGCTTTCTTTCAAGGTCTCTGGGAACTACTTGCATTGCCACCCAGACTTTGGGGCTGCGGGCTTTCCTGGCCACTCTATCCTCAAAAGCACCTTTTTTCTTAACATTTTTCCAGCACCGGCCCATAAAAATTCCAAACGTCAGGAGCTGACCCCCACACCCAAGCTGGCAGCCAGACCAAGTCTTGCTTTCTTTCAAGGTCTCTGGGAACTACTTGCATTGCCACCCAGACTTTGGGGCTGTGGGCTTTCCTGGCCACTCTATCCTCAAAAGCACCTTTTGTCCACTTTTTCCCAGCACCGGCCTCCAAAAATTCCAAGCGTCCTGGCCTGGCTCCCCCAACCAAGGCGTCAGCCAGACCAAGTCTTGCTTTCTTTCAAGGTCTCTGGGAACTACTTGCATTGCCACCCAGACTTAGGGGCTGCGGGCTTTCCTGGCCACTCTATCCTCAAAAGCACCTTTTTTCTTAACCTTTTCCCCAGCACCGGCCCATAAAACTTCCAAACGTCCGGAGCTGACTCCCACACCCATGGTGGCAGCGAGAGCAACTCTTGCTTTCTTTCAAGGTCTCTGGGAACTACTTGCATTGCCAGCCAGACTTTGGGGCTGCGGGCTTTCCTGGCCACTCGATCCTCAAAAGCAACTTTTTTCTTAACCTTTTTCCAGCTCCGGCCCATAAAAATTTTAAAACGTCAGGAGCTGACTCCCACACCCAAGCTGGCAGCCAGAACAACTCTTGCTTTCTTTCAAGGTCTCTGGGAACTACTTGCATTGCCACCCAGACTTTGGGGCTGCGGGCTTTCCTGGCCACTCTATCCTCAAAAGCACCTTTTGTTCACTTTTTCCCAGCACCGGCTTCCAAAAATTCCAAACGTCCTGGCCTGGCTCCCCCAACCAAGCTGGCAGCCAGACCAAGTCTTGCTTTCTTTCAAGGTCTCTGGGAACTACTTGCATTGCCACCCAGACTTTGGGGCTGCGGGCTTTCCTGGCCACTCTATCCTCAAAAGCACCTTTTGTTCACTTTTTCCCAGCACCGGACTCCAAAAATTCCAAACGTCCTGGCCTGGCTCCCACACCGAAGGTGGCAGCCAGAAAAACTCTTGTTTTCTGTCAAGGTCTCTGGGAACTACTTGCATTGCCACCCAGACTTTGGGGCTGTGGGCTTTCCTGGCCACTCTATCCTCAAAAGCACCTTTTTTCTTAACCTTTTTCCCAGCACCGGCCCATAAAAATTCCAAACGTCAGGAGCTGACCCCCACACCCAAGCTGGCAGCGAGACCAACTCTTGCTTTCTTTCAAGGTCTCTGGGAACTACTTGCATTGCCACCCAGACTTTGGGGCTGCGGGCTTTCCTGGCCACTCTATCCTCAAAAGCACCTTTTTTCTTAACCTTTTTCCAGGACCGGCCCATAAAAATTCCAAACGTCCTGGCCTGGCTCCCACACCGAAGCTGGCAGCCAGAACAACTCTTGCTTGTTTTGAATGTCTCTGGGAACTACTTGCATTGCCACCCAGACTTTGGGGTGCGGGCTTTCCTGGCCACTCTATCCTCAAAAGCACCTTTTGTTCACTTTTTCCCAACACCGGCCTCCAAAAATTCCAAACGTCCTGGCCTGGCTCCCCCAACCAAGGCGTCAGCCAGACCAAGTCTTGCTTTCTTTCAAGGTCTCTGGGAACTACTTGCATTGCCACCCAGACTTTGGGGCTGTGGGCTTTCCTGGCCACTCTATCCTCAAAAGCACCTTTTGTTCACTTTTTCCCAGCACCGGCCTTCAAAAATTCCAAGCGTCCTGGCCTGGCTCCCCCAACCAAGGCGTCAGCCAGACCAAGTCTTGCTTTCTTTCAAGGTCTCTGGGAACTACTTGCATTGCCACCCAGACTTTGGGGCTGCGGGCTTTCCTGGCCACTCTATCCTCAAAAGCACCTTTTTTCTTAACCTTTTTCCCACCACCGGCCCATAAAACTTCCAAACGTCCGAAGGTGACTCCCACACCCATGGTGGCAGCGAGAGCAACTCTTGCTTTCTTTCAAGGTCTCTGGGAACTACTTGCATTGCCACCCAGACTTTGGGGCTGCGGGCTTTCCTGGCCACTCTATCCTCAAAAGCACCTTTTTTCTTAACATTTTCCCAGCACCGGCCTCCAAAAATTCCAAACGTCCTGGCCTGGCTCCCCCAACCAAGGCGTCAGCCAGACCAAGTCTTGCTTTCTTTCAAGGTCTCTGGGAACTACTTGCATTGCCACCCAGACTTTGGGGCTGCGGGCTTTCCTGGCCACTCTATCCTCAAAAGCACCTTTTTTCTTAACCTTTTTCCCAGCAACGGCCTCCAAAAATTCCAAACGTCAGAGGCTGACCCCCACACCCAAGCTGGCAGCCAGAACAACTGTTGCTTTCTTTCAAGGTCTCTGGGAACTACTTGCATTGCCACCCAGACTTTGGGGCTGCGGGCTTTCCTGGCCACTCTATCCTCAAAAGCAACTTTTTTCTTAACCTTTTTCCAGCTCCGGCCCATAAAAATTTTAAAACGTCAGGAGCTGACTCCCACACCCAAGCTGGCAGCCAGAACAACTCTTGCTTTCTTTCAAGGTCTCTGGGAACTACTTGCATTGCCACCCAGACTTTGGGGCTGTGGGCTTTCCTGGCCACTCTATCCTCAAAAGCACCTTTTTTTCACCTTTTCCCAGCACTGGCCTCCAAAAATTCGAAACGTCCTGGCCTGGCTCCCACACCCAAGCTGGCAGCCAGAACAACTCTTGCTTTTTATGAACGCCTCTGGGAACTACTTGCATTGCCACCCAGACTTTGGGGCTGTGGGCTTTCCTGGCCACTCTATCCTCAAAAGCACCTTTTTTCTTAACCTTTTTCCAGCACCGGCCCATAAAAATTCCAAACGTCAGGAGCTGACCCCCACACCCAAGCTGGCAGCCAGACCAAGTCTTGCTTTCTTTCAAGGTCTCTGGGAACTACTTGCATTGCCACCCAGACTTTGGGGCTGTGGGCTTTCCTGGCCACTCTATCCTCAAAAGCACCTTTTTTTCACCTTTCCCAGCACTGGCCTCCAAAAATTCCAAACGTCCTGGCCTGGCTCCCACACCCAAGTTTGCAGTCAGAACACCTCCTGCTTGTTTTGAAAGTCTCTGGGAACTACTTGCATTGCCACCCAGACTTTGGGGCTGCGGGCTTTCCTGGCCACTCTAACCTCAAAAGCACCTTTTGTTCACTTTTTCCCAGCACCAGCCTCAAAAAATTTCCAAACGTCCTGGCCTGGCTCCCACAACCAAGGTGGCAGCCAGAACAACTCTTGCTTTCTTTCAAGGTCTCTGGGAACTACTTGCATTGCCACCCAGACTTTGGGGCTGTGGGCTTTCCTGGCCACTCTATCCTCAAAAGCACCTTTTGTTCACTTTTTCCCAGCACTGGCCTCCAATATGCCAAACGTCTGGAGCTGAGTCCTACAACCAAGGTGTCAGCCAGAACAACTCTTGTTTTCTTTCAAGGTCTCTGGGAACTACTTGCATTGCCACCCAGACTTTGGGGCTGCGGGCTTTCCTGGCCACTCTATCCTCAAAAACACCTTTTGTTCACTTTTTCCCAGAACCGGCTTCCAAAAATTCCAAACGTCCTGGCCTGGCTCCCACAACTAAGGTGGCAGCCAGAACAACTCTTGCTTTTTATGATCGCCTCTTGGAACTACTTGCATTGCCACCCAGACTTTGGGGCTGCGGGCTTTCCTGGCCACTCTATCCTCAAAAGCACCTTTTGTTCACTTTTTCCTAGCACTGGCCTCCAAAAATTCCAAACGTCCTGGACTGGCTCCCACAACCAAGCTGGCAGCCAGAACAAGTCATGCTTTCTTTCAAGGTCTCTGGGAACTACTTGCATTGCCACCCAAACTTTGGGGTGTGGGCTTTCCTGGCCACTCTATCCTCAAAAGCACCTTTTTTCTTAACCTTTTTCCCAGCACCGGCCCATAAAAATTCCAAACGTCCGGAGCTGACTCCCACACCCATGGTGGCAGCGAGAACAACTCTTGCTTTCTTTCAAGGTCTCTGGGAACTACTTGCATTGCCACCCAGACTTTGGGGCTGTGGGCTTTCCTGGCCACTCTATCCTCAAAAGCACCTTTTTTCTTAACATTTTTCCAGCACCGGCCCATAAAAATTCCAAACGTCAGGAGCTGAGTCCCACACCCATGGTGGCAGCCAGAACAACTGTTGCTTTCTTTCAAGGCCTGTGGGAACTACTTGCATTGCCACCCAGACTTTGGGGCTGCGGGCTTTCCTGGCCACTCTATCCTCAAAAGCACCTTTTGTTCACTTTTTCCCAGCACCGGCTTCCAAAAATTCCAAACGTCCTGGCCTGGCTCCCCCAACCAAGGCGTCAGCCAGACCAAGTCTTGCTTTCTTTCAAGGTCTCTGGGAACTACTTGCATTGCCACCCAGACTTTGGGGCTGCGGGCTTTCCTGGCCACTCTATCCTCAAAAGCACCTTTTGTTCACTTTTTCCCAGCACCGGACTCCAAAAATTCCAAACGTCCTGGCCTGGCTCCCACACCGAAGGTGGCAGCCAGAAAAACTCTTGTTTTCTGTCAAGGTCTCTGGGAACTACTTGCATTGCCACCCAGACTTTGGGGCTGTGGGCTTTCCTGGCCACTCTATCCTCAAAAGCACCTTTTGTTCACTTTTTCCCAGCACTGGCCTCCAAAAATTCCAAACGTCCTGGCCTGGCTCCCACAACCAAGGCGTCAGCCAGACCAACTCTTGCTTGTTTTCAAGGCCTGTGGGAACTACTTGCATTGCCACCCAGACTTTGGGGCTGCGGGCTTTCCTGGCCACTCTATCCTCAAAAGCACCTTTTTTCTTAACCTTTTTCCAGCACCGGCCCATAAATTTCCAAACGTCAGGAGCTGACCCCCACACCCAAGCTGGCAGCCAGAACAACTCTTGCTTTCTTTCAAGGTCTCTGGGAACTACTTGCATTGCCACCCAGACTTTGGGGCTGTGGGCTTTCCTGGCCACTCTATCCTCAAAAGCACCTTTTGTTCACTTTTTCCCAGCACCGGCTTCCAAAAATTCCAAACGTCCTGGCCTGGCTCCCCCAACCAAGGCGTCAGCCAGACCAAGTCTTGCTTTCTTTCAAGGTCTCTGGGAACTACTTGCATTGCCACCCAGACTTTGGGGCTGCGGGCTTTCCTGGCCACTCTATCCTCAAAAGCACCTTTTTTCTTAACCTGTTCCCCAGCACCGGCCTCCAAAAATTCCAAACGTCCGGAGGTGACTCCCACACCCATGGTGGCAGCGAGAACAACTCTTGCTTTCTTTCAAGGTCTCTGGGAACTACTTGCATTGCCACCCAGACTTTGGGGCTGCGGGCTTTCCTGGCCACTCTATCCTCAAAAGCACCTTTTTTCTTAACCTTTTCCCCAGCACCGGCCTCCAAAAATTCCAAACGTCCGGAGGTGACTCCCACACCCATGGTGGCAGCGAGAACAACTCTTGCTTTCTTTCAAGGTCTCTGGGAACTACTTGCATTGCCACCCAGACTTTGGGGCTGCGGGCTTTCCTGGCCACTCTATCCTCAAAAGCACCTTTTTTCTTAACCTTTTTCCCAGCACCGGCCCTTAAAAATTCCAAACGTCAGGAGCTGACCCCCACACCCAAGCTGGCAGCCAGAACAACTCTTGCTTTCTTTCAAGGTCTCTGGGAACTACTTGCATTGCCACCCAGACTTTGGGGCTGCGGGCTTTCCTGGCCACTCTATCCTCAAAAGCACCTTTTTTTCACCTTTTCCCAGCACTGGCCTCCAAAAATTCCAAACGTCCTGGCCTGGCTCCCACACCCATGGTGGCAGCCAGAACAACTCTTGCTTTTTATGAACGCCTCTGGGAACTACTTGCATTGCCACCCAGACTTTGGGGCTGTGGGCTTTCCTGGCCACTCTATCCTCAAAAGCACCTTTTGTTCACTTTTTCCCAGCACCGGCCTCCAAAAATTCCAAACATCCTGGCCTGGCTCCCCCAACCAAGCTGGCAGCCAGAACAACTGTTGCTTTCTTTCAAGGTCTCTGGGAACTACTTGCATTGCCACCCAGACTTTGGGGCTGCGGGCTTTCCTGGCCACTCTATCCTCAAAAGCACCTTTTTTCTTAACCTTTTTCCCAGCACCGGCCCATAAAAATTCCAAACGTCCAGGGTGACTCCCACACCCATGGTGGCAGCGAGAACAACTCTTGCTTTCTTTCAAGGTCTCTGGGAACTACTTGCATTGCCACCCAGACTTCGGGGCTGCGGGCTTTCCTGGCCACTCTATCCTCAAAAACACCTTTTTTTCACTTTTTCCCAGCACCAGCTTCCAATATGCCAAACGTCCGGAGCTGAGTCCTACACCCAAGGTGGCAGCCAGAACAACTGTTGCTTTCTTTCAAGGTCTCTGGGAACTACTTGCATTGCCACCCAGACTTTGGGGCTGCGGGCTTTCCTGGCCACTCTATTCTCAAAAGCACCTTTTTTCTTAACCTTTTTCCAGCACCGGCCCATAAATTTCCAAACGTCAGGAGGTGACCCCCACACCCAAGCTGGCAGCCAGAACAATTGTTGCTTTCTTTCAAGGTCTCTGGGAACTACTTGCATTGCCACCCAGACTTTGGGGCTGTGGGCTTTCCTGGCCACTCTATCCTCAAAAGCACCTTTTGTTCACTTTTTCCCAGCACCGGCCTCCAAAAATTCCAAACGTTCTGGCCTGGCTCCCACAACCAAGCTGGCAGCCAGAACAACTCTTGCTTTCTTTCAAGGTCTCTGGGAACTACTTGCATTGCCACCCAGACTTTGGGGCTGCGGGCTTTCCTGGCCACTCTATCCTCAAAAGCACCTTTTGTTCACTTTTTCCCAGCACCGGCCTCCAAAAATTCCAAGTGTCCTGGCCTGGCTCCCCCAACAAAGTTGTCAGCCAGACCAAGTCTTGCTTTCTTTCAAGGTCTCTGGGAACTACTTGCATTGCCACCCAGACTTTGGGGCTGCGGGCTTTCCTGGCCACTCTATCCTCAAAAGCACCTTTTGTTCACTTTTTCCCAGCACCGGCCTCCAAAAATTCCAAGTGTCCTGGCCTGGCTCCCCCAACAAAGTTGTCAGCCAGACCAAGTCTTGCTTTCTTTCAAGGTCTCTGGGAACTACTTGCATTGCCACCCAGACTTTGGGGCTGCGGGCTTTCCTGGCCACTCTATCCTCAAAAGCACCTTTTTTCTTAACCTTTTCCCCAGCACCAGCCCATAAATATTCCAAACGTCCGGAGCTGACTCCCACACCCATGGTGGCAGCGAGAACAACTCTTGCTTTCTTTCAAGGTCTCTGGGAACTACTTGCATTGCCACCCAGACTTTGGGGCTGCGGGCTTTCCTGGCCACTCTATCCTCAAAAGCACCTTTTTTCTTAACCTTTTTCCAGCACCGGCCCATAAAAATTCCAAACGTCCGGAGCTGAGTTCCACACCCAAGCTGGCAGCCAGACCAAGTCTTGCTTTCTTTCAAGGTCTCTGGGAACTACTTGCATTGCCACCCAGACTTTGGGGCTGTGGGCTTTCCTGGCCACTCTATCCTCAAAAGCACCTTTTTTCTTAACCTTTTTCCCAGCACCGGCCCATAAAAATTCCAAACGTCCAGGGTGACTCCCACACCCAAGCTGGCAGCCAGAACAACTCTTGCTTTCTTTCAAGGTCTCTGGGAACTACTTGCATTGCCACCCAGACTTTGAGGCTGCGGGCTTTCCTGGCCACTCTATCCTCAAAAGCACCTTTTTTCTTAACATTTTTCCCAGCACCGGCCCATAAAAATTCCAAACGTCCGGAGCTGACTCCCACACCCATGGTGGCAGCGAGAACAACTGTTGCTTTCTTTCAAGGTCTCTGGGAACTACTTGCATTGCCACCCAGACTTCGGGGCTGCGGGCTTTCCTGGCCACTCTATCCTCAAAAGCACCTTTTGTTCACTTTTTCCCGGCACCAGCCTCCAATATGCCAAACGTCCTGGCCTGGCTCCCACACCCATGGTGGCAGCGAGAACAACTCTTGCTTTCTTTCAAGGTCTCTGGGAACTACTTGCATTGCCACCCAGACTTTGGGGCTGTGGGCTTTCCTGGCCACTCTATCCTCAAAAGCACCTTTTGTTCACTTTTTCCCAGCACCAGCCTCCAATATGCCAAACGTCCGGAGCTGAGTTCCACACCCAAGCTGGCAGCAAGAACAACTCTTGTTTTCTGTCAAGGTCTCTGGGAACTACTTGCATTGCCACCCAGACTTTGGGGCTGCGGGCTTTCCTGGCCACTCTATCCTCAAAAGCACCTTTTGTTCACTTTTTCCCAACACTGGCCTCCAAAAATTCCAAACATCCTGGCCTGGCTCCCACAACCAAGGTGGCAGCCAGAACAACTCTTGCTTTTTATGAACGCCTCTTGGAACTACTTGCATTGCCACCCAGACTTTGGGGCTGCAGGCTTTCCTGGCCACTCTATCCTCAAAAGCACCTTTTTTCTTAACCTTTTCCCCAGCACCGGCCTCCAAAAATTCCAAACGTCCGGAGGTGACTCCCACACCCATGGTGGCAGCGAGAACAACTCTTATTTTCTTTCAAGGTCTCTGGGAACTACTTGCATTGCCACCCAGACTTTGGGGCTGCGGGCTTTCCTGGCCACTCTATCCTCAAAAGCACCTTTTGTTCACTTTTTCCCAGCACCGGCCTCCAAAAATTCCAAACGTCCTGGCCTGGCTCCCACAACCAATGCGTCAGCCAGACCAAGTCTTGCTTTCTTTCAAGGTCTCTGGGAACTACTTGCATTGCCACCCAGACTTTGGGGCTGCGGGCTTTCCTGGCCACTCTATCCTCAAAAGCACCTTTTTTCTTAACCTTTTCTCCAGCACCGGCCCATAAAATTTCCAAACGTCCGGAGCTGAGTTCCACACCCAAGCTGGCAGCCAGAACAACTCTTGCTTTCTTTCAAGGTCTCTGGGAACTACTTGCATTGCCACCCAGACTTTGGGGCTGTGGGCTTTCCTGGCCACTCTATCCTCAAAAGCACCTTTTTTTCACCTTTTCCCAGCACTGGCCTCCAAAAATTCCAAACGTCCTGGCCTGGCTCCCACAACCAAGGTGGCAGCCAGAACAACTCTTGCTTTTTATGAACGCCTCTGGGAACTACTTGCATTGCCACCCAGACTTTGGGGCTGTGGGCTTTCCTGGCCACTCTATCCTCAAAAGCACCTTTTGTTCACTTTTTCCCAGCACTGGCCTCCAAAAATTCCAAACATCCTGGCCTGGCTCCCCCAACCAAGCTGGCAGCCAGACCAAGTCTTGCTTTCTTTCAAGGTCTCTGGGAACTACTTGCATTGCCACCCAGACTTTGGGGCTGTGGGCTTTCCTGGCCACTCTATCCTCAAAAGCACCTTTTTTCTTAACCTTTTTCCCAGCACCGGCCCATAAAACTTCCAAACGTCCAGGGTGACTCCCACACCCAAGCTGGCAGCCAGAACAACTCTTGCTTTCTTTCAAGGTCTCTGGGAACTACTTGCATTGCCACCCAGACTTCGGGGCTGCGGGCTTTCCTGGCCACTCTATCCTCAAAAACACCTTTTTTTCACTTTTTCCCAGCACCAGCCTCGAATATGCCAGATGTCCGGAGCTGAGTCCTACACCCAAGGTGGCAGCCAGAACAACTCTTGCTTTCTTTCAAGGTCTCTGGGAACTACTTGCATTGCCACCCAGACTTTGGGGCTGCGGGCTTTCCTGGCCACTCTATCCTCAAAAGCACCTTTTTTCTTAACATTTTTCCAGCACCGGCCCATAAAAATTCCAAACGTCCAGGGTGACTCCCACACCCAAGCTGGCAGCCAGAACAACTCTTGCTTTCTTTCAAGGTCTCTGGGAACTACTTGCATTGCCACCCAGACTTTGGGGCTGCGGGCTTTCCTGGCCACTCTATCCTCAAAAGCACCTTTTGTTCACTTTTTCCCAGCACCAGCCTCCAATATGCCAAACGTCCGGAGCTGAGTTCCACACCCAAGCTGGCAGCCAGAACAACTCTTGCTTTCTTTCAAGGTCTCTGGGAACTACTTGCATTGCCACCCAGACTTTGGGGCTGTGGGCTTTCCTGGCCACTCTATCCTCAAAAGCACCTTTTGTTCACTTTTTCCCAGCACCAGCCTCCAAAAATTCCAAACATCCTGGCCTGGCTCCCCCACCGAAGGTGGCAGCCAGAAAAACTCTTGTTTTCTGTCAAGGTCTCTGGGAACTACTTGCATTGCCACCCAGACTTTGGGGCTGCGGGCTTTCCTGGCCACTCTATCCTCAAAAGCACCTTTTGTTCACTTTTTCCCAACACTGGCCTCCAAAAATTCCAAACATCCTGGCCTGGCTCCCCCAACCAAGGTGGCAGCCAGAACAACTCTTGCTTTCTTTCAAGGTCTCTGGGAACTACTTGCATTGCCAACCAGACTTTGGGGCTGTGGGCTTTCCTGGCCACTCTATCCTCAAAAGCACCTTTTTTCTTAACCTTTTTCCCAGCACCGGCCCATAAAAATTCCAAACGTCCAGGGTGACTCCCACACCCATGGTGGCAGCGAGAACAACTCTTCCTTTCTTTCAAGGTCTCTGGGAACTACTTGCATTGCCACCCAGACTTTGGGGCTGCGGGCTTTCCTGGCCACTCTATCCTCAAAAACACCTTTTTTTCACTTTTTCCCAGCACCAGCCTCCAATATGCCAAACGTCCGGAGCTGAGTCCTACACCCAAGGTGGCAGCCAGAACAACTGTTGCTTTCTTTCAAGGTCTCTGGGAACTACTTGCATTGCCACCCAGACTTTGGGGCTGCGAGCTTTCCTGGCCACTCTATCCTCAAAAGCACCTTTTTTCTTAACATTTTTCCAGCACCGGCCCATAAAAATTCCAAACGTCAGGAGCTGACTCCCACACCCAAGCTGGCAGCCAGAACAACTGTTGCTTTCTTTCAAGGTCTCTGGGAACTACTTGCATTGCCACCCAGACTTTGGGGCTGCAGGCTTTCCTGGCCACTCTATCCTCAAAAGCACCTTTTTTCTTAACCTTTTCCCCAGCACCGGCCTCCAAAAATTCCAAACGTCCGGAGGTGACTCCCACACCCATGGTGGCAGCGAGAACAACTCTTGCTTTCTTTCAAGGTCTCTGGGAACTACTTGCATTGCCACCCAGACTTTGGGACTGCGGGCTTTCCTGGCCACTCTATCCTCAAAAGCACCTTTTTTCTTAACCTTTTTCCCAGCACCGGCCCATAAAAATTCCAAACGTCCGGAGCTGAGTTCCACACCCAAGCTGGCAGCCAGAACAACTCTTGCTTTCTTTCAAGGTCTCTGGGAACTACTTGCATTGCCACCCAGACTTTGGGGCTGCGGGCTTTCCTGGCCACTCTATCCTCAAAAGCACCTTTTGTTCACTTTTTCCCAGCACTGGCCTCCAAAAATTCCAAACGTCCTGGCCTGGCTCCCACAACCAAGGTGGCAGCCAGAACAACTCTTGCTTTTTATGAACGCCTCTGGGAACTACTTGCATTGCCACCCAGACTTTGGGGCTGTGGGCTTTCCTGGCCACTCTATCCTCAAAAGCACCTTTTGTTCACTTTTTCCCAGCACTGGCCTCCAAAAATTCCAAACATCCTGGCCTGGCTCCCCCAACCAAGCTGGCAGCCAGAACAACTCTTGCTTTCTTTCAAGGTCTCTGGGAACTACTTGCATTGCCACGTAGACTTCAAGGCTGCGGGCTTTCCTGGCCACTCTATCCTCAAAAACACCTTTTTTTCACTTTTTCCCAGCACCAGCCTCCAATATGCCAAACGTCCGGAGCTGAGTCCTACACCCAAGCTGGCAGCCAGAACAACTGTTGCTTTCTTTCAAGGTCTCTGGGAACTACTTGCATTGCCACCCAGACTTTGGGGCTGCGGGCTTTCCTGGCCACTCTATCCTCAAAAGCACCTTTTGTTCACTTTTTCCCAGCACCAGCCTCCAAAAATTCCAAACATCCTGGCCTGGCTCCCCCACCGAAGGTGGCAGCCAGAAAAACTCTTGTTTTCTGTCAAGGTCTCTGGGAACTACTTGCATTGCCACCCAGACTTTGGGGCTGTGGGCTTTCCTGGCCACTCTATCCTCAAAAGCACCTTTTGTTCACTTTTTCCCAACACTGGCCTCCAAAAATTCCAAACATCCTGGCCTGGCTCCCCCAACCAAGGCGTCAGCCAGACCAACTCTTGCTTTCTTTCAAGGTCTCTGGGAACTACTTGCATTGCCACCCAGACTTTGGGGCTGCAGGCTTTCCTGGCCACTCTATCCTCAAAAGCACCTTTTTTCTTAACCTTGTCCCCAGCACCGGCCTCCAAAAATTCCAAACGTCCGGAGGTGACTCCCACACCCATGGTGGCAGCCAGAACAACTCTTGCTTTCTTTCAAGGTCTGTGGGAACTACTTGCATTGCCACCCAGACTTTGGGGCTGTGGCCTTTCCTGGCCACTCTATCCTCAAAAGCACCTTTTGTTCACTTTTTCCCAGCACCGGCCTCCAAAAATTCCAAACGTCCTGGCCTGGCTCCCACAACCAAGCTGGCAGCCAGAACAACTCTTGCTTTCTTTCAAGGTCTCTGGGAACTACTTGCATTGCCACCCAGACTTTGGGGCTGCGGGCTTTCCTGGCCACTCTATCCTCAAAAGCACCTTTTTTCTTAACCCTTTTCCCAGCACCGGCCCATAAAAATTCCAAACGTCCGGAGCTGAGTTCCACACCCAAGGTGGCAGCCAGAACAACTCTTGCTTTCTTTCAAGGTCTCTGGGAACTACTTGCATTGCCACCCAGACTTTGGGGCTGTGGGCTTTCCTGGCCACTCTATCCTCAAAAGCACCTTTTTTTCACCTTTTCCCAGCACTGGCCTCCAAAAATTCCAAACGTCCTGGCCTGGCTCCCACAACCAAGGTGGCAGCCAGAACAACTCTTGCTTTTTATGAACGCCTCTGGGAACTACTTGCATTGCCACCCAGACTTTGGGGCTGTGGGCTTTCCTGGCCACTCTATCCTCAAAAGCACCTTTTGTTCACTTTTTCCCAGCACTGGCCTCCAAAAATTCCAAACATCCTGGCCTGGCTCCCCCAACCAAGCTGGCAGCCAGAACAACTCTTGCTTTCTTTCAAGGTCTCTGGGAACTACTTGCATTGCCACCCAGACTTTGGGGCTGTGGGCTTTCCTGGCCACTCTATCCTCAAAAGCACCTTTTGTTCACTTTTTCCCAGCACCGGCTTCCAAAAATTCCAAACGTCCTGGCCTGGATCCCACAACCAAGGCGTCAGCCAGACCAAGTCTTGCTTTCTTTCAAGGTCTCTGGGAACTACTTGCATTGCCACCCAGACTTTGGGGCTGCGGGCTTTCCTGGCCACTCTATCCTCAAAAGCACCTTTTGTTCACTTTTTCCCAGCACCAGCCTCCAATATGCCAAACGTCCGGAGCTGAGTCCCACACCCAAGCTGGCAGCCAGAACAACTGTTGCTTTCTTTCAAGGTCTCTGGGAACTACTTGCATTGCCACCCAGACTTTGGGGCTGCGGGCTTTCCTGGCCACTCTATCCTCAAAAACACCTTTTGTTCACTTTTTCCCAGCACCGGCTTCCAAAAATTCCAAACGTCTTGGCCTGGCTCCCACAACCAAGGTGGCAGCCAGAACAACTCTTGCTTTTTATGAACGCCTCTGGGAACTACTTGCATTGCCACCCAGACTTTGGGGCTGTGGGCTTTCCTGGCCACTCTATCCTCAAAAGCACCTTTTGTTCACTTTTTCCTAGCACTGGCCTCCAAAAATTCCAAACGTCCCGGACTGGCTCCCACACCGAAGGTGGCAGCCAGAAAAACTCTTGTTTTCTTTCAAGGTCTCTGGGAAGTACTTGCATTGCCACCCAGACTTTGGGGCTGCGGGCTTTCCTGGCCACTCTATCCTCAAAAGCACCTTTTGTTCACTTTTTCCCAGCACCGGCCTTCAAAAATTCCAAACGTCCTGGCCTGGCTCCCCAACCAAGGCGTCAGCCAGACCAACTCTTGCTTTCTTTCAAGGTCTCTGGGAACTACTTGCATTGCCAACCAGACTTTGGGGCTGTGGGCTTTCCTGGCCACTCTATCCTCAAAAGCACCTTTTTTCTTAACCTTTTTCCCAGCACCGGCCCATAAAAATTCCAAACGTCCAGGGTGACTCCCACACCCATGGTGGCAGCGAGAACAACTCTTCCTTTCTTTCAAGGTCTCTGGGAACTACTTGCATTGCCACCCAGACTTCGGGGCTGCGGGCTTTCCTGGCCACTCTATCCTCAAAAACACCTTTTTTTCACTTTTTCCCAGCACCAGCCTCCAATATGCCAAACGTCCGGAGCTGAGTCCTACACCCAAGGTGGCAGCCAGAACAACTGTTGCTTTCTTTCAAGGTCTCTGGGAACTACTTGCATTGCCACCCAGACTTTGGGGCTGCGAGCTTTCCTGGCCACTCTATCCTCAAAAGCACCTTTTTTCTTAACATTTTTCCAGCACCGGCCCATAAAAATTCCAAACGTCAGGAGCTGACTCCCACACCCAAGCTGGCAGCCAGAACAACTCTTGCTTTCTTTCAAGGTCTCTGGGAACTACTTGCATTGCCACCCAGACTTTGGGGCTGCAGGCTTTCCTGGCCACTCTATCCTCAAAAGCACCTTTTTTCTTAACCTTGTCCCCAGCACCGGCCTCCAAAAATTCCAAACGTCCGGAGGTGACTCCCACACCCATGGTGGCAGCGAGAACAACTCTTGCTTTCTTTCAAGGTCTCTGGGAACTACTTGCATTGCCACCCAGACTTTGGGACTGCGGGCTTTCCTGGCCACTCTATCCTCAAAAGCACCTTTTTTCTTAACCTTTTTCCCAGCACCGGCCCATAAAAATTCCAAACGTCCGGAGCTGAGTTCCACACCCAAGCTGGCAGCCAGAACAACTCTTGCTTTCTTTCAAGGTCTCTGGGAACTACTTGCATTGCCACCCAGACTTTGGGGCTGCGGGCTTTCCTGGCCACTCTATCCTCAAAAGCACCTTTTGTTCACTTTTTCCCAGCACTGGCCTCCAAAAATTCCAAACGTCCTGGCCTGGCTCCCACAACCAAGGTGGCAGCCAGAACAACTCTTGCTTTTTATGAACGCCTCTGGGAACTACTTGCATTGCCACCCAGACTTTGGGGCTGTGGGCTTTCCTGGCCACTCTATCCTCAAAAGCACCTTTTGTTCACTTTTTCCCAGCACTGGCCTCCAAAAATTCCAAACGTCCTGGCCTGGCTCCCCCAACCAAGCTGGCAGCCAGAACAACTCTTGCTTTCTTTCAAGGTCTCTGGGAACTACTTGCATTGCCACCCAGACTTTGGGGCTGCGGGCTTTCCTGGCCACTCTATCCTCAAAAGCACCTTTTTTCTTAACCTTTTTCCCAGCACCGGCCCATAAAAATTCCAAACGTCCAGGGTGACTCCCACACCCAAGCTGGCAGCCAGAACAACTCTTGCTTTCTTTCAAGGTCTCTGGGAACTACTTGCATTGCCACCCAGACTTCGGGGCTGCGGGCTTTCCTGGCCACTCTATCCTCAAAAACACCTTTTTTTCACTTTTTCCCAGCACCAGCCTCCAATATGCCAAACGTCCGGAGCTGAGTCCTACACCCAAGCTGGCAGCCAGAACAACTGTTGCTTTCTTTCAAGGTCTCTGGGAACTACTTGCATTGCCACCCAGACTTTGGGGCTGCGGGCTTTCCTGGCCACTCTATCCTCAAAAGCACCTTTTGTTCACTTTTTCCCAGCACCAGCCTCCAAAAATTCCAAACATCCTGGCCTGGCTCCCCCACCGAAGGTGGCAGCCAGAAAAACTCTTGTTTTCTGTCAAGGTCTGTGGGAACTACTTGCATTGCCACCCAGACTTTGGGGCTGTGGGCTTTCCTGGCCACTCTATCCTCAAAAGCACCTTTTGTTCACTTTTTCCCAACACTGGCCTCCAAAAATTCCAAACATCCTGGCCTGGCTCCCCCAACCAAGGTGGCAGCCAGACCAACTCTTGCTTTCTTTCAAGGTCTCTGGGAACTACTTGCATTGCCAACCAGACTTTGGGGCTGTGGGCTTTCCTGGCCACTCTATCCTCAAAAGCACCTTTTTTCTTAACCTTTTTCCCAGCACCGGCCCATAAAAATTCCAAACGTCCAGGGTGACTCCCACACCCATGGTGGCAGCGAGAACAACTCTTCCTTTCTTTCAAGGTCTCTGGGAACTACTTGCATTGCCACCCAGACTTCGGGGCTGCGGGCTTTCCTGGCCACTCTATCCTCAAAAACACCTTTTTTTCACTTTTTCCCAGCACCAGCCTCCAATATGCCAAACGTCCGGAGCTGAGTCCTACACCCAAGGTGGCAGCCAGAACAACTGTTGCTTTCTTTCAAGGTCTCTGGGAACTACTTGCATTGCCACCCAGACTTTGGGGCTGCGAGCTTTCCTGGCCACTCTATCCTCAAAAGCACCTTTTTTCTTAACATTTTTCCAGCACCGGCCCATAAAAATTCCAAACGTCAGGAGCTGACTCCCACACCCAAGCTGGCAGCCAGAACAACTCTTGCTTTCTTTCAAGGTCTCTGGGAACTACTTGCATTGCCACCCAGACTTTGGGGCTGCAGGCTTTCCTGGCCACTCTATCCTCAAAAGCACCTTTTTTCTTAACCTTTTCCCCAGCACCGGCCTCCAAAAATTCCAAACGTCCGGAGGTGACTCCCACACCCATGGTGGCAGCGAGAACAACTCTTGCTTTCTTTCAAGGTCTCTGGGAACTACTTGCATTGCCACCCAGACTTTGGGACTGCGGGCTTTCCTGGCCACTCTATCCTCAAAAGCACCTTTTTTCTTAACCTTTTTCCCAGCACCGGCCCATAAAAATTCCAAACGTCCGGAGCTGAGTTCCACACCCAAGCTGGCAGCCAGAACAACTCTTGCTTTCTTTCAAGGTCTCTGGGAACTACTTGCATTGCCACCCAGACTTTGGGTCTGCGGGCTTTCCTGGCCACTCTATCCTCAAAAGCACCTTTTGTTCACTTTTTCCCAGCACTGGCCTCCAAAAATTCCAAACGTCCTGGCCTGGCTCCCCCAACCAAGGTGGCAGCCAGAACAACTCTTGCTTGTTTTCAAGGCCTGTGGGAACTACTTGCATTGCCAACCAGACTTTGGGGCTGTGGGCTTTCCTGGCCACTCTATCCTCAAAAGCACCTTTTTTCTTAACCTTTTTCCCAGCACCGGCCCATAAAAATTCCAAACGTCCAGGGTGACTCCCACACCCATGGTGGCAGCGAGAACAACTCTTCCTTTCTTTCAAGGTCTCTGGGAACTACTTGCATTGCCACCCAGACTTCGGGGCTGCGGGCTTTCCTGGCCACTCTATCCTCAAAAACACCTTTTTTTCACTTTTTCCCAGCACCAGCCTCCAATATGCCAAACGTCCGGAGCTGAGTCCTACACCCAAGGTGGCAGCCAGAACAACTGTTGCTTTCTTTCAAGGTCTCTGGGAACTACTTGCATTGCCACCCAGACTTTGGGGCTGCGAGCTTTCCTGGCCACTCTATCCTCAAAAGCACCTTTTTTCTTAACATTTTTCCAGCACCGGCCCATAAAAATTCCAAACGTCAGGAGCTGACTCCCACACCCAAGCTGGCAGCCAGAACAACTGTTGCTTTCTTTCAAGGTCTCTGGGAACTACTTGCATTGCCACCCAGACTTTGGGGCTGCAGGCTTTCCTGGCCACTCTATCCTCAAAAGCACCTTTTTTCTTAACCTTTTCCCCAGCACCGGCCTCCAAAAATTCCAAACGTCCGGAGGTGACTCCCACACCCATGGTGGCAGCGAGAACAACTCTTGCTTTCTTTCAAGGTCTCTGGGAACTACTTGCATTGCCACCCAGACTTTGGGACTGCGGGCTTTCCTGGCCACTCTATCCTCAAAAGCACCTTTTTTCTTAACCTTTTTCCCAGCACCGGCCCATAAAAATTCCAAACGTCCGGAGCTGAGTTCCACACCCAAGCTGGCAGCCAGAACAACTCTTGCTTTCTTTCAAGGTCTCTGGGAACTACTTGCATTGCCACCCAGACTTTGGGGCTGCGGGCTTTCCTGGCCACTCTATCCTCAAAAGCACCTTTTGTTCACTTTTTCCCAGCACTGGCCTCCAAAAATTCCAAACGTCCTGGCCTGGCTCCCACACCCAAGCTGGCAGCCAGAACAACTCTTGCTTTCTTTCAAGGTCTCTGGGAACTACTTGCATTGCCACCCAGACTTTGGGGCTGTGGGCTTTCCTGGCCACTCTATCCTCAAAAGCACCTTTTTTCTTAACCTTGTCCCCAGCACCGGCCTCCAAAAATTCCAAACGTCCGGAGGTGACTCCCACACCCATGGTGGCAGCCAGAACAACTCTTGCTTTCTTTCAAGGTCTGTGGGAACTACTTGCATTGCCACCCAGACTTTGGGGCTGTGGCCTTTCCTGGCCACTCTATCCTCAAAAGCACCTTTTGTTCACTTTTTCCCAGCACCGGCCTCCAAAAATTCCAAACGTCCTGGCCTGGCTCCCACAACCAAGCTGGCAGCCAGAACAACTCTTGCTTTCTTTCAAGGTCTCTGGGAACTACTTGCATTGCCACCCAGACTTTGGGGCTGCGGGCTTTCCTGGCCACTCTATCCTCAAAAGCACCTTTTTTCTTAACCTTTTTCCCAGCACCGGCCCATAAAAATTCCAAACGTCCGGAGCTGAGTTCCACACCCAAGGTGGCAGCCAGAACAACTCTTGCTTTCTTTCAAGGTCTCTGGGAACTACTTGCATTGCCACCCAGACTTTGGGGCTGTGGGCTTTCCTGGCCACTCTATCCTCAAAAGCACCTTTTTTTCACCTTTTCCCAGCACTGGCCTCCAAAAATTCCAAACGTCCTGGCCTGGCTCCCACAACCAAGGTGGCAGCCAGAACAACTCTTGCTTTTTATGAACGCCTCTGGGAACTACTTGCATTGCCACCCAGACTTTGGGGCTGTGGGCTTTCCTGGCCACTCTATCCTCAAAAGCACCTTTTGTTCACTTTTTCCCAGCACTGGCCTCCAAAAATTCCAAACATCCTGGCCTGGCTCCCCCAACCAAGCTGGCAGCCAGAACAACTCTTGCTTTCTTTCAAGGTCTCTGGGAACTACTTGCATTGCCACCCAGACTTTGGGGCTGTGGGCTTTCCTGGCCACTCTATCCTCAAAAGCACCTTTTGTTCACTTTTTCCCAGCACCGGCTTCCAAAAATTCCAAACGTCCTGGCAGGGATCCCACAACCAAGGCGTCAGCCAGACCAAGTCTTGCTTTCTTTCAAGGTCTCTGGGAACTACTTGCATTGCCACCCAGACTTTGGGGCTGCGGGCTTTCCTGGCCACTCTATCCTCAAAAGCACCTTTTGTTCACTTTTTCCCAGCACCAGCCTCCAATATGCCAAACGTCCGGAGCTGAGTCCCACACCCAAGCTGGCAGCCAGAACAACTGTTGCTTTCTTTCAAGGTCTCTGGGAACTACTTGCATTGCCACCCAGACTTTGGGGCTGCGGGCTTTCCTGGCCACTCTATCCTCAAAAACACCTTTTGTTCACTTTTTCCCAGCACCGGCTTCCAAAAATTCCAAACGTCTTGGCCTGGCTCCCACAACCAAGGTGGCAGCCAGAACAACTCTTGCTTTTTATGAACGCCTCTGGGAACTACTTGCATTGCCACCCAGACTTTGGGGCTGTGGGCTTTCCTGGCCACTCTATCCTCAAAAGCACCTTTTGTTCACTTTTTCCTAGCACTGGCCTCCAAAAATTCCAAACGTCCTGGACTGGCTCCCACACCGAAGGTGGCAGCCAGAAAAACTCTTGTTTTCTTTCAAGGTCTCTGGGAAGTACTTGCATTGCCACCCAGACTTTGGGGCTGCGGGCTTTCCTGGCCACTCTATCCTCAAAAGCACCTTTTGTTCACTTTTTCCCAGCACCGGCCTTCAAAAATTCCAAACGTCCTGGCCTGGCTCCCCAACCAAGGCGTCAGCCAGACCAACTCTTGCTTTCTTTCAAGGTCTCTGGGAACTACTTGCATTGCCACCCAGACTTTGGGGCTGTGGGCTTTCCTGGCCACTCTATCCTCAAAAGCAACTTTTGTTCACTTTTTCCCAGCACTGGCCTCCAAAAATTCCAAACGTCCTGGCCTGGCTCCCACACCGAAGGTGCCAGCCAGAAAAACTCTTGTTTTCTGTCAAGGTCTCTGGGAACTACCTGCATTGCCACCCAGACTTTGGGGCTGTGGGCTTTCGTGGCCACTCTATCCTCAAAAGCACCTTTTGTTCACTTTTTCCCAGCACTGGCCTCCAAAAATTCCAAACGTCCTGGCCTGGCTCCCACAACCAAGGCGTCAGCCAGACCAACTCTTGCTTGTTTTCAAGGCCTGTGGGAACTACTTGCATTGCCACCCAGACTTTGGGGCTGCGGGCTTTCCTGGCCACTCTATCCTCAAAAGCACCTTTTTTCTTAACATTTTTCCAGCACCGGCCCATAAAAATTCCAAACGTCCAGAGCTGAGTCCCACACCCAAGCTGGCAGCCAGAACAACTCTTGCTTTCTTTCAAGGTCTCTGGGAACTACTTGCATTGCCAACCAAACTTTGGGGTGCGGGCTTTCCTGGCCACTCTATCCTCAAAAGCACCTTTTTTCTTAACCTTTTTCCCAGCACCGGCCTCCAAAAATTCCAAACGTCCGGAGGTGACTCCCACACCCATGGTGGCAGCGAGAAAAACTCTTGCTTTCTTTCAAGGTCTGTGGGAACTACTTGCATTGCCACCCAGACTTTGGGGCTGTGGCCTTTCCTGGCCACTCTATCCTCAAAAGCACCTTTTGTTCACTTTTTCCCAGCACCAGCCTCCAATATGCCAAACGTCCGGAGCTGAGTTCCACAACCAAGGTGGCAGCCAGAACAACTCTTGCTTTCTTTCAAGGTCTCTGGGAACTACTTGCATTGCCACCCAGAATTTGGGGCTGCAGGCTTTCCTGGCCACTCTATCCTCAAAAGCACCTTTTGTTCACTTTTTCCCAGCACTGGCCTCCAAAAATTCCAAACATCCTGGCCTGACTCCCACACCCATGGTGGCAGCCAGAAAAACTCTTGTTTTCTGTCAAGGTCTCTGGGAACTACTTGCATTGCCACCCAGACTTTGGGGCTGCGGGCTTTCCTGGCCACTCTATCCTCAAAAGCACCTTTTGTTCACTTTTTCCCAGCACTGGCCTCCAAAAATTCCAAACGTCCTGGCCTGGCTCCCACAACCAAGGCGTCAGCCAGACCAACTCTTGCTTGTTTTCAAGGCCTGTGGGAACTAATTGCATTGCCACCCAGACTTTGGGGCTGCGGGCTTTCCTGGCCACTCTATCCTCAAAAGCACCTTTTTTCTTAACATTTTTCCAGCACCGGCCCATAAAAATTCCAAACGTCCTGGCCTGGCTCCCACAACCAAGCTGGCAGCTAGAACAACTGTTGCTTTCTTTCAAGGTCTCTGGGAACTACTTGCATTGCCACCCAAACTTTGGGGTGCGGGCTTTCCTGGCCACTCTATCCTCAAAAGCACCTTTTTTCTTAACCTTTTTTCCAGCACCGGCCCATAAAAATTCCAAAAGTCCTGGCCTGGCTCCCACACCCATGGTGGCAGCGAGAACAACTCTTACTTTCTTTCAAGGTCTCTGGGAACTACTTGCATTGCCACCCAGACTTTGGGGCTGCGGGCTTTCCTGGCCACTCTATCCTCAAAAGCACCTTTTGTTCACTTTTTCCCAGCACCAGCCTCCAATATGCCAAACGTCCGGAGCTGAGTCCCACACCCAAGGTGGCAGCCAGAACAACTGTTGCTTTCTTTCAAGGTCTCTGGGAACTACTTGCATTGCCACCCAGACTTTGGGGCTGCGGGCTTTCCTGGCCACTCTATCCTCAAAAACACCTTTTGTTCACTTTTTCCCAGCACCGGCTTCCAAAAATTCCAAACGTCCTGGCCTGGCTCCCACACCCAACCTGGCAGCCAGAACAACTCTTGCTTTTTATGAACGCCTCTGGGAACTACTTGCATTGCCACCCAGACTTTGGGGCTGCGGGCTTTCCTGGCCACTCTATCCTCAAAAGCACCTTTTGTTCACTTTTTCCTAGCAATAGCCTCCAAAAATTCCAAACGTCCTGGACTGGCTCCCACACCGAAGGTGGCAGCCAGAAAAACTCTTGTTTTCTGTCAAGGTCTCTGGGAACTACTTGCATTGCCACCCAGACTTTGGGGCTGCGGGCTTTCCTGGCCACTCTATCCTCAAAAACACCTTTTGTTCACTTTTTCCCAGCACCGGCTTCCAAAAATTCCAAACGTCCTGGCCTGGCTCCCCCAACCAAGGCGTCAGCCAGACCAAGTCTTGCTTTCTTTCAAGGTCTCTGGGAACTACTTGCATTGCCACCCAGACTTTGGGGCTGCGGGCTTTCCTGGCCACTCTATCCTCAAAAGCACCTTTTGTTCACTTTTTCCCAGCACTGGCCTCCAAAAATTCCAAACGTCCTGGCCTGGCTCCCACACCGAAGGTGGCAGCCAGAAAAACTCTTGTTTTCTGTCAAGGTCTCTGGGAACTACTTGCATTGCCACCCAGACTTTGGGGCTGTGGGCTTTCCTGGCCACTCTATCCTCAAAAGCACCTTTTGTTCACTTTTTCCCAGCACTGGCCTCCAAAAATTCCAAACGTCCTGGCCTGGCTCCCACAACCAAGGCGTCAGCCAGACCAACTCTTGCTTGTTTTCAAGGCCTGTGGGAACTACTTGCATTGCCACCCAGACTTTGGGGCTGCGGGCTTTCCTGGCCACTCTATTCTCAAAAGCACCTTTTTTCTTAACCTTTTTCCAGCACCGGCCCATAAATTTCCAAACGTCAGGAGCTGACCCCCACACCCAAGCTGGCAGCCAGAACAACTCTTGCTTTCTTTCAAGGTCTCTGGGAACTACTTGCATTGCCACCCAGACTTTGGGGCTGTGGGCTTTCCTGGCCACTCTATCCTCAAAAGCACCTTTTGTTCACTTTTTCCCAGCACCGGCCTCCAAAAATTCCAAACATCCTGGCCTGGCTCCCACAACCAAGGCGTCAGCCAGACCAAGTCTTGCTTTCTTTCAAGGTCTCTGGGAACTACTTGCATTGCCACCCAGACTTTGGGGCTGCGGGCTTTCCTGGCCACTCTATCCTCAAAAGCACCTTTTTTTCACTTTTTCCCAGCACCAGCCTCCAATATGCCAAACGTCCGGAGCTGAGTTCCAAACCCAAGCTGGCAGCCAGAACAACTGTTGCTTTCTTTCAAGGTCTCTGGGAACTACTTGCATTGCCAACCAAACTTTGGGGTGCGGGCTTTCCTGGCCACTCTATCCTCAAAAGCACCTTTTTTCTTAACCTTTTCCCCAGCACCGGCCCATAAAAATTCCAAACGTCCGGAGCTGACTCCCACACCCATGGTGGCAGCGAGAACAACTCTTGCTTTCTTTCAAGGTCTCTGGGAACTACTTGCATTGCCACCCAGACTTTGGGGCTGCGGGCTTTCCTGGCCACTCTATCCTCAAAAGCACCTTTTGTTCACTTTTTCCCAGCACCAGCCTCCAATATGCCAAACGTCCGGAGCTGAGTCCCACACCCAAGCTGGCAGCCAGAACAACTCTTGCTTTCTTTCAAGGTCTCTGGGAACTACTTGCATTGCCACCCAGACTTTGGGCTGCGGGCTTTCCTGGCCACTCTATCCTCAAAAGCACCTTTTTTCTTAACATTTTTCCAGCACCAGCCAATAAAAATTCCAAAAGTCACAAGCTGACTCCCACACCCAAGCTGGCAGCCAGAACAACGGTTTCTTTCCTTCATTCTCTGGGAACTACTTGCATTGCCACCCAGACTTTGGGGCTGTGGGATTTCCTGGCCACTCTGTCCTCAAAAGCACCTTTTGTTCACTTTTTCCCAGCACCGGCTTCCAAAAATTCCAAACGTCCTGGCCTGGCTCCCCCAACCAAGGCGTCAGCCAGACCAACTCTTGCTTTCTTTCAAGGTCTCTGGGAACTACTTGCATTGCCACCCAGACTTTGGGGCTGCGGGCTTTCCTGGCCACTCTATCCTCAAAAGCACCTTTTTTCTTAACGTTTTCCCCAGCACCGGCCCATAAAAATTCCAAACGTCCGGAGGTGACTCCCACACCCATGGTGGCAGCGAGAACAACTCTTGCTTGTTTTCAAGGTCTCTGGGAACTACTTGCATTGCCACCCAGACTTTGGGGCTGCGGGCTTTCCTGGCCACTCTATCCTCAAAAGCACCTTTTGTTCACTTTTTCCCAGCACCGGCCTCCAAAAATTCCAAACCTCCTGGCCTGGATCCCACAACCAAGGTGACAGCCAGACCAAGTCTTGCTTTCTTTCAAGGTCTCTGGGAACTACTTGCATTGCCACCCAGACTTTGGGGCTGCGGGCTTTCCTGGCCACTCTATCCTCAAAAGCACCTTTTGTTCACTTTTTCCCAGCACTGGCCTCCAAAAATTCCAAACGTCCTGGCCTGGCTCCCACAACCAAGGCGTCAGCCAGACCAACTCTTGCTTGTTTTCAAGGCCTGTGGGAACTACTTGCATTGCCACCCAGACTTTGGGGCTGCGGGCTTTCCTGGCCACTCTATCCTCAAAAGCACCTTTTGTTCACTTTTTCCCAGCACCGGCCTCCAAAAATTCCAAACCTCCTGGCCTGGATCCCACAACCAAGGTGACAGCCAGACCAAGTCTTGCTTTCTTTCAAGGTCTCTGGGAACTACTTGCATTGCCACCCAGACTTTGGGGCTGCGGGCTTTCCTGGCCACTCTATCCTCAAAAGCACCTTTTGTTCACTTTTTCCCAGCACTGGCCTCCAAAAATTCCAAACGTCCTGGCCTGGCTCCCACAACCAAGGCGTCAGCCAGACCAACTCTTGCTTGTTTTCAAGGCCTGTGGGAACTAATTGCATTGCCACCCAGACTTTGGGGCTGCGGGCTTTCCTGGCCACTCTATCCTCAAAAGCACCTTTTTTCTTAACATTTTTCCAGCACCAGCCAATAAAAATTCCAAAAGTCACAAGCTGACTCCCACACCCAAGCTGGCAGCCAGAACAACGGTTTCTTTCCTTCATTCTCTGGGAACTACTTGCATTGCCACCCAGACTTTGGGGCTGTGGGATTTCCTGGCCACTCTGTCCTCAAAAGCACCTTTTGTTCACTTTTTCCCAGCACCGGCTTCCAAAAATTCCAAACGTCCTGGCCTGGCTCCCCCAACCAAGGCGTCAGCCAGACCAACTCTTGCTTTCTTTCAAGGTCTCTGGGAACTACTTGCATTGCCACCCAGACTTTGGGGCTGCGGGCTTTCCTGGCCAATCTATCCTCAAAAGCACCTTTTTTCTTAACCTTTTCCCCAGCACCGGCCCATAAAAATTCCAAACGTCCGGAGGTGACTCCCACACCCATGGTGGCAGCGAGAACAACTCTTGCTTGTTTTCAAGGTCTCTGGGAACTACTTGCATTGCCACCCAGACTTTGGGGCTGTGGGCTTTCCTGGCCACTCTATCCTCAAAAGCACCTTTTGTTCACTTTTTCCCAGCACCGGCCTCCAAAAATTCCAAACCTCCTGGCCTGGCTCCCACAACCAAGGTGACAGCCAGACCAAGTCTTGCTTTCTTTCAAGGTCTCTGGGAACTACTTGCATTGCCACCCAGACTTTGGGGCTGCGGGCTTTCCTGGCCACTCTATCCTCAAAAGCACCTTTTTTTCACTTTTTCCCAGCACTGGCCTCCAAAAATTCCAAACGTCCTGGCCTGGCTCCCACAACCAAGCTGGCAGCCAGAACAACTCTTGCTTTTTATGAACGCCTCTGGGAACTACTTGCATTGCCACCCAGACTTTGGGGCTGCAGGCTTTCCTGGCCACTCTATCCTCAAAAGCACCTTTTGTTCACTTTTTCCCATCACTGGCCTCCAAAAATTCCAAACGTCCTGGCCTGGCTCCCCCAACCAAGGCGTCAGCCAGACCAAGTCTTGCTTTCTTTCAAGGTCTCTGGGAACTACTTGCATTGCCACCCAGACTTTGGGGCTGCGGGCTTTCCTGGCCACTCTATCCTCAAAAGCACCTTTTTTCTTAACCTTTTCCCCAGCACCGGCCCATAAAAATTCCAAACGTCCGGAGCTGACTTCCACACCCATGTTGGCAGCGAGAACAACTGTTGCTTTCTTTCAAGGTCTCTGGGAACTACTTGCATTGCCACCCAGACTTTGGGGCTGCGGGCTTTCCTGGCCACTCTATCCTCAAAAGCACCTTTTGTTCACTTTTTCCCAGCACTGGCCTCCAAAAATTCCAAACATCCTGGCCTGGCTCCCACACCGAAGGTGGCAGCCAGAAAAACTCTTGTTTTCTGTCAAGGTCTCTGGGAACTACTTGCATTGCCACCCAGACTTTGGGGCTGCGGGCTTTCCTGGCCACTCTATCCTCAAAAGCACCTTTTGTTCACTTTTTCCCAGCACTGGCCTCCAAAAATTCCAAACGTCCTGGCCTGGCTCCCCCAACCAAGGTGGCAGCCAGAACAACTCTTACTTTCTTTCAAGGTCTCTGGGAACTACTTGCATTGCCAGCCAGACTTTGGGGCTGCGGGCTTTCCTGGCCACTCTATCCTCAAAAGCACCTTTGGTTCACTTTTTCCCAGCACCAGCCTCCAATATGCCAAACGTCCGGAGCTGAGTCCCACACCCAAGGTGGCAGCCAGAACAACTGTTGCTTTCTTTCAAGGTCTCTGGGAACTACTTGCATTGCCACCCAGACTTTGGGGTGCGGGCTTTCCTGGCCACTCTATCCTCAAAAGCACCTTTTTTCTTAACATTTTTCCAGCACCGGCCCATAAAAATTCCAAACGTCAGGAGCTGACCCCCACACCCAAGCTGGCAGCCAGAACAACGGTTTCTTTCCTTCATTCTCTGGGAACTACTTGCATTGCCACCCAGACTTTGGGGCTGCGGGCTTTCCTGGCCACTCTGTCCTCAAAAGCACCTTTTGTTCACTTTTTCCCAGCACCGGCCTCCAAAAATTCCAAACGTCCTGGCCTGGCTCCCCCAACCAAGGCGTCAGCCAGACCAAGTCTTGCTTTCTTTCAAGGTCTCTGGGAACTACTTGCATTGCCACCCAGACTTTGGGGCTGCGGGCTTTCCTGGCCACTCTATCCTCAAAAGCACCTTTTTTCTTAACCTTTTCCCCAGCACCGGCCCATAAAAAGTCCAAACGTCCGGAGCTGACTCCCACACCCATGGTGGCAGCGAGAACAACTCTTGCTTTCTTTCAAGGTCTCTGGGAACTACTTGCATTGCCACCCAGACTTTGGGGCTGCGGGCTTTCCTGGCCACTCTATCCTCAAAAGCACCTTTTGTTCACTTTTTCCCAGCACCAGCCTCCAATATGCCAAACGTCCGGAGCTGAGTTCCACAACCAAGTTGGCAGCCAGAACAACTCTTGCTTTCTTTCAAGGTCTCTGGGAACTACTTGCATTGCCACACAGACTTTGGGGCTGCGGGCTTTCCTGGCCACTCTATCCTCAAAAGCACCTTTTGTTCACTTTTTCCCAGCACTGGCCTCCAAAAATTCCAAACATCCTGGCCTGGCTCCCACAACCAAGGTGGCAGCCAGAACAACTCTTGCTTGTTTTCAAGGCCTGTGGGAACTACTTGCATTGCCACCCAGACTTTGGGGCTGCGGGCTTTCCTGGCCACTCTATCCTCAAAAGCACCTTTTTTCTTAACATTTTTCCAGCACCGGCCCATAAAAATTCCAAACGTCAGGAGCTGACCCCCACACCCAAGCTGGCAGCCAGACCAAGTCTTGCTTTCTTTCAAGGTCTCTGGGAACTACTTGCATTGCCACCCAAACTTTGGGGTGCGGGCTTTCCTGGCCACTCTATCCTCAAAAGCACCTTTTTTCTTAACCTTTTTCCAGCACCGGCCCATAAAAATTCCAAACGTCCGGAGCTGACTCCCACACCCATGGTGGCAGCGAGAACAACTCTTGCTTTCTTTCAAGGTCTCTGGGAACTACTTGCATTGCCACCCAGACTTTGGGGCTGCGGGCTTTCCTGGCCACTCTATCCTC